>NC_138777.1:40966305-40987980 GCF_965119305.1 Pelophylax lessonae | reverse complement strand
GGAGGGGTATCAGTAATACCTAATGCTGATTTTCCCCCCTTCCTCTGATACAATGCTGATTCCCCCCCTAATACTATACTGACTTGCCTCCCAAATGCACTATACAAGGTCCCACCCAAGTGCCTTTTACCCCTGACCTGTACACAGGGCAGCTCAGTGATGTCTGTCTGTGTTGGGAGGGAAGGGATGTGATCGCCATGCTGTTCTCAAGCTTTATCCTCAATTGTTTTTTTGTATTTTATTAAAAACTTTTTTTCTTTATAAAAAAAAAGATGCCGATCTGCAGATGCCCTGAGAAATGTTTTTGTGCAAAGTCTTACAGAACAATGCAGGTAAGATCTCATCTCATCTCATCTCATCTCATCTCATCTCATCTCATCTCATCTCATCTCATCTCATCTCATCTCATCTCATCTCATCTCATCTCATCTCATCTCATCTCATCTCATCTCATCTCATCTCATCTCATCTCATCTCATCTCATCTCATCTCATCTCATCTCATCTCATCTCATCTCATCTCATCTCATCTCATCTCATCTCATCTCATCTCATCTCATCTCATCTCATCTCATCTCATCTCATCTCATCTCATCTCATCTCATCTCATCTCATCTCATCTCATCTCATCTCATCTCATCTCATCTCATCTCATCTCATCTCATCTCATCTCATCTCATCTCATCTCATCTCATCTCATCTCATCTCATCTCATCTCATCTCATCTCATCTCATCTCATCTCATCTCATCTCATCTCATCTCATCTCATCTCATCTCATCTCATCTCATCTCATCTCATCTCATCTCATCTCATCTCATCTCATCTCATCTCATCTCATCTCATCTCATCTCATCTCATCTCATCTCATCTCATCTCATCTCATCTCATCTCATCTCATCTCATCTCATCTCATCTCATCTCATCTCATCTCATCTCATCTCATCTCATCTCATCTCATCTCATCTCATCTCATCTCATCTCATCTCATCTCATCTCATCTCATCTCATCTCATCTCATCTCATCTCATCTCATCTCATCTCATCTCATCTCATCTCATCTCATCTCATCTCATCTCATCTCATCTCATCTCATCTCATCTCATCTCATCTCATCTCATCTCATCTCACTCATCTCATCTCATCTCATCTCATCTCATCTCATCTCATCTCATCTCATCTCATCTCATCTCATCTCATCTCATCTCATCTCATCTCATCTCATCTCATCTCATCTCATCTCATCTCATCTCATCTCATCTCATCTCATCTCATCTCATCTCATCTCATCTCATCTCATCTCATCTCATCTCATCTCATCTCATCTCATCTCATCTCATCTCATCTCATCTCATCTCATCTCATCTCATCTCATCTCATCTCATCTCATCTCATCTCATCTCATCTCATCTCATCTCATCTCATCTCATCTCATCTCATCTCATCTCATCTCATCTCATCTCATCTCATCTCATCTCATCTCATCTCATCTCATCTCATCTCATCTCATCTCATCTCATCTCATCTCATCTCATCTCATCTCATCTCATCTCATCTCATCTCATCTCATCTCATCTCATCTCATCTCATCTCATCTCATCTCATCTCATCTCATCTCATCTCATCTCATCTCATCTCATCTCATCTCATCTCATCTCATCTCATCTCATCTCATCTCATCTCATCTCATCTCATCTCATCTCATCTCATCTCATCTCATCTCATCTCATCTCATCTCATCTCATCTCATCTCATCTCATCTCATCTCATCTCATCTCATCTCATCTCATCTCATCTCATCTCATCTCATCTCATCTCATCTCATCTCATCTCATCTCATCTCATCTCATCTCATCTCATCTCATCTCATCTCATCTCATCTCATCTCATCTCATCTCATCTCATCTCATCTCATCTCATCTCATCTCATCTCATCTCATCTCATCTCATCTCATCTCATCTCATCTCATCTCATCTCATCTCATCTCATCTCATCTCATCTCATCTCATCTCATCTCATCTCATCTCATCTCATCTCATCTCATCTCATCTCATCTCATCTCATCTCATCTCATCTCATCTCATCTCATCTCATCTCATCTCATCTCATCTCATCTCATCTCATCTCATCTCATCTCATCTCATCTCATC
Source organism: Pelophylax lessonae (assembly GCF_965119305.1). NCBI lineage: Eukaryota > Metazoa > Chordata > Amphibia > Anura > Ranidae > Pelophylax > Pelophylax lessonae. The sequence goes on along the minus strand of NC_138777.1, from coordinate 40,985,831 downwards.
TCATCTCATCTCATCTCATCTCATCTCATATCTCATCTCATCTCATCTCATCTCATCTCATCTCATCTCATCTCATCTCATCTCATCTCATCTCATCTCATCTCATCTCATCTCATCTCATCTCATCTCATCTCATCTCATCTCATCTCATCTCATCTCATCTCATCTCATCTCATCTCATCTCATCTCATCTCATCTCATCTCATCTCATCTCATCTCATCTCATCTCATCTCATCTCATCTCATCTCATCTCATCTCATCTCATCTCATCTCATCTCATCTCATCTCATCTCATCTCATCTCATCTCATCTCATCTCATCTCATCTCATCTCATCTCATCTCATCTCATCTCATCTCATCTCATCTCATCTCATCTCATCTCATCTCATCTCATCTCATCTCATCTCATCTCATCTCATCTCATCTCATCTCATCTCATCTCATCTCATCTCATCTCATCTCATCTCATCTCATCTCATCTCATCTCATCTCATCTCATCTCATCTCATCTCATCTCATCTCATCTCATCTCATCTCATCTCATCTCATCTCATCTCATCTCATCTCATCTCATCTCATCTCATCTCATCTCATCTCATCTCATCTCATCTCATCTCATCTCATCTCATCTCATCTCATCTCATCTCATCTCATCTCATCTCATCTCATCTCATCTCATCTCATCTCATCTCATCTCATCTCATCTCATCTCATCTCATCTCATCTCATCTCATCTCATCTCATCTCATCTCATCTCATCTCATCTCATCTCATCTCATCTCATCTCATCTCATCTCATCTCATCTCATCTCATCTCATCTCATCTCATCTCATCTCATCTCATCTCATCTCATCTCATCTCATCTCATCTCATCTCATCTCATCTCATCTCATCTCATCTCATCTCATCTCATCTCATCTCATCTCATCTCATCATCATCTCATCTCATCTCATCTCATCTCATCTCATCTCATCTCATCTCATCTCATCTCATCTCATCTCATCTCATCTCATCTCATCTCATCTCATCTCATCTCATCTCATCTCATCTCATCTCATCTCATCTCATCTCATCTCATCTCATCTCATCTCATCTCATCTCATCTCATCTCATCTCATCTCATCTCATCTCATCTCATCTCATCTCATCTCATCTCATCTCATCTCATCTCATCTCATCTCATCTCATCTCATCTCATCTCATCTCATCTCATCTCATCTCATCTCATCTCATCTCATCTCATCTCATCTCATCTCATCTCATCTCATCTCATCTCATCTCATCTCATCTCATCTCATCTCATCTCATCTCATCTCATCTCATCTCATCTCATCTCATCTCATCTCATCTCATCTCATCTCATCTCATCTCATCTCATCTCATCTCATCTCATCTCATCTCATCTCATCTCATCTCATCTCATCTCATCTCATCTCATCTCATCTCATCTCATCTCATCTCATCTCATCTCATCTCATCTCATCTCATCTCATCTCATCTCATCTCATCTCATCTCATCTCATCTCATCTCATCTCATCTCATCTCATCTCATCTCATCTCATCTCATCTCATCTCATCTCATCTCATCTCATCTCATCTCATCTCATCTCATCTCATCTCATCTCATCTCATCTCATCTCATCTCATCTCATCTCATCTCATCTCATCTCATCTCATCTCATCTCATCTCATCTCATCTCATCTCATCTCATCTCATCTCATCTCATCTCATCTCATCTCATCTCATCTCATCTCATCTCATCTCATCTCATCTCATCTCATCTCATCTCATCTCATCTCATCTCATCTCATCTCATCTCATCTCATCTCATCTCATCTCATCTCATCTCATCTCATCTCATCTCATCTCATCTCATCTCATCTCATCTCATCTCATCTCATCTCATCTCATCTCATCTCATCTCATCTCATCTCATCTCATCTCATCTCATCTCATCTCATCTCATCTCATCTCATCTCATCTCATCTCATCTCATCTCATCTCATCTCATCTCATCTCATCTCATCTCATCTCATCTCATCTCATCTCATCTCATCTCATCTCATCTCATCTCATCTCATCTCATCTCATCTCATCTCATCTCATCTCATCTCATCTCATCTCATCTCATCTCATCTCATCTCATCTCATCTCATCTCATCTCATCTCATCTCATCTCATCTCATCTCATCTCATCTCATCTCATCTCATCTCATCTCATCTCATCTCATCTCATCTCATCTCATCTCATCTCATCTCATCTCATCTCATCTCATCTCATCTCATCTCATCTCATCTCATCTCATCTCATCTCATCTCATCTCATCTCATCTCATCTCATCTCATCTCATCTCATCTCATCTCATCTCATCTCATCTCATCTCATCTCATCTCATCTCATCTCATCTCATCTCATCTCATCTCATCTCATCTCATCTCATCTCATCTCATCTCATCTCATCTCATCTCATCTCAATCTCATCTCATCTCATCTCATCTCATCTCATCTCATCTCATCTCATCTCATCTCATCTCATCTCATCTCATCTCATCTCATCTCATCTCATCTCATCTCATCTCATCTCATCTCATCTCATCTCATCTCATCTCATCTCATCTCATCTCATCTCATCTCATCTCATCTCATCTCATCTCATCTCATCTCATCTCATCTCATCTCATCTCATCTCATCTCATCTCATCTCATCTCATCTCATCTCATCTCATCTCATCTCATCTCATCTCATCTCATCTCATCTCATCTCATCTCATCTCATCTCATCTCATCTCATCTCATCTCATCTCATCTCATCTCATCTCATCTCATCTCATCTCATCTCATCTCATCTCATCTCATCTCATCTCATCTCATCTCATCTCATCTCATCTCATCTCATCTCATCTCATCTCATCCTGTGGTATATTGGTCCCGAGTGTTGGTTTTTTTTTTTTTTTTTTTATTTTTTTTTTGCTTCTTCTTCCCGAGGCAGAGGGTGGCCGTTTATTATGGGGCCGCAACCGCAAGCTACGCCTCGGCCCGACGCTCGTGGCACGGCAACGTTGGCACGAATCGCCAAATTTCTCACCAGCGTGAACTCATCTCATCTCATCTCATCTCATCTCATCTCATCTCATCTCATCTCATCTCATCTCATCTCATCTCATCTCATCTCATCTCATCTCATCTCATCTCATCTCATCTCATCTCATCTCATCTCATCTCATCCTGTGGTATATTGGTCCCGAGTGTTGGTTTTTTTTTTTTTTTTTTTATTTTTTTTTGCTTCTTCTTCCCGAGGCAGAGGGTGGCCGTTTATTATGGGGCCGCAACCGCAAGCTACGCCTCGGCCCGACGCTCGTGGCACGGCAACGTTGGCACGAATCGCCAAATTTCTCACCAGCGTGAACTCATCTCATCTCATCTCATCTCATCTCATCTCATCTCATCTCATCTCATCTCATCTCATCTCATCTCATCTCATCTCATCTCATCTCATCTCATCTCATCTCATCTCATCTCATCTCATCTCATCTCATCTCATCTCATCCTGTGGTATATTGGTCCCGAGTGTTGGTTTTTTTTTTTTTTTTTTTATTTTTTTTTTGCTTCTTCTTCCCGAGGCAGAGGGTGGCCGTTTATTATGGGGCCGCAACCGCAAGCTACGCCTCGGCCCGACGCTCGTGGCACGGCAACGTTGGCACGAATCGCCAAATTTCTCACCAGCGTGAACTCATCTCATCTCATCTCATCTCATCTCATCTCATCTCATCTCATCTCATCTCATCTCATCTCATCTCATCTCATCTCATCTCATCTCATCTCATCTCATCTCATCCTGTGGTATATTGGTCCCGAGTGTTGGTTTTTTTTTTTTTTTTTTTTATTTTTTTTTTGCTTCTTCTTCCCGAGGCAGAGGGTGGCCGTTTATTATGGGGCCGCAACCGCAAGCTACGCCTCGGCCCGACGCTCGTGGCACGGCAACGTTGGCACGAATCGCCAAATTTCTCACCAGCGTGAACTCATCTCATCTCATCTCATCTCATCTCATCTCATCTCATCTCATCTCATCTCATCTCATCTCATCTCATCTCATCTCATCTCATCTCATCCTGTGGTATATTGGTCCCGAGTGTTGGTTTTTTTTTTTTTTTTTTTATTTTTTTTTTGCTTCTTCTTCCCGAGGCAGAGGGTGGCCGTTTATTATGGGGCCGCAACCGCAAGCTACGCCTCGGCCCGACGCTCGTGGCACGGCAACGTTGGCACGAATCGCCAAATTTCTCACCAGCGTGAACTCATCTCATCTCATCTCATCTCATCTCATCTCATCTCATCTCATCTCATCTCATCTCATCTCATCTCATCTCATCTCATCCTGTGGTATATTGGTCCCGAGTGTTGGTTTTTTTTTTTTTTTTTTTATTTTTTTTTTGCTTCTTCTTCCCGAGGCAGAGGGTGGCCGTTTATTATGGGGCCGCAACCGCAAGCTACGCCTCGGCCCGACGCTCGTGGCACGGCAACGTTGGCACGAATCGCCAAATTTCTCACCAGCGTGAACTCATCTCATCTCATCTCATCTCATCTCATCTCATCTCATCTCATCTCATCTCATCTCATCTCATCTCATCTCATCTCATCTCATCTCATCCTGTGGTATATTGGTCCCGAGTGTTGGTTTTTTTTTTTTTTTTTTTTTTTTTTATTTTTATTTTTTTTTTGCTTCTTCTTCCCGAGGCAGAGGGTGGCCGTTTATTATGGGGCCGCAACCGCAAGCTACGCCTCGGCCCGACGCTCGTGGCACGGCAACGTTGGCACGAATCGCCAAATTTCTCACCAGCGTGAACTCATCTCATCTCATCTCATCTCATCTCATCTCATCTCATCTCATCTCATCTCATCTCATCTCATCTCATCCTGTGGTATATTGGTCCCGAGTGTTGGTTTTTTTTTTTTTTTTTTTTTTTTTTTATTTTTATTTTTTTTTTGCTTCTTCTTCCCGAGGCAGAGGGTGGCCGTTTATTATGGGGCCGCAACCGCAAGCTACGCCTCGGCCCGACGCTCGTGGCACGGCAACGTTGGCACGAATCGCCAAATTTCTCACCAGCGTGAACTCATCTCATCTCATCTCATCTCATCTCATCTCATCTCATCTCATCTCATCTCATCTCATCTCATCCTGTGGTATATTGGTCCCGAGTGTTGGTTTTTTTTTTTTTTTTTTTTTTTTTTTATTTTTATTTTTTTTTTGCTTCTTCTTCCCGAGGCAGAGGGTGGCCGTTTATTATGGGGCCGCAACCGCAAGCTACGCCTCGGCCCGACGCTCGTGGCACGGCAACGTTGGCACGAATCGCCAAATTTCTCACCAGCGTGAACTCATCTCATCTCATCTCATCTCATCTCATCTCATCTCATCTCATCTCATCTCATCTCATCTCATCTCATCCTGTGGTATATTGGTCCCGAGTGTTGGTTTTTTTTTTTTTTTTTTTTTTTTTTTATTTTTATTTTTTTTTTGCTTCTTCTTCCCGAGGCAGAGGGTGGCCGTTTATTATGGGGCCGCAACCGCAAGCTACGCCTCGGCCCGACGCTCGTGGCACGGCAACGTTGGCACGAATCGCCAAATTTCTCACCAGCGTGAACTCATCTCATCTCATCTCATCTCATCTCATCTCATCTCATCTCATCTCATCTCATCTCATCTCATCTCATCCTGTGGTATATTGGTCCCGAGTGTTGGTTTTTTTTTTTTTTTTTTTTTTTTTTTATTTTTATTTTTTTTTTGCTTCTTCTTCCCGAGGCAGAGGGTGGCCGTTTATTATGGGGCCGCAACCGCAAGCTACGCCTCGGCCCGACGCTCGTGGCACGGCAACGTTGGCACGAATCGCCAAATTTCTCACCAGCGTGAACTCATCTCATCTCATCTCATCTCATCTCATCTCATCTCATCTCATCTCATCTCATCTCATCTCATCTCATCCTGTGGTATATTGGTCCCGAGTGTTGGTTTTTTTTTTTTTTTTTTTTTTTTTTTATTTTTATTTTTTTTTTGCTTCTTCTTCCCGAGGCAGAGGGTGGCCGTTTATTATGGGGCCGCAACCGCAAGCTACGCCTCGGCCCGACGCTCGTGGCACGGCAACGTTGGCACGAATCGCCAAATTTCTCACCAGCGTGAACTCATCTCATCTCATCTCATCTCATCTCATCTCATCTCATCTCATCTCATCTCATCTCATCTCATCTCATCCTGTGGTATATTGGTCCCGAGTGTTGGTTTTTTTTTTTTTTTTTTTATTTTTTTATTTTTATTTTTTTTTTGCTTCTTCTTCCCGAGGCAGAGGGTGGCCGTTTATTATGGGGCCGCAACCGCAAGCTACGCCTCGGCCCGACGCTCGTGGCACGGCAACGTTGGCACGAATCGCCAAATTTCTCACCAGCGTGAACTCATCTCATCTCATCTCATCTCATCTCATCTCATCTCATCTCATCTCATCTCATCTCATCTCATCCTGTGGTATATTGGTCCCGAGTGTTGGTTTTTTTTTTTTTTTTTTTATTTTTATTTTTTTTTTGCTTCTTCTTCCCGAGGCAGAGGGTGGCCGTTTATTATGGGGCCGCAACCGCAAGCTACGCCTCGGCCCGACGCTCGTGGCACGGCAACGTTGGCACGAATCGCCAAATTTCTCACCAGCGTGAACTCATCTCATCTCATCTCATCTCATCTCATCTCATCTCATCTCATCTCATCTCATCCTGTGGTATATTGGTCCCGAGTGTTGGTTTTTTTTTTTTTTTTTTTATTTTTATTTTTTTTTTGCTTCTTCTTCCCGAGGCAGAGGGTGGCCGTTTATTATGGGGCCGCAACCGCAAGCTACGCCTCGGCCCGACGCTCGTGGCACGGCAACGTTGGCACGAATCGCCAAATTTCTCACCAGCGTGAACTCATCTCATCTCATCTCATCTCATCTCATCTCATCTCATCCTGTGGTATATTGGTCCCGAGTGTTGGTTTTTTTTTTTTTTTTTTTTTGCTTCTTCTTCCCGAGGCAGAGGGTGGCCGTTTATTATGGGGCCGCAACCGCAAGCTACGCCTCGGCCCGACGCTCGTGGCACGGCAACGTTGGCACGAATCGCCAAATTTCTCACCAGCGTGAACTCATCTCATCTCATCTCATCTCATCTCATCTCATCTCATCTCATCTCATCTCATCTCATCCTGTGGTATATTGGTCCCGAGTGTTGGTTTTTTTTTTTTTTTGCTTCTTCTTCCCGAGGCAGAGGGTGGCCGTTTATTATGGGGCCGCAACCGCAAGCTACGCCTCGGCCCGACGCTCGTGGCACGGCAACGTTGGCACGAATCGCCAAATTTCTCACCAGCGTGAACTCATCTCATCTCATCTCATCTCATCTCATCTCATCTCATCTCATCTCATCTCATCTCATCCTGTGGTATATTGGTCCCGAGTGTTGGTTTTTTTTTTTTTTTTTTTTTTTTTTTTTTTTTATTTTTATTTTTTTTTTGCTTCTTCTTCCCGAGGCAGAGGGTGGCCGTTTATTATGGGGCCGCAACCGCAAGCTACGCCTCGGCCCGACGCTCGTGGCACGGCAACGTTGGCACGAATCGCCAAATTTCTCACCAGCGTGAACTCATCTCATCTCATCTCATCTCATCTCATCTCATCTCATCTCATCTCATCTCATCTCATCCTGTGGTATATTGGTCCCGAGTGTTGGTTTTTTTTTTTTTTTTTTTTTTTTTTTTTTTTTTTATTTTTATTTTTTTTTTGCTTCTTCTTCCCGAGGCAGAGGGTGGCCGTTTATTATGGGGCCGCAACCGCAAGCTACGCCTCGGCCCGACGCTCGTGGCACGGCAACGTTGGCACGAATCGCCAAATTTCTCACCAGCGTGAACTCATCTCATCTCATCTCATCTCATCTCATCTCATCTCATCCTGTGGTATATTGGTCCCGAGTGTTGGTTTTTTTTTTTTTTTTTTTTTTTTTTTTTTTATTTTTATTTTTTTTTTGCTTCTTCTTCCCGAGGCAGAGGGTGGCCGTTTATTATGGGGCCGCAACCGCAAGCTACGCCTCGGCCCGACGCTCGTGGCACGGCAACGTTGGCACGAATCGCCAAATTTCTCACCAGCGTGAACTCATCTCATCTCATCTCATCTCATCTCATCTCATCTCATCTCATCCTGTGGTATATTGGTCCCGAGTGTTGGTTTTTTTTTTTTTTTTTTTTTTTTTTTTTTTATTTTTATTTTTTTTTTGCTTCTTCTTCCCGAGGCAGAGGGTGGCCGTTTATTATGGGGCCGCAACCGCAAGCTACGCCTCGGCCCGACGCTCGTGGCACGGCAACGTTGGCACGAATCGCCAAATTTCTCACCAGCGTGAACTCATCTCATCTCATTTTTTTTTTCAGAATTGTCGCTTTTTTTGTTTATAGCGCAAAAAATAAAAATCGCACAGGTGATCAAATACCACCAAAAGAAAGCTCTATTTGTGGGAAAAAAGGACATCAATTTGATTTGGGTACATCGTCACATGACCGCGCAATTGTACGTTAAAGTAACGGAGTGCCGAATAGCAAAAAATAGCCTGGTCCTTAAGGGGGAGAACCTTCCTGGTCCAGAAATGGTTAACTAAACTTAACTAAAAAAGATTTAAAAGATCTCATATATAATATATGCAGTGATTGCACAAATATCCTCATCGAACTTGTAAGCAGGTTAAAATAGCCAGTTAGGTGCTGTTCCCTCCGGGAGGGTGTGAGTTAATGCTTTTCCGGGTTCTTTGGTCTCTTGGCCGGTTCTTCTCTGGGTTCGGTCCACTAATCCTGTGATATATACATTTGGAACAGTCGTCTTGTGACAGGAGGATGCCCCCGGGGAGCTTGCAAGTGTGGAGCCAGAGTCTCCTTAGGGAGCCGACTAAGGTTGGTTCGGGTTTAATTTACCTCCAAAAGCATATTCTCGACAATGGCCTATTAGAGAGCTCAGACATGTACCTGTAAGGGAGAGAGATGGTGAATGTCACCCGCGTGGAGCAGAAGGATGTTGCTGCTTATCACCATCAGCATGTAAAGTCATCAGAACCTGGGGTTCGCCCCAAAGACACCAACCATGAAGGACTTTGCATGAATACTACCTTTGCAGGTATACAAGGGCAGTATACAGCCTGTAGTTAGAGTTAGGGAATTAGGGAAGAATTATGTCTTTAAATTTTGGACTCTGTAATTGCCTTTGTACTTTGCTAAGCAAAGCAATTGAAACGTTGTCCCTGCTTACTGAAAGGGGTGTAAGGAAAGTAACTGGCACACATAGTCCACCAAGTGAGTCTTAATCACATTGAGGTTTGAAGTCATTGGTGAAGAGTGGAGTAATGTGAAGACACAAGTGGTTACCTCATAAAAGGGAAGTTATACAGTAGCCTGTCACTAACGTGTATCTTTTAGAGGTGTAATGGCCTCTAGCAGCAAGGGAGATTTTGTCAGTACTCCTTCCGCCATTGTTCTGTCTTCCAACGGGAGAGGTTTTGCACTGCAGAAGTTCCCATCCTGAACAGAGGTTTAAACCAACGCAGATTGCATGCGGAGACCATACCACTACTGGGGAAAGATAGTGAAAAAATGCTGGACAGATGGATGTGGACAAGGCTCAGCATGTCCCTCCTAAATGCAGATTACAGAGAAGGTGTACACTGTTACAGGTGTAGCACCCTACAGGTAGGTGCTAGGTAAAGTATAGTGGGCCTTGGCTGCCTAACAGCAGGGCCATGATTTCAGTAGGTTGTCATGGTTTCCAGGTGTGTCTGCTGAGAGGGGAGTCTCCCCACTGGCTCTATGAGAGGCTTCTCATTGGGCAGTGGAGGAAACCCAATCAGAGACACACTCAGGCCTGTATCTACCCCAGAAGGCAAATTCTGCCGCAGAGGATTCTGGGAGTGGGTATAAGTCTGAAGGGGGCGCATGACTCAGCGTCTTTGGTGGGAAGCAGAGTCCCAGGAGGGAAAGGAAAGCTGTCTCTCCTTCTGTCAGAGGAATTGGATGTCTCAGGTGTTGCCTGAGAATCCAGAGAGTGCTGAGTTGAGCTGCAGAGGGATCCGGTGAGCCGTGAACCAGCGGAGAGAGAGAGGGGTCCAGTTCCAGGAAAGCCTACAAAGGTCGTGAGTACTGCGGACTGCCCCTGGGGGTCTGCCTAGAGGGGACCACTCCGAAGAAGGTTCTAGGGATCCAGGAGTCAGCTAGTTGTAAAGAGGGGACCTAGCGAGAGGACCCTGAAGTGTTAGAGGGGTTATCTAGCGAGAGAACCCTGAAGTGTTAAAGGGGGTTCCTAGCAAGAGGACCCTTAAATGATAAAGGGGGCGCCTACAGTTTGGGCCCTGAAGAGTCAGTGTACAGTGGAAAGTGTACAAAGTTAAGAGTTGCAGCAGCACAAGTATCTACACAGAGCTACCTCACCCAGTGCAGGGCTGGAGGGAGCTGTTCAGTGACTTTTGAGCTAAAGCAGTGTCAGGAGTCAAGTGTTATACAGTCCTGGATCTTCTGAGTTAAAGTCGAGGTTCCAGTACAGTTTCAGTACTACAATATCTTTAAGCATCAGGAAGCGCTGGTTGGCATTCAGCAGCACCAACAAGCATTTTTCTTCAAATGTCCCAAAGTGTACCTAGTTGAGCCAGAGGAGTATCTCACTCATTCCCTTCTCCCGTCCCCTAAATACAATAAAACAAAACAAGCCAAAGATGCCGGAATAGTCATTGTATCAGTTCTCACACCTGGGTTTACAACTCAAAAGTGTTGGAGGTGTCACCGGTAACAATGGCAGACCCACATTAGGCACAAGGCCTGGAAAAACTGCTACACAGGGAACCGAGACATAACTGGAGAACAGTTGTACTGCAAGTGTACATGGTATACATTCATCTCTAAGAGTAGAGGCCCATCTTAGGGTGGAGTATTCCCCCACGGCAGCCTCCGCCTTGTCCCAGGGCATTGATGGAGATGGCACAAAGCAAAGGTACCCCATGTGTCGTAATGCGACCCTGTTATAGGTGCCTAACTTAGCCTAGAAGAATCCACCCCAGGGTAGGCCTCTCATGTGACCCTTGCTTGGCGCCCAACGAGGAGAGAAACATGCAGGACATGACAAGCAACTATCACCCATCCACCCCCCCCTTACCCTCATACGGGCACAGGAAGAATGTTCAAGTTTCCTGGAAAGGCATAACCATATCTAGCGCTTAGAAGACTTCTTTAACTGCTTTATGACCGCCCACGGCAGTTATAGGCAGCCGCTCCTGGGCAAACCGACATAGCTATACGTCGGTCATGAGCAGGAGGCTAAGGGGCGAGCTTTTGCTGCCAGCAGCACGCTCCCACCCCCCACTCGTAAGCAGGGAAGCCGATGCAGGGGGCAGACTGACATCCGCGATCATTTCCGATTGAATGATGGTCGGCTGTTGTAAACACAGCTGATTGTTCTTCTCCCTGGAATGATTATATAGCTCCTGTGATTCTTCTATATAGGATCACATGTTTCTATGGTCATTTCAGAAGCCCAACCCCCATACAGTTAGAATCACTCCCCTAGGCTCACATTTAACCCCTTGATCACCCACAGGGTTAACCCCTTACCTGCCAATGGCATTATTACAGTAACAGTGCATATTTTTAGCAATGATTACTGTAGTAATGTCACTGGTCCCCCCAAAAGTGTCAAAAATGTCAGTTGGGGGTCCGATCTGACCGCCGCAATGACGCAGTCCCACAAAAAAATCGCAGATCGCCACCATTACTAGTAAAAAAACCAAAAAAACAATCAAAATAGCATAAATCTTTCCCGTAGTTAGTAGACGCAATAGCTTTTGCACAAACCAATCAAAATACGCTTATTGCGATTTTTTTTTTTTTTTTACCAAAAATTAGGCAGAAAACAAATTGGCCTAAAATGTTAAAACATTTACATTTTTAATTTTTTTTTTTTTTTTTGGGAATGTTATATAGCAGAATGGTAAAAATATTGTTTTTTTTTTTTTTTTTTTCAGAATTGTCGCTCTTTTTCTGTTTTTAGCTCAAAAAATAAAAATCGCACAGGTGATCAAATATCACCAAAAGTTCTATTTTGGGGGAAAAAGGACATCAATTTTATTTAGGTACAGCATCGCACGACAGCGCAATTGTCAGTTAAATTAACGCATTGCCGAATCGCAAAATATGGCCTGGTCTTTAAGGGGGCAAATCCTACCGGTCTTAAAGTGGTTAAATTGTATGAAATGAGATTTTCTAGGTTCTGGGAAGTTCAGGGTTACATATTTTGTCACGAATGCTGTAAGCATTTCAAAGGTCATCCTCTAGATCATTAAACATGTGTTTTCTTCAGCATATCTGTGTGTAGGCTGCAGAATTCAAAGGATTCGGCCTGTGGAGATATCTCTGTCATTGCTCGTATAGTCTGGTCAATACATGTGACAGTGGTATTTGCAGTATAGAAATACAGCTCGGGGTAAGAAAATCTCACGTTATCTGTGAATGGAATGGAATATTTCCACCAGGCAAGCTTCTTTAATGACACTCATTCCACACCACCAAACAAGAGTCAAGCGTACAACGCGTTACATTGAAATAATCGTTGCATTTGCTGAATATAAAGCAGTTTCTATACTTGGTAGATATATCTCCATATGGAGTCGTTTGGTTCCAGAACCTTGCTAAAATATTCTACAAAAAGCATCTTCTTTCAAGCCCAAAAATACTTTGATGAAAGAGTACAAGATGGGCGCTGCAGATAATCATCTGCAATTTTTTCATTAGTCCTAAGATAAAGCTGCTTCCCCTATGACTTTTACGTGGCCGCTAGACAACTGTGTGCTGCCGCAACTGCCCTGCGGTGGATCGAGTAGAAGTGCAGCACTGCTCCATTTTATTGCTAATTTTGAGCACAGAGGCTTGTTAGGCCTTGGTTACACTAGCAGTTGGGGGGTGGTAAAAATAGGCAATTCAGGTATGTAGTTTGTAGGTGGGTGCACTTTACTTTCTCCACTTCAGGTGGTACTCTTGTGCTGTTTAGTCAAAGGGAACAAGGTTCCTCTGTGGTTTAATGGGTCACCGGGAAGCTATCCTATTGGATGCTGCTGCCCCATGTGACTCTAGCAGCCATCTTGGGTCAGGCAGAACCTATTTAGGACTAGCTTGTGGGTTTGGCACACTTTTGCGAGTTGGTAGAGTAGGAACAGGTATCCCGCCTGTTAGGGACAGTACAAGCACTATGGAAATGTTCCTGACGAGAAGGGAAAGCATGGGGTCAACATAGGGTCATAACTATCTCGGACACCTTCCTGACTGGGCATGAGACAGCCAGGACTCATTTTGCCCCTCACAACAGACACTGTCAGTCTGGCTGGAATCTGCTCCTTTCATGTTGCTGGAAACTGTAAGTGCACCTGGTTGGTCAGCCTTCCCACCGAGTTAGTTGTGAACTGTTACTACATTGCTCCAATACAAGGTTTGCATCGCACCTGACTGTGTGAAATCTTGCTGCTGCACACGCTGCACCCCACCTACACGTTACTGCCCCCAAACTACAACTCTATAAGCTGCAAAGGTAGCAGGCAGGAATGCACACATGGCGTGGCCACAATGCTTTGCTTTGTGGCAAGAATTACACCCCCTGATGTGTACGGCGGGCAGTACTGAATGGGGTCGCGCCATACCCGTGTGCAATGCAGGTGTCAGACAGGAATAGAAGAGTTAACGCACAGCCTGCAGGTATGACATTGAAAACATGCTTGCTTTTCAAATACTGAGCAGTGTTTTTTAATGTATCTGAGCAGCTGGAAAGCATGGCCAATTTTATTGTAAAGGAGAACAAACTATGCACCAAAACCCACCACTGTCTGTTCTCTGATTGGACGAGGTGGATAGGGAGGCGGTGACATCACAATCTCCACCTTGTCGAATCATAGAACACTGCATTCATTGAGAAAATGCAAAGTGTTCTCGGAATGGTGCCTATGTTGAATGAGCGACCTCCTGTACTCCCAATATGCAACAGGGCAGATGCTCAGAACGTGACCCAGAAACTAGCAGCACTCAATGCCTACTACAGTGATTTCCAGTTTCTAGAGCAGCTTTTCTCAACCTTTTTACCCCAGAAGAACCATTAAAATAATTTGCAGGTCTTAGGGAACCCCTGCTGAAACAAATTTAATGGGGGTAAGTCAGTAGAATAAATGCTCCTTACATTGGTGGTTAATGGAAAAATGTCTCCCTTACAGTAATGGTCAGAATGCCACCTTTACAGAAAGCAAAAAAGATCTTTGGTGGTATGCTGTTGGCTTTGTGAAATAGCTCTGGACCCAAAACTGTGTAGGCTTCATCAGATGGAGAGCTCCATCAGTCACAGCTCAAAGAACCCCTAGCAGCCTCTGAAGGAACCCTAGGGTTCCATGGAATCCTGGTTGAGAATGCCTGTTCTAGAGGGATCCCATAGGAATGGAATATACATACTTACATTGGTCCATACCTAAACTTAAGCTTAAGTGTAAAAGAACATTATTTCCGCTAGCAATAAAGTTCCCTGAGACCTGAATATTATTTCAAGGGTTCCTCCATGGTAAAAAAAAGGTTGATAAAGGCAGCTCCAGACAATGATACGTAATTATGATTTTTCTTGCAGCCCAGCCTGGTTGCAAAATCTGGTAATGCAGCATAACTTTAACATGCAATGACTCTCTATAGCTGGCAATATTATTGAAATAGATTGACTGCAGAACATACATCTGTTTATGCCTACATGCACAGGTGATGGAAATGGGTAATCTTTGGGAATAATAGGCTAAAATAAATGAAAAAAATCTCTTGCCTGCTCCAAAGTGGCTACCTGATACTTCCCGGTCATTAAACCTGATAAATCATTGATCAAAACTAACCTCTAAAGCTAAACATAGATCGAAAGATTAATGAGGTTTATTTGGATGAGAATAATCATCCAAGTCAGTCAATGTGTTTTGGATTTTTTTTTTCTTTTTCTTTTATCAGTTCAGTTAAATTGTAAACCTTCACATTAAAGAGAAAAAAAAATCTGTGCACCAGCCCTCAACAGTTGAGCTTCATGCATTAGCAGGTGTAAAAGTGATAATGCAATGTAAGGAAAAGTGCT
Source organism: Pelophylax lessonae (assembly GCF_965119305.1). Classification (NCBI taxonomy): domain Eukaryota; kingdom Metazoa; phylum Chordata; class Amphibia; order Anura; family Ranidae; genus Pelophylax; species Pelophylax lessonae. Next base: position 40,970,672 of record NC_138777.1, on the reverse strand, counting down.
GCACTGTTGTACAAATAATAAAGTTAAATGTGCAAAAATATAAATCAAACACAAATTATAAATAAATACAATGAGGATACAATTATGTAATTTTAAGTACTTTATTTTAAAACTCAAAACAAATGCTGATCGAAAAAATGAATCCAACAAATCACATGCCACCTCCTCTAGGACTCTCAAGGGTGTGATCACCTAGTAGTTTCACCCTCACTACAAAGGTCTAACAAGCATGGACAGAGGGCTATCTTCAAGGTAAATCCCTCTTGAATACTCCCAAAAATAATAGAGGCCCTTTCCAATAACACTCAGCACCACATTGGTTAATATGCCAGCTGAAAATACTCATCGCATCTCTGCGGCCCTGTGTGTCCAAGGCTCAAAGAAAAAGGCAAATTCATAGTGCTCACTGCTGAAAATAATTTTTTTTAAAGCAAAATAATATAAAATCCACTCACATTAAAATATTAAATAAGGTGGATCGCTCCCCGAATGAACTGCTAGGGATTAATCTGAAAATGCAGTATAAATATACTACAATACATTATATCACTTCCAAACTTTTATTCTGTCGTACAAGAATTTTCATAACTTTAGTAACCTCTCCATTTTCAATATGGGATTAGCATGCAAAAGGAAATGTATGATCATTCGTCCAGTAATCACATCGTGTGTACTGGGTACTACATTGCATAAACCTTCAAAACAACCCCTTAACGCCGACGTAACCCAAATTTACGTCCATCATCATCTGCAGGCATCATCCTAGTACTGTTTTTTAGAACGGACGGTTGGCTTTCTTGTGATAACAACTGATGCAGCTGAGCAGCTGCTCGGCCGTTATCACAGGCAGCGGGAGGGGGCGCTCCCTGCCGCCTTCCACCGCTCCACCCAGGTCTCCTGTTCCACCAGGACACCCAAGGGTCTCCGATGTAGAAACCAGGAAGCGATGTCATGACATAATTTACTAGAGCCTTAAAGGTGCCAGATTTAAAAAAAATTACAATATTCATAACAGCGAAACTTGGCGTTTTTACAGCTTTTAAGTACAGAGGAGGGATTTGGGGTCTTGTAGACCCCAGATTCCTCCAAAAAGAGTACCTGTCACTGCCTATTATGTCACAAGAGATGTTTACATTCCTTGTGAGAGCAATTAAAGTGATCAAAAAAAATTAAAAGTACAGTGTAAAAAAAAAAAAAAAAATACAATAAAATAAATAAGAAAAAATAAATAAATTAAAGGGCTCAATCTCTCCGAGCTCATGCGCAGAAGCAAACGCATACGTAAGTCGCGCCCACAAATGTAAACAGTTTTCAAACCACACATATGAGGATAGTTAAAGCAAGTGCAATAATTCTAGCACTAGACCTCCTCTGTAACTCTAAACTGGTAACTGCTAAAAGTTTTTACAGCGTCACCTATGAAGATTTTTAAGTACCGTAGTTTGTCGCCATTCCTCGAGTGTGCGTAATTTTAAAGCATGACATGTTAAGTATCTATTTACTCAGCATAACATCATCTTTCACATTATACAAAAAAAGTGGGCTAACTTTACTGTCTTGTTTCTTTTAATTTAATGAAAGTGTATTTCTTAAAAAAAAAATTGCATTTGAAAGACGGCTGCGCAAATACCGTGTGTCATAAAATATTGCAAGGATTGCCATTTTAGTCTCTAGGGTCTCTGCTAAAAAAAAAAAAAAAAAAAAAGTGTATATATATATATATATATATATATATATATATTGTGACAGGAAGTCAGGTAAATCTGGGAATGTAGTCACAGGCAGGAGATACATTTCCACCTGATTTAGAAAGTTCACTAATTACTATAGGGTGTTGGCTACAGAGCTAGCCAGCAGGAAGTTGAAAGGCCTTTAGCTGTTCAGAATGAGGAAATGAAGGCCTCTATAATTGTCCAAAGGAAGTCTAATGGATTGCTGCCTCCGGAAGCTGTCTCCTGAAGCCATGTGAGCTGGGAGAAGGAGGACGGTCAGATGTGTGCCTCCCGACAAGCTGGTGAGCATGGGAGAAGACCCCCTGAAGTGATGTGCGATAAGGAGGGTAACCAAGTGTGAAGATGTCTCAAAGGTGAGAAAACGAACTATTTCTATGTGAAAGAAATAAAGGAAAGTTTGCCATGTGAAGAGGCAAGCCAAGAGACATTCTCATTGTGATGAGTTAAGGACATGTTCAATGGACATTTGTGCTGTGTGAAGAGATTATAAATGGACTATTGAGTGTCCGCTGTAGGACAAGAAAGTCTGCCCAACAGTAGGTTGGAGACAGACCCTTAGGTAGGTTCCAGAGTGAGAAGGTAGCCGCCCACAGAGGCAAGGATTTATTTTCTGTTTTATTTTATTTTGGATGTTTTTGCTGCATGCAGTCTGGTGAAGAAAACACCATTAATAAACCAAACTGTTGTTTGCAAGCACTTGTCGGCTATCTCTCTGGGAAAACGCACCCCCCCAAGGGGTCATCTACGCCTACCACCGAGCTAATCCCTCACAATAATATATATATATATATATATATATATATATAATGTTTGGGGTTCTAAGTAATTTTTGTAAGCAACAAGTGTCAGAAAAAGGCTTAGGCATGAAGAGCTTAACTTCTCTTTTGCTCCCTTTTGGACTGTTGAATATGCCATTGGAAGTATTTTGTTTTATCTGTTATGTTTTGTGCTATTACATTGTTTCCAGCTATCTCTTGAATGCAAGGGGGAAGTCTGCTGGGCACTCCTGGGTGTAAGGGGGGATTCTGCTGGGAACACACGGATATAAGGGGGGACTCTGGTGGGCACTCTTGGATATAAGGGAGGACAATTTTTTCAGCGCATAAATATTTGTAAAATATACAATCTTGAAAATCTGGGGACCCCTGCTCTATACAAAAAAGCCTAGATCTGAATCCATGCTAATTAGTTACAAAATTTTAGTCTCCCTTATGCTGGAATGTTATGTACAGGCAGCACTAAAATCTTGGGTTGTGGTTGTGACAGTGGAACATCCCATTGTTTGCCTGCCTATTCCTCTTCCCTCATCCATTCACAAAAAGCATTATATATATATATATTTTTTTAACAGAATGGATAAGGGTAGAGGAGGGGCAGGTAAACCACAGGATCTTTTCATGCGTAGTCACATAATGCCCTGTATTCTGAGCACTTTGGCACAATCTGCCCATGCATTTTAAATGATGGTGGTGCCAGGACAGTGGGGCCAAAGTATGGGGGACTGATGTGTATGTATAGTATGCAATGTGCTGCATAAATTGTCTGTGCAATATTAATACCTACACTATATTACCAAAAGTATTGCCATGTCTGCCTTTACATGCACATGAAATTTAAGGGCATCCCAGTCTTAGTCTGTAGGGTTCAATATTGAGTTGGCCCATCCTTTGCAGCTATAACAGCTTCAACTCTTCTAGGAAGGCTGTCCACAAGGTTTAGGAGTGTGTCTATGGGAATGTTTGACCATTCTTCCAGAAGCACATTTGTGATGTCAGGCACTGATGTTCACAAGAAGGCCTGGCTCACAGTCTCCGCATTAATTCATCTGTGCAGTCAAGCTCCTCCACCCCAAACTCGCACATCCATGTCTCTATGGACCCTGCTTTATGCACTGGTGCGCAGCCATGTTGGAACAGGAAGGGGCCATCCCCAAACTGTTCTCACAAAGTTGGGAGCATGAAATTGTTTAAAATGTCTTGGTATGCTGACACCTTAAGAGTTCCCTTCAGTGTAACTAAGGGGCCAAGCCCAACCCCTGAAAAACAACCCCACACCATAATCCCTCCTCTACCAAATGATTTGGACCAGTGCACAAAACAAGGGCCGGAAAGAGATAGATGAGCGAGTTTGGGGTGGAGGAACTTGACTGGCCTGCACAAAGTCCTGACCTCAACCCAACAGAACACCTTTGGGATGAATTAGAACAGAGACTGCAAGCCAGGCCTTCTCATCCACATCAGTGCATGACCTCACAAATGCGCTTCTGGACAAATGGTCAAACATTCCCATAGACACACTCCTAAACCTTGTGGACAGCCTTCCCAGAAGAGTTGAAGCTGTTATAGCAGTAAAGGGTGGGCCAACTCAATATTGAACCCTACAGACTTGAGCCCACGATCAGATTATCGAACGATCTGTCGTCCGTTTTTTGTGGCATGCTAGTCTGATGTGGAAAGTGATGAGGTTATTTTCATATGAATTTTCCCATACGACAGAATTCTACTTCAGAAGTGATGTCATGTGTTGGATTGCTTTGTATGCGTTCTTTCGTCTCTGAGCATGCCTAGTGTTGCTCATAAGAATTTTCCCATCTAAATCTGTACTAATGAGACGAAAATCGGACGTGTGTTGACG
>NC_138777.1:40576305-40963805 GCF_965119305.1 Pelophylax lessonae | reverse complement strand
ACAGAATTCCTGACATAATCATACTGCCAGGGAGGTTAAAGTTCATGTGTGTGTAAGGCAGGCGTCCCAATACTTTTGACAATATAGTGTATATACTGTATATTAATAAATAAATAAATAAAATAATACAAATAAAGTTTTGGCTAGATTTTTGCCATGTTCAGAAATCTTGGTGAACATATGGCTGCATGAATCATGCAACACGGAAGACCTTCCTAAAGACCTATAAGGTTCCTTTGTAATCTTGCTGTTAGTAAATGTTTGGGCATTAAAGATTTTCCCACGGCGCTGAGACAATATCCGAGTCCTCTGCCAAAAACAGCATTCACATTGATCTCTGGCTTCTCAGCATTTCAAGGTCTGCTGCTGGAAAAAAAAAAAAAGAGGAATACCTGGACCCGCTGCCAGTTCCTTGCCATTGATGGCAGGCAGGTAAGAAGAGGACTGCAGAGCTGCACGGTGAGGCCGCAAGGGGGAACATGCAATAAAATGTTAATCCTAATCTCTTTGCAAATACCGCGTAGAAATGTTCACTGCTACAGACTCAGCTATTCTGGTCCAGTTGAAATGAACATATTTTATCAAGGAGTGTCTATTGTGAACAATGACAGGTACCGTCTGCCAGACTGCACTGTACAGCTTCCACCAGCAAATATGTAAAACCTGCCATGCTTTGTTCTATTTTCATATTTGTGAAAGAGAATCTACGTGGGAAAATGTGGCAGTGCGCACCCGGTAATATCTCTGAATTAGAGCCAGAATGAAGACGTAAACCCAACTGTATGATATGTGTTTTATAAATGATTGCCATGTCTTTCACCATCAAATACTTTTTTTTGTAAAACCTTCCCATTTCCGTGTTGCTGATCTCCAGTTTTATTTCAGCCACTTCCCGACTACATGCAGCGCCAGGTGAAGATCATTGCTCAGGACCTGTTTTCTAATAGTGGACAATGCCTGTGCAATGTGTGTCAACACGGACTATTGCAGGCCTCATTCAAATGGGCACTGAGGCCTGTAGATGGTGAAGGGGCTTGAGCCACCAGGTGCTGCGTGCAGAAAACCCATGGTAATGTGTGGGGACGCAGTGGCTGTAAGGACACAGCAAATTTGCTAGGTGTGCAAGTGCAGGTGAGTGGCCCTGAATGCACATTGCCAAAGGAGGACAAACAGCCGTGTCAGAGACGCCATTGTGTACCTATACCAGCCACTCTAAACAAGGGTTCCGTGGAACCTTAGGGTTCCTCCAGAGGTTGGCAAGGGTTCCTTGAGCTGTGGCTGATTGGCCTTCCATCTGATGGTGCCTACATAATTACTTGCCCAAAGTCACTTGCCATTTTTTGTTTTTCTAGCTGTCTGTAAGGTTGGCATTTGACCACCACTGTAAAGAATATAGTCTTTACACTGGCCACCAATGCAAGAGGCATTCTTCCCACTGACCACCTATGTAGGAGGCATTCTTCCCACTGACCACCAATGTAAGAGGCATTCTTCCAACCCACTACCAGTGTAAGGAGCATTCTTCCCTTTTACCACCAAGATAAGGGGCATTCATGCCAATGACCACCAAAGTAAGGAGCATTCTTCCCACTGACCATAAAAGTAAAGGACATTCTTCCCACTGACCACCAATGTAGGGGCATTCTTCTCAGAGACCAACAATGTAAGGGGCATTCTTCCCAATGACCACCAAAGTAAGGAGCATTCTTCCCTCTGACCACCAATATAAGAGGCCTTCTTCCCACTGACCTACAAAGTAAGGAGCAATCTTTCCACTGACCACCAATGTAAGGGGCATTCTTCCCACTGACCTACAATGTAAGTAGAATTTTTCTCACTGACAACCAATGTAAGGGGCAGTGTTCCCAACATCCACAAAAGTAAGGAGCATTCTTCCCACTGACCACCAATGTAAAAGGCTTTCTTCCAATTGATCACAAATGTAAGGGGAATTCTTCCCAATGACCACCAATGTAAGGGGCAATCTTACCACTGACCACCAATGTAAGGAACATTCTTCCCACTGACCACCAATGTAAGGAACATTCTTCCCACTGACCTCCAATATAAGGAACATTCTTCCCACTGACCACCAATGTAAAAGGCTTTCTTCCAATTGATCACAAATGTAAGGGGAATTCTTCCCACTGACCACCAATGTAAGGGGCAATCTTACCACTGACTTCCAATGAAAGGAGCATTCTTCCCACTGACCACCAATGTAAGGATCATTCTTCCCACTGACCTCCAATATAAGGAACATTCTTCCCACTGACCACCAATGTAAGGGGCAATCTTACCACTGACTTCCAATGTAAGGAATATTCTTCCCACTGACCACCAATGTAAGGAACATTCTTCCCACTGACCACCAATGTAAGAGGTCTTCTTTCCACTGACCACCAATGTAAGAGGCATTCTTCCCACTGACCATCAATGTAAGGGCCAATCTTATCACTGACTTCCAATGAAAGGAGCATTCTTCTCACTGACCTCCAATGTAAGGAACATTCTTCCCAATGTTTGTTTATTAAACGTCTTGCAGCCAATAAGCATAAAATCAATATACATAAATAAATATATACATATTTAAATGAAAAATGAAAAAAATACATAGCAAATTCTGCTATCAAACAAAGAATGGCTTTACAGCAAAATCAAAGCTCACATCATGAACATATCATTACCGGGGAAAATAATCTCAGTAAGACTCACACCACTACACCAGACATCCAACCTGCGAGGTCAAGAAACAAAACCACCCCCATGATGCATGCAGCCCTTCTTCAAAAAGAAGATATTAACCAACAAAAGCTAAGGGCGTGAAAGAAATAGTATAGGAAAAGAGCTCCTCACCCAGAGATGGACAGTTCACCAAAGGCAGGTCTGATATTCCTGCACGCCCTCATCCAGACCGCTTGAGGCTCTCTGCCCTTCTCAAGACCCCGAATCTTCCCAACTTCACACAGAATATCGTACACCACCACCTCAACAGGGAGGACTTTCTTCCGCAAGGTAATCTGGCACCGTGCATTCCAAGTAACGGACAACTATACTAACTAGAAAAAGTGTATCCAAATCAAAATCCCAGCAAGTCGGGAATGCCCCGTACACCCACTCCGCATAACTCATGCGATAGAGAAAGGGGATGCCGAGAGCCCTCCCCGCCCTTTTATAGACCTCTATGTTAAAGGGACGCTGGAGCAAAAAGTGGTCCATAGACTCCACTTTACCAACACACTTTGCTTTAGGACAATCCTGATCATCCATAGGGCGATGCTTCAGATTCTCCCTCACATAGAGCCTTCCATGGAAAGCGAGCCAGGCTTGATCCCTAAACTTCAAAGGGATTCTTCCCAAGTTAATTAAACGCAACCCCTCCCTCATTACGGGGCCTGGGCAATCCATTAAGGTCAGTGACACACTGAAAGCAGAGCCCAAAATCCTCTTCTCCCGAAGCTTCCTGGGGAGGGACCTGATATCCCCCACTGTCATCTGCCACTGCCGAAGTATTTTCAGACACAGGGCAACATAAGCCGGAAGCTTGCCCTGTCGGACTCTCAGACTTTTCACTGGCCTGCCATCTTCCCAACATCTCAGAAAAGGCCTAAACCAAGATTGAAAAATACCCACCCATCCCGGCAGGGTCTCCGCTAACATATAACCAAGATTGTACTTTAAAAAGAGCAGAAAAAAGAAAACTAGAGTTGACCATTCCTAGGCCACCCTCCCACCTGGACAGGTAAGTTACATTGCGTTTGATCAGCTTCAGCCTATTTCCCCATAACAGTCGGAAAAAGCAGCTGTACACCCTTACATAGAGAGATTCCGGCAAGATACAGACAAAGCTGACATAAAAAGATTGAGATCAGGTAAGTTTTAATCAAGTCAACCCTCTCCCTCAAGGAAAGTTTCCATTTCTTCCAGCTTGCTACTTTGGCATTGGCATCCACCAACCTGCTTCCCCAATTTTCCCTTTTTCTGTAAACCATTTTCTTCTTTTCCCATTCACACCAATGCGTTTTTTTTCATGCTTTTTGCAGATATGCAGGACATTATTTTTAACATGGGTTCCTCTAGAACACATTCACATCAATGCATTTTTGTGCCTCTGCATTTGAGGAAAGGGTCAGGGTCAGCAAAACTGGGCCTTTATTGCTTTTTTGGTTCAATAAACTTCATTGGAGAAACTTCAAAATAGCATGTAGTGTGTTTTTACAGCGTTTTTAACCTAATTTGTGCCACAATTTGCTTTTTGCGTATTTTCAATCTTCTCAACAAAATTTCCCCCCCAAAAAAAGTGCAAAAAAACCAAAGAGCAAAATCGTGGTAAAAAACTGCAAAAAAGCACTGCAGAAAAGCTCAAAAGCAAACTGCATTTGTGGGATTGGAGCCTAAAAGAGTTCCTGACCCTTTCCAAAAACGCCACATTACGTGGACTGTAATGTGTTTCTGCGAAACGCTTTAAAACACACATAGTTGTGAACTGAGCCTAAGTACTGGGAAACTGCAATATATAAAATTTAAATTTTTTTGGATTTAGAAGCGCTCAGTCCCAGGTGTGCACTGCTCTGGTTGAGAAGCCACAAAATTGTGAAACTAATGTGATGGTCAGTAATACACCTTTTAGTCCTGGAATACTTTAACCCCTTGTCTACCAAAATATGTTTATAAACGTCCCAATATTCAAGGAGTCAAAGCAAGCTGATGAATGCTGCGGCTGTGAGCTTGGTATTGATTTTAAGAGCCAGCAATGGGCTTTCAGGAAACAGTGATGTGGGTGGCGATCACTTTTACAGGGGGAGCCCAGAACCAGGGTAAATGGCAAGGAGGAGATCAGAGATCATCCATTCCTCTACCAACCCCCGTGCAACTAATGAACCCGGAAGTGACATGTATAAAATCACTTCCAGTTTCAGAGCTGTCATTCCCTGGCTTTTGTAGCTGAGGATGCAGCTAATCAAGCAATCTGTGCTTGATTAGCTGCGGTGGAGGGCAGAGGAAACATTGCGGTCTAATAGATGTCTCCATAAAGAGAACCTTTTACCTGCTCATACAATCACATTAAGGGTTTCTTAGCCCCCTTGTGATAGCAGTAAAGTTGAATAAATAAAAATAAAAATAAAAAAGCATTTGCAAAATTAGAACAAAATAAATAAAAAAAAGTAAAAAAATAAATAAATGTAAAAGCAGCTTTGTACACACCCAAATACAAGGGCATGCAGATGCATGTAAACATAAATTGCACCACACATGTGAAGTATCGCTGACAATAAGTGCAAACAATAATTCTGGGGTCATTATTCATGATTAACTCTACAATGTAAAGGTTTTTAAAGTGTCGTCTAAGGAGATTTTCAGTTATCATAACTTTTTACGGTTTCATGGGTATGTGTAATTGTATGGGTTGACATGTTTGGTATGTATTTACTGTATGCCATCATTTATATTTTTACCAAAATAAGTATAATGTTGTATTTGCGTTAAAATTAATTTTAGTCTATTATTTCCTGAAAATTTTTATTTGATAAACAGCTGTACAAATATCATGTGACACAAAACCTTCAACTACCCTCTTTTTTTTTTTCTCCAGGCCCTCTGCAGAGAAAAACATTATGTATTTTTTTATTAACAATAAATAAGTGGTTAAAGTAATTTCTAGCAAAAAAAAAAAATCTGATTTTTAAAAAAAATAAAAATGCTTTGGTAGACAAGTGATGAAACACCTCTAAACTGTAACATGATCAGATTTCACTGTTGTAATATTTTTTCTATTATATTTATGGTCACATCTACAAGCTGTATTAGTAACAGTGACTGTAGATGAGGCTGTATTACTTCTAATTACCACTAGAGGGGGTAAGGTCATGTTTGGCAGCTGTTCCTTTATCTGATAAAGCCACTAGCTATCTAAATCCTGTAATCCGATTAACCGTGTAGTTACCAAGAGACCAAGTGAGACCGTCAGTGTTACAAACCCTCTGTTATATACAATGACAGCAAAAAATACCATGATGACTTTTATTGTGTTTTTCCACCTGATTGCAAAAATGCAAAGAAAGTCTGTGTTAAGTTATTTTTTGTAAATTTTACTTAAAAGGAAGGTTTAATCTATCCTCCATTAATACAGTGTATATCGATCTGTAGGAGTAATGTACAGATTCTCCCGGTGGGGTATTTTTGATTAAGGAGTGCTTCTGCTTGGTAACGCAAACCTTGTATTTTGATTCTTATTGTTTAATCCTCTCCATTTAAACATGGCATTTAACATGCACAAAAAATCCCATATAAGGGCCCCCTTAATACCACAATGGCAGCACTGCAGCACACACATTCTCATGTGCTGACACATGTTAAACAGACTATTCACATGTGAAAATAGGGCAGGCAGGTTGCTTTTGCCCAAAGGTGTATATTTATTTAAAAAAAAAAAAAAGGCATAGCCATTTGCCTGGTGAAATTGCTTGCACACTCATGCTATGCAAATGAGACAAAAAAAGAGAGTTTTTCAGGCTTTTTACTGTGTTGTTTTTTTCCCCATTGATTGAAACTGTAAAATACCATATTTGGACTCTAGATGGCGGTAATATAATTTTCTATGATACTTATTTCCGCCTAGTGGCCAAGTGCGGTATTGTCTGCTTTAAACCAATGAGAAACAATCATTGAATGATGCTACAGAAGAGATTTGTGGGGGATGAGAGGAGCCATTTACAAAGCCAGCAGCAGGTAAGTACGATACTGAGTTAAGATTTTTCCAAAATGATTAACTACCTCCTCCATCACGATAAGGGGTTACTTATACAGCACTAATTTGCCAGCATGGGTTTTCTCTGCTGACTTGATCTTGTTAATGCCATGTAAACTATGAATATACACTACATTACCAAAAGAATTGAGACGCCTGCTTTTACAAGCACATGAACTTCAACCACTTAAGCCCCGGAGGATTTTGCTGCTCAAAGACCAGGCTCTATTTTGCGATTCGGCACTGCGTGATTTTAACAGACAATTGCGTGGTCGTGCGACGCTGTACCCAAATGAAATTGACGTCCTTTTTTTTTCCCACAAATAGAGCTTTCTTTTGGTGGTATTTGATCACCTGTGCGATTTTTTTATTTTTTGCGCTATAAACAAAAAAGTGTGACAATTTTGAAAAAATAACAATATTTTTCAAATTTTTTTTATTTGAAATTCTCCAATTTTTTTAACATTTTAGGCCAATTTGTTTTCTGCTACATATTTTTGCAATAAGCGTATTTTGATTGGTTTGCGCAAAAGTTATTGCGTTTACTAACTACGGGAAAGATTTATGTCATTTTTATTGTTTTTTTTTTTAACTAGTCATGGCTGTGATCTGCGTTGTTTTTTGCGGGGCTGCGACATTGCGGCGGACAGATCGGACCCCTGACTGACATTTTTGACACTTTTGGGAGTACCAGTGACATTACTACAGTAATCAGTGCTATAAATATGCACTGTTACTGTAAAAATGACACTGGCAGGGAAGGGGTTAACTTTACTGGTGATCAAGGGGTTAAGTGTGTCCCTAGGGGTGTGATTCTAACTGTGGGGGGGGGGGGGCGTAGCTTGTGATGTAATCACAGAGAAATATGATCCTTCATAGCAGGATCGCATAGCTTCCGTGATTACTTTAGTGATAATGACAGACGGCTGTGTTTACATCAGATCGCGAGTGGCCAGCAGGCATCGGAGCCCCCGGTCACACGCGCTGGCTAAGCAGGGAACGAGCAGGGGCGGGAGTGCGCCGCCGCCGGTGCGCGCTCGCCCCCTACAGGCTCGTGGGTGAGCGACGTAGTATTACGTCGCTTTGGCTGTAAGCGGCTGAGTGCCGCAGTAAATATACAGGAGGCGGTCGGCAAGTGGTTAATGACATAGCAGTCTTAGTCCGTAGGGTTCAATATTGAGTTGGCCCACCCTTTGCAGCTTTACCAGCTTCAACTCTTCTGGGAAGGCTGTCCACAAGGTTTAGAAGTGTGTCTATGGGAATGTTTGACCATTCTTCCAGAAGAGAAGCGCATTTGTGAGGTCAGGCACTGATGTTGGATAAGAAGGTTTACAGTCTCAGCTTTAATTCATGCCAAAGGTATTCTATCGGGTTGAAGTCCAGTTGCTGTGCAGGCAAGTCAAGTTCCTCCACCCCAAACTCGCTCATCCATGTCTTTATGGACCTTGCTTTGTGTACTGGTGCGCAGTGATGTTGGAACAGGAAGGGGCCATGTGGTTCTGTTCGGCACGTTTTTGGAAAAGCGTAAGAGACTTATTTTCTGTGTTTCCTGCGTGTAAGGCTCCATTTACACTTGTACGACTCCAAAGCTGTGCCAACTTTGGAGTGCAAGTTTGGTGCAACCTTGATGCAAGTTTGGTGGAGCTTTGATCCAACTTTGGATGGGTGCAACTTGGGTACGGCTTTGGCTTTGACCAGTGAGAATGGACAACTGTTGCACAACTGTTTCATTGTATAACATTCAGGTACGACTTTCATGCAACTTTTGAGGATTAACATTGAAGTCTATGGCTCTCAAGTTGCATGAAAGTCAGATCAAAGTAGTGCATGAACTACTCTGTAGTTTTTGCAACTTTAGGTTGCACATATATGAATGGTTATCATTGAAAAACTTTGGGAATGACTTGTCTTGCAACTTTGGTGTCCTAAGTTGCATGATAACTTGCACAAGTGTCAATGGACCCTTAGACAGCTCATTGAAATGAATGAGCCGTCCTATATTTGACATGCAGAATTTAGGTTTATTCCCTGTGCTGCTTGTTTGTCTTACCTTGTAATGATGGGCTCACATGTTGTGGCTGCAGTTTGTAGTGTTGTAGCTAATCAATTCCCCTGTGTCCATGTATTCATTCATCTAGCTTGTTCCAGGTCACACAGCAGCCAAACCATGACTTGCCATTTTCCTCTGTGTGGGAGCGCTAATATGGTTAAAACACAACTCTTCCCTTCATTGCTCTGCCTGTTTGTGTCTGTGTCAAACTTAATTTGTTTTTAGCTCTCACCTGCACCAGGACTAGACTAAGAAACCCAGGGATTGTGGGATATGCAGTTTCCTCACAGGAAGTGTCAGTTCTCACACTACAAACAGAGGTCACATTAACATGTGACGTGCCATGCCACGTGCCTCATGTTTGAACGCAATCAGAAACTTCTGACACCGGAATGTGAAGATTTACTCTACTATAGAAAGTGCATACAGGGCAACACGTGGCATCATAAGACCACATGATCAATGCAGGGTGAAAAATACAAAGTGCTGGTAGGGGGGTTTGTAATGTCTTTAAATATAATGTGACCCTTTTATGTGGACCTGAGATCAAAAAGTGAGGTTTTTCTATCACACATGAAACTTTGAGAAGTTGTAATTGTATCTGGAATTAGTCCAAAAAAATAGCAGTGTACTTTCTATGTCATGAGTCATAGAGATGTACATCTGCAAGCTGAGTTCATTACACCTTTAGGACTGAGTGCTGAGTTTTGCACTGAGAATTATTGTAGAGTTTTGCACTAAGAAACCAATCGTACTACCAATAGTTAGTGTTATTTTTCATACTGTTATAGCACCCTCTTAGACACCTGTGGTTCTTTTTGGCTCCTCTGTAATCAGTGGAGCAGTTGATAATTGCTTTTAGCTGTTTTGGATCTCAAAGGCTGTAAATTTGATTGCTCTTCCCTGCTTCTAGAACAAAGGAGGTTAGGCAAGGCAAATGGGCAGCCTGGAAATTTATTGAGCTTCAGCCAAGCCCTGGGGAGATGGCTGGAGAGCACATACATTGTCTGAAGCAGGGATTCTTCTTATTCTACTGGAGAAGTTTCCAGTAGAGTTCTGCCCCTGGTGGCAGACTGCTGAAAGGTTGCTGCATGTTCATGGAGGTCCCAGCCATGGCAAAGCTGGGGGGCCTACTTCTAAAGGTTCTTTTCTGGAGCTAATCAAACAATTTGACCTGAGCACATGGTCTGGAGAGCTAACTGAAGAGTGCCTGGTGGAAGCTGGAAAGGGTCTGGCTGTCCTGTGGCATTGTGGGCAATTTCCATTCACTAATTGTTTCCATTTTTAATTTCCATAATTAATTTCCATTAATTTTCCCTAAATAACTTCCATCCATCATTGTCACATGAAAGACCACAAGGTGTACTCCAAACAGTTAAAGTGGCCTATATGAACTGAGTGCTACAGTAAGAAAATGGATGACGCTACTAGTAGAAATCTTTAATAGCGATCAGTGACAATTGAATGCTCAGACAACCTTACTAAAGATGCAAAGTTTCAGAGCTATAAATCAGCCCCTTCATTAGGCAAACAGTTGCTGATCAATAGAAGGGCTCCTGTTTGAGCATTCAATATACCAGTAATGTTCCACCATAGAAGAGAAGTACAACATTGGACACAAAAAAACCTCTATCCATGGGTTTTACATTGACAGGTGATCCAAATTGTCCCAATCCATTGGTCCTTGTCTGCAGAAAACACCTTACAAATACAGCAATGGCTCCATCAAAATTAAAAAGACACCTTACTACAAATAGTTGGCATACAAACAACAGTTAACTTTATTCAACTCAAGAATGTTCAAAGAAACTGTGAAAACATGAACAAAGAGCACAAAAGTATACTGCTACATACAGAAATCACGTGGCTTAGCAGAGGACGAGTTCTCATTAGAGTGAGCTGAAAGAAGAATTGAAGGAGTACTTTCAAGGAAATAATAGGCCACATTCTGCTGAAGGCTTTGAGTGTGAAAATAGCTTCAGAAATGTTGCCTACTTATCTGGCATTTTTCATTACATTGAACCAGTCTCAGAAAGGCCCGGAGAAAAAACGTAATGCCACATAATTCTTTGATTTAAAAGCCAACTGCATCTTTAGGATAAAACATCCTGCACATGGAAATCTTGAGATGTTTCCCCTTTTGCTTGGTTTTAGAAGTATAGAAGGCTTTCAGCAAGTTTCCGGTCTAATTGAAAACCAACTGGAGAACCAAATTGAGCATTGTTTTCCTTCTGTTTCAACACCAATGCGTGGCTGGGTGAGGGACCCTTTCTCCAGGTCTTCTGCTCAGTCTGAGAACTTAACTTTGAGGAAACTGGAAGATCTTTGTGAACGGCGGTCTGATTGTACCCTCAAAGTGAACTTTACTGACCTGCCACTGGATAAATTCCAGAAAGAAGAGTATCTTGCTATTCCTAGAAAAGCAGTGACACCTCTGACACGTGTGAGCCAGCTTTAACAGCCAGTCTAACAAGCATCAAAACAAGGGTGAAATAATCTAAGATCATCTGAAGATTACTTTTTTGTGTGCTTATTCAACCCAAAATTGAGAATAGTGCTGACACAAACCAGCCCAAGTTTAATGTGAAGGATCTAAGTTTTAATTTTTCTTTTCGTTTTTTTTTTTTATTGTATTTTTATTGATTTTTGTTATTCATAACCATACAGGGATCAAATATAAGAGTCAGCAAGAACATAACATGTAATAAAAGTACAACATAGCAGAGCAGATGTTTCAACTTTTGGATTACTGTTTACATTACCTTCCTTTATATTAACTCTACCTTGAATGTTGATTTGGGGTGCATCTGCTCCTGATGAGTGGAATTCATCCACGAAACGCGTCGAGCTTAGTATGGATGTATTCCCCATTAATAGTAATAATATTTGGATTTTATACATGTTTATCATCAATGACCTCTCCTTCCCAATGTACATCCCATCTATTTTGTATGATTTTGCATTTAGGATGTTCCTTACTGCCTTTTGACTGTATTAATACATGTATGTAATCCTGTTGTATCATGCACATTTTTGTTCATGCTATATATGATATCCATTATATTATACATATTAATTTTTTTTTTACCCTATTGGGTTTCTGTACCAATGTAATATGTCCACCGACTCCACACACCTCATATAAAGTCCCGTTTGTTCCCCCCTTTCCCGTTTTACATACCAAATATGTCGGGTATCGGCTTTTTAAGAATAATACTAATGTTATGTCATGGATTATACCTATATTATATTATTATATTATCCTACCCAATATGCCGATCCCATAATACCTTTCCTATTATCCATTTTATTCCCCCCCCCTTCCTTTTTATGTATTAAAAGTACAACATAGACACCTATGGAAATACTAGACATTCAGATATAAAAAAAATTACAGCGTTGCAAGTATTAAAAGAAAAATAGAACTAAGAGGGGGTAAAGGAAAAAAGGGAACACAATAGAGCACGGGATACAAAAGAATATTCATATAACAGGTTGGATTCAGCAAATAGAAATGATATCTACCTAAGGTTCTGGGAGAACTGCTTCAGGACAGTAAGTAGAGTCATCCCAAACCTCCCAAATCTCAATAAACCTGGATACTGAGTCATCAATTAATGCAGTTAAATATTCCATTCTGCATATGTCCGCTACAGGGGATAGGAGTTGAGGACATGTATGGGGAGAAGTAGACAGCCAACAGCGTGGAATAACACGTTTAGCTGCTAATAAAACAAAAGCCATCAACTTCCTCGAAGACTTGGAGATCTAAATTTTAATTTTTATTCTAGTTATTGTTTCTTCTAAAGATATTTGTTGTTCAATCCACAGTGCAGTAATATACTTAGGACTGTAGATCTGAAAATTATATCATGTTTTCCCTGAGATCTCATACTTATTTTCAAAGGTTCCTTCAAGGTAAAAAGGTTAGGATAGGCTGCCCTAGACTATGGCCTATGTTGGCTATCCAGAAATCTGGTCCTGTCAATTTCTACTGTACTTATCAAATTGGACTCCTAGCAGTCAATACATTTATACCCTTAGGCATAGTAACTTGGCAACAAGTATATATGACTATTTGGGTACATGAATGGCCCGTACAAGCCTATTGGTAATTAGTTTTATGTACAGATCACATTGTCTCATTGCCCTGCCTTATCAGAAAAATCCACTTCAAATTTATAAAAACACAGGAACTGTATTTGAAAGGATAATTGCACTTACAATCTACTTTGTGAAATCCCTGTTCAGCCTATGGATGTTGAATGACATCCAGCATCATCCAGCACTATTAACAATGCCCTTCCTTCCTCTGGACTACAGGGGTGTAGTCATTACGTCAGTGCCCATTGGTGGGTTTGATACTGCAGCAATGATATCTCTACTCGCTTATCCCTGCCTATGCATTCACTCATATAGGCATTTCGTAATGATGGGAAGCCCCACACAGTCTCATGGTTCGTGCCACTCGATACCAAGGGGACAAAATGGCAAATATTACCATTATTGATGATTGTTAAAGGTTTTCTCCAGTCAACCAATCCAACCCTCATCAAAGTTCCCTCTGTGTGCTTTATAAATATTTCAATTGTATTTTTCTATTGCCTTTTTAGACCCAGTGACCTTATCATTAGGTCCTTTTCATATGCTCTACCACCTGTGGTAAGGGTCAGCAAGGCACCTTAGGTATTCATACATTCCCCTCAATTTCCCCTTGGCACTTTATTGCAGCCTTCATCATATACCACACCATTGATTGAATATAAAAACAATAATATTGTGTTTTTATATTCAATAAATGGTGTGATGTATGTGGAAGGCTGCAAAAAAGACCCAAAAGGAAATTAGGGAATGTATGAATACATATGGTGCCTTGCTGACCCTTACCACAGGTGGTAGAGCATTTGAAAAGGACCTAATGATAAGGTCACTGGGTCTAAAAAGGCAATAGAAAAATACAATTGAAATATTTATAAAGCACACAGAGGGAACTTTAATGAGGGTTGGATTGGTTGACTGGAGAAAACCTTTAACAATCATCAATAATGGCAATATTTGCCATTTTGTCCCCTTGGTATCGAGTGGCACGAACCATGAGACTGTGTGGGGCTTCCCATCATTACGAAATGAAAACCCAGAGCCTAGTGTGGTTCAAGGACACACATAAAGATGTTAATTTGGCACTTGCCACCCGGCACTTTACTGCTGGCTCTGACACCAAAGCAAATAGTGGGGGAGGTAATAGGGCGAATTCATTTCTCTGTGCCAAGCATAATGTATGCAATGACAAGCTTTTTGTTTTCCTAGACATGTGCCATTCTTGTCTCTAATTGGCAAGCTATTAAGGAATTGGAGAGGCTATTGCTGGACACTTTGTGCTTTGTGCCGTGATCCGGGACTGATGCTGCTGCCAGAAAAGACGCATCGTTAAATTTCCTGGTGCTTAAATTGCCGCCTGGTCTGGTTGTGTGCCAAGGCAATAGACGAGCTATGGACTAATGATGGCATCAGATGAAGAGTGAGAAAATACGATAGGTGGAACTAGCCTGGAGAGGCTGAATGCTGTAGAATGGTAAAGGTGTTTATTAATATGTAAATCCACCTTCTGAGCAATAATTATGCATAAATATGTACCAAAATGGCTATTATTATATTTATCAGAAATACCATTGTAGAATAATATTCCAGTGTGGAATTCAAATGCTCTTGGGCACAGGTAAGATTTATTTTTTTCCTGTTGCAGCAAATTGGACGAGGCTTTATACATTTTTTTTTTTTTGCCTTCCTCTGGATAATCCTATTTAGGATTCAATCACATTTGGCATTTGAATAAATCAGCGTATATAAATAATTACACTTGGAGTGTTTTTATGCCTTTTTATTTTATTTTATTAAAGCTTCCTGCCAGCAGAATTGCAAAAGTGCTTCCCACCACACTGGAATCTGCACAATATCAAAAGTTGGTAAAAGAGGACCTAAAGTCCAAAAGCACTAGGGTCTCCGGTTCAAATCCCAACCACGACTCTACCTGCCTGGAGTTTGCATGTTCTTCCTGTGCCTGCGTGGGTTTCCTCCGAGTACTCTGGTTTTCTCTCACATTCCAAAGACATGCTGGTAGGTTAACTGGCTCCTGGTATATGTATGCATGAATGTGAGTTAAGGACCTTAGATTGCAAACTCCCTGGGGGCATGGACTGATGTGAATGTACAATAAATATGTGTAAAAGTGCTGCGTAAATTGACGGCGCAATATAAGTACCTGTAATAAAAAAAAAAAGCAAATACTTTTTCTATGCATAGGAAAATGTTTTAAAATAAAGTCTTCAGACGAGAAGACATCAGTGCTAAGCTTGTGATGTAATGTAGAAAACCAGTGACATGCTTCTTACTAAAGGATAGGGTCACTTTAAAATAAAAACTCTCAAGCCCCCCTTCCCTAACCCCCAGACATTTGAGGCTAAATTCCTTCCACCCAGATGCCAACTTATCTCTTTCCTTTGAGAACGGTGGATTCCTATGGAGTTTACCACATCTGCAATTCTGCACAGTCATTCCCCATAGACCTAATAGACTGTACCGCTGGAATAAGGTCCCAACCAAATCCATGGGAAGTTACTTCATTTTTATTTTAAAGTGAACCTGTTCTTTAAAACGAATGTAAAGTGGTTCTATACATAATTTTATGGTCAGACTAAAAAAAAAAAAAAAAAAAAATGAAATGAAACAATAAAAATATACAAAATTATATCTTTAATGAGATAATGCTTATACAAATTTTTCACTTTGGTACTAGCATAAACAGTTTTAGACACCTTTTAATGTTTTATGTTTTATGTTCTCTACCATGGAAGAGAAGTGAATCACATGTCTCCCCATACTTTGAAGTACTATGCATAACTTTATACCCGCCATTCAAATGGCAGGTAAGCAATGGGAAGGTGAGTATATGCGAAATGGGGGCATCAGTTAGGTAAACCTGTTGTTTTGGCCTGCATGGAAACTTTTTTTGTCATAAATAATCAGCACACGTTTGTGCTCAAGTTGACCGAATAATCTAGAAAAATCACAATTTCTACTGATACAAAATATCAATTCATATATGCATAAACAATCCGGAGAATAAAAAATAAAAAAAATAAAAATATATAAAAGATTAAATATATACTGTGCAAAAAAGTGCAAGTGCAAATAAATGTGACTTAAAGCCCCAAAAAACACATAATTATTTCACATAAATCTTTAAATATGATAAATACCTAAAAAAATATGTTTTTTTATATGTGTTAAAAAACGTGATTTATGTAACACCTATATAATATATATATATTTTTAGATATTTATCATATTTAAAGATTTATGTGAAATAATTATGTATTTTTTGGGGCTTTAAGTCACATTTAATTGCAATTGCACTTTTTTTGCACAGTATATATTTGATCTTTTATATATATATTTTTTTTATTTTGTATTCACTGGATTGTTTATGCATATATGAATTGATATTTTGTATCAGTAGAATTTGTGATTTTTCTAGATTTATCGGTCAACTTGAAAGGAAGACAAATGTCTTATGACAAAATATTTTATGTAGTACACCTGCAGAGAATTAGCAGCAGTTTTCTGTCTTTCCTTGGGTTGACAATTTAACCATTGATTGACTAGGCGCTTGATCAGATTCCTTTTTCTGCATGGCAACTTACCTGATACAGGGGGCTTTAAGTATGGACTATATAACATGCCAGAGGACATGGTCAGATGCCAGGAAAATGCCACAGGAATGGTTGGAGATTGGGCAAAGATGGTCAGAAACCGCCGTTACAGCCCTTTTACAAATCAATGTACCCTTTATGCTCTATACAGCCCTCCTAAAAATACCTGACAATAATCTGTAGTTGCTGAGTCCTCCGGCTTAGAACCAGTGGGGGACAACTGCAGCATAAAGCCCCATACACACGAGTCGAAATTCGGCCGGGAATTTTCGACCGACAACCGATCTGCCGATTTTCGGCTTGTTAGTATGATGCTTCCGACAACCGACTCCGACTTTTCGGCAGAAAAAATTCTGGTGTGCAGGCTATAAAATTTTTGTCCTCCGTCAAAACACGTCCGATTTTCGTGCAGTCAGTACAGATTTCGACAGGGAAAAATCTTATGAGCAAGACTGGGCATGCTCAGAGAAGAAAGAACACAAAGAAAGCAAACCAACACATGACATCACTTCTGAAGTAGAATTTTGTCGTGCGGGAAAATTAGTGCAGTCTAAAGCACATTCCAACCAACAGACACCACTCTGGACAAAAGATGGACGAAATGGTGGAAATTTGTTGCGTGTGTACGAGGCTTTAGGCTGATGCTGCAACATGGAGATGAGCATGCATGTTTGTTTCTTTATCAACCCCAATATTCTCCTTTATCTAGCAGAAGACAGTTAAGATTTTTTTTTTGCCTAACCAAATTATGAAGCGTCAGAATGCTTTGGTTAACTTGATAACCCCGTTATGACTAATTTACATATCTAAATATTAATTTTTTTTGGAAAGTGTTTTAACCATGTTCTTTTTATTATAGGCTGACAAATGGTAAAACATGTATTTATTTCTATTTTTGTATGAAAATATTATGAATTATTATATTTTATTATTTATTTATCATATATATTTTAATAATTATATATTATATTATATTCATATTTTACTTCTATAATTGTATCTGACAATTACAGTCTTAAACAGGTGAACACTGCCACCTTCAGAATGAAGTGACATCTGCAGGCTAAAGTCTTATTTTATTAATAGAGTCTGTATTATAGTTGGCATATTAATCACATGAATATCTCTGATTGATACCCAATTGAAGACCAGAGCTGTCAGAGAAAGCCAAGGTTGAGAGCTACAGGTGTTGACTGGTGACTCTTAGTCCCCATTCACACTAGCGCGACTTGTCAGGCGACTTGGTCGCCTGACAAGTCGCGGTGGGTCGCCTGCCATTGATTAGCACAGGACCTGTTCTAATAGGAGCGACACAAGTCGCTCCGACTTAGAAAAAGGGTCCTGTACTACTTTGGGGCGACCTGGAGGCGACCTGCATTGACTGATATGAAGTCTGTGCATGTCGCGCACAGGTCGCCCCAGCAAGTAGCGTCGCCCCTGTCTGAACGGGGTCTTAAAGGTAGGTTGATTAGTAACGTATCCTCAGTGTGAGGCATGGTGCTGGGGTTGAGAGCTACAAGTGTTGACTGTTGACTCTGAAAGGTAGGATGTTTAGTAACATATCCACAGCATGGGGAATGTTGCTAGAGAACATCAATAATTAATTAATATTTTTACCTCACTTGCCCTGGCCACATGGCACAGAAACCATTGATTTAGAATGTAAATGTGTATTACCGAGCTATGAGCATTGGACTGCAAGCTTCTCTGTGACAGTGATTAATGTGAATTATTTTATGTAATGTAAAGCAACCGCTGATGGGTAAAAAAAATAATAAAATGACTACAAATGCAAATGTCCAGTCATACACAGATTGCATTAAACATCAGGACTCATCAGGAACAATTTTTGTTCCAGTTCCGAGTTGAAACCAAGCAAATTATAGAAGAGGACAAAATAAATCTACTTTTCCTCTACAAGAATATTCTACATTTTTTGCAACTTCCTAAACTATACTGAGAAAATAAATATTTTTTCTGCTTATCCAATAAAGATAACCAAATCCAACCAGTCTGAAATTAAAAAAAAAAAAAAAAAGTCCTACAAAAACCTGTTTGTACTTCCACATGTTGTTATTGTGCCAAGCCTCACACAGCTCGTCTCTGCCACTACCAACAAGCTGTCAACATTTTCTTAGCGCCAAGCTTTGTGCTTTTGTTTTCGCTGGGCCGCACGAGCCTTGCAGCTGGTGTTAGAAGCCACTGGAGCAGCCTGTGATCAATGGTCTGTGAAATTCCCCCTGAACAGCCATGTATTCCTCATTTCTCATACCTAATGACGCCTGGACTCCAGCCTATTCACTGGCAGTAAAACTTTACAAGAGCTGTATGTTGGGGCACATTGGGGCTACAAGAATAGCCACGGCTAATGGCTTAAAAAGCAACTGTGCACCTTGGAAATGACGGCAGGCATGGGGGGCCCTCGCAGAGGGTCCATTTAAATCCTGGATAAAGCTGATTTGATTATTTTAATACGAATGCCACGGTGACAATGAGGGAACAGTTGTTAACTATAACAAACTGATAGTGCAATGTATTTTCACGCTCAAGTGAGTCTTCAAATTTCTTTCTAGACTTGCTGATAAAAGCCATGGGCATTACGTCACCGGCAATGAGCAAACTCAAAGTAACCTTCCTCTAGGGACTTTGGTGAAGCCCCAGTGGCACAGCAGAAATGGACAGCTGTGGTAAAGTTTGGAAAGAACTTTGTTATATGATTAATCATAATATTTAATAACTAATATTAAAAGTAGCTAATGTAATATTAATAGTACTTTAACATTAACATGTACTTTTTTAATAAGTAATATTATTAGTACTCATTACTGGCAATAAGCAAACTCAAAGTAACCTTCTTCTAAGGACTTCAGTGAAACCCCAGTGGCACGGCAGAAATTGCAAATGGTGGTAACGTTTGGACAGAACTTTGTAATAATATTAATCACACTACTTCTTCTGAACATTCTCTGCTTTTCCTAGTGCACTCGCTTGGCACAATCTATTATTAATTATTTATTTATTTTTTATGTCTCTCTTCTCTTTTTTGGATATATTGTCCCAATGGTGTCCGCCTCACCGGATTGAAACCTTAATGATTACACTTGTTTGGTAATCTGTGGCTTACTATGTATGCCATTCCAGACCACACGTATATTATTTGTGGTCTTTTTTCTTCTTTTTATTCAAAGCCAGTAAGCGGCTCAATTTCCTTTATTGCTGGCCGCTATATGAATCACCGCTGTCTGGCATTACCTGGTCCAGTCTTCACCACATTAGGAGGACGCATCTGTCTGGACCGTTGTCCGGGAGTGAGAGCACTCCTCGGAGGGATTTGCAGACCATACTATTAGTCGTTGACTTTCTGATTGTGCCCCAGATTCTATGATAGTGGTGAGTGCTTGACATTACACCTCTATTAAAACAATGAAACATGTACTATGTCATGTCCAACTATATGTTTTTCTTATGTGATGCTTAAGAAAGAAAAATATATGTGATGTTATATTTACAATATGTTATTTGTACCTAGAACCTGTACGGAGGTCACCAGCACTCATGGTCCCTGAAGAAGCCCACAGAGTTGGCGAAACATGTTGGACCTGTGTGACCCAATTACTCTAGGACATGGTTCTTAATCTTTTACATGCATGAACTCAAGTGTTTGTATTGATGCTTGTGCATCTATGTTGTTTTTCCCTTTTAATGTGCATACATGTACGAATAAAATTATTGTATTTTAAATAGTTGCTCCTACATTATTTATCCATCTATGCCAAGTGACCTCGGCCCTCAAAGTCCCACGTTGGGTGTATCCTTTTGATATGCACGGGTCCCTGTGGGGCCGACTCAGGGTCTGATGTATTGGAACACCAACACCTTTTCCTCTGTTTTCAAAGTTTGGAAAGAACTCTGTAATAATATTAATCATAGTATTTACTAAGAAATAATAAATGTAGCTAATGTAATAATAATAGTACTTTAACATTAATATTTAATTTTTAAAAAGTAATATTATTAGTACTCATCACTGGCAATAAGCAAACTCAAAGTAACCTTCTTCTAAGAACTTTGGTGAAACCCCAGTGGCACAGCAGAATTTGCCGATGGTGGAAACATTTGGAAAGAACTTTGTAATAATATTAATCATACTACTTAATAAGTAATAATAAAAGTAGCTAATGTAATTATATTAGTACTTTAACATTATTATGTAATATTTAATAAGAAAAATTAAGAGTACTCGTCATCGGCAATAAGCAAACTCAAAGTAACCTTCCTCTAAGGACTTTGGTGAAGCCCCAGTGGCACATCAGAAATGGCCATTTGTGATAAAGTTTGGAAAGAACTTTGTAATAATATTAATCATAATATTTAACAAGTGATAATAAAAGTAGCTAATGCAATATTATTAGTACTTTAAAGCAGAGTTCCGGCCTCGAAACAACTTTGCACCATCTGCTTGTTTTTTTTTACCTGAAAAAGAATTGGATAGTTACATTTTTTTTTTTTAAATAAAACCAAATTAATGCAGCGCTAGCAACAAATAATATAAAAAATTACAAATTATTTAAATCAATCTATATCATGTGAATACAATATGTAATAATAAAATATATTAATCACATTAAAGTGCATAAGTTTCTATAGAAATATTTTAAAGTGCATATTTAAACTAAAATATAAACATTCAAATGTGAGATTTAAAGTGCAAAAATGGTGAAATAAAGTCCTTATTGATGATCCAAAAGGTGCCAAAGTGCCAAGTAAATAAAGGTGCTTGTGAGGTGAAGGTGCCCTCTTGGTTCCCCACTCACCGGAATTAGATAGTATAAAAGCCCTTGGTTTTATTGCACATTTGCCCAGGATCAGATATGGAATTCCTCCGATGTGTCCTCCGTATGGAAATCGTTCCCGATACCACCATTAAAAGAAAAGAGGGCCATACATCGTGAAGTACGTAGGTATAATTTTATTCCCCAAAATACGATTGAATACTTACAAGATCAAAGAATAAAAATGGCATATATCATACAAAGCAAGTGGCGCCGCTCTTAGCGTGCGTTCCACATAGAGCGGCGCCACTTGCTTTGTATGATATATGCCATTTTTATTCTTTGATCTTGTAAGTATTCAATCGTATTTTGGGGAATAAAATTATACCTACGTACTTCACGATGTATGGCCCTCTTTTCTTTTAATGGTGGTATCGGGAACGATTTCCATACGGAGGACACATCGGAGGAATTCCATATCTGATCCTGGGCAAATGTGCAATAAAACCAAGGGCTTTTATACTATCTAATTCCGGTGAGTGGGGAACCAAGAGGGCACCTTCACCTCACAAGCACCTTTATTTACTTGGCACTTTGGCACCTTTTGGATCATCAATAAGGACTTTATTTCACCATTTTTGCACTTTAAATCTCACATTTGAATGTTTATATTTTAGTTTAAATATGCACTTTAAAATATTTCTATAGAAACTTATGCACTTTAATGTGATTAATATATTTTATTATTACATATTGTATTCACATGATATAGATTGATTTAAATAATTTGTAATTTTTTATATTATTTGTTGCTAGCGCTACATTAATTTGGTTTTATTTATTTATTCTAAGAGTTTCTTAGTGTTGCAGCAGCTGCACACCTTCACAGTTTTTTCACAGAATAACATATCACTATTGTGTAGCGCGGGTTTAAATTTGTTTTTACATTTTTTTTTTTATTTACTTAAATTGTTTTTAAAGAAAATATACTTACCTTCCTTCCTCTTCCTCCCTCTGCGGCCGAGGCCCACACGTCTCCTCCTGCTTGCATTGACTCCTGGGAGATGAGCGCAATGCTCCCAGCAGTCAATGCGCTTGCACCGGCCCTGCCTGTCACTTCCGGTGCAGGCACGTCATTCCCTGCTAAACAGCTTCTGGGCATGCCCAGAAGCTGTTCAGGGATGACTCGCCTGCACCGGAAGTGACGAGCAGGGCCGGTGCAGGGCATTCTGGGACTTCGATGTCACCGAAGAGGACGCTCCGGCTTCATCTGCCCACACCTGAGATGGCAGCGCTGGACAAAACATTTTCAAGGTAAGTATTTCTTCTAAAAGGTAAGTGAAACAGGGGACAGTTCAGGGGCTATCATTGCTGAAATGCACTAGCCCTGACTGTCCCGGGGGTATTTTTAGCTAAAAAATGTTTTCCAGGGTGGAACTCCGCTTTAACAATAATATGTACATTTTGAATAAGTAATTAGAACTTTGTAATAATATTAATCATACTACTTAATAAGTAATAATAAAAGTAGCTAATGTAATATTATTAGTACTTTAACATTATTATGTAATAATTATAGGAAAAATAACAAAAATACACAAACCCATCAGCGCGGGTGAAAGCAAATGGGATTTTATCAGAGGCGTTCCCGATAAAAAATGGCACACGGCAAGGGTGTCCGTTATCCCCCCTTCTATTTGCATTGACACTAGAACCATTTCTCTGCACAGTACGGCGAAACCCAGATATAGAAGGAGTAAGACTAAAAGGGAAGCAATACAAGATAGCCGCCTACGCGGACGATATGTTATTTTCCCTAACCAACCCAGTTATCTCACTACCGAACCTTATACAAGAGTTCAAAAGGTGCGGGGCAGTGTCAAATTTAAAAATTAACTTTGAGAAATCGGAGGCAATGGGAGTGGGGATTCCCCCGACTCAAATACAAACCCTGAAAAATAGCTTTAATTTCAAATGGAACGAAACGGCAGTGAGATACCTGGGAACACTCATCCCAGCAAATCTAGCAAAGGTATATGATCTCAACTTCGCGCCCTTGATAGTAACAACTAAAAGACTCCTAGAACAATGGCACGGAGGAATGCAGTCATGGTTTGGTAAATGCAATTTGCTGAAAATGATTGTATTACCAAAATTTATATATTTATTCCGGGCATTACCGGTGAGGATACCTAGCAGATTTTTCAAAGTAATACACTCTTTATTTGTAAAATATATATGGTCCAACAAAAAACCGCGTATAGCCAGGAAAACGCTGACTCTACCCAAAAAAAAAAAGAGGCTTAGCTATCCCAGACATGAAAGCATATTATCAGGCCACCCATGTAAGTAGGGTACTGGATTGGTGGCACCACTGGGACTCTAAATTATGGGTCGAACTGGAACAGGCCCAAACAGAGGTAAATTTGAAGAGAGCTATGTGGTGCTACCAAGACATACCTAAAAAATTGAAACACCATTTAATAATCGGAAACACATTACGTATCTGTACAAGATCAAATATTTACTCGAAATTATCAACGGACAGATCTCCCTTATTCCCAATATTAGGTAACCCCCTGTTCTTACCGGGAATGGATTACAGACAGTACACAGTATTAAGGGAAAAAGGACAGGAACAGGCCTCATCTTTCTTAATAAACAAAAGGTGGCCTTCGGTGACCGGATTGATTGACAGGGACGGACCATTTAATATGCCATTCTGGCAAGCAATTCAATTGCATCACTTTTTAGCATCTATACCAAGCCCAAGTGACTTTGATAGAGCATTAACAAAATTTGAACAAGCGTGCGTGAAACCAGGAAATTTACAACGAACCCTGTCAATCACTTATGGTCTACTGACAAACCCAGAAAAACAACCAGAATTATCGTGGGTAAGAAAGTGGGAGGTAGATTTGAACAGTGAACTGTCAAATGATCAGATCCAGAGGATACTGAGGTTTACGTTTGGGCCAGTTAGATGTACCAGAATACAAGAGATGAACTATAAGCTTATAACGAGGTGGTATGTCACGCCCAAGAAGCTCCATAACTGGTTTCCAAATGAAACTAATCTATGTTGGAGGTGCGGAAGAGAAGTAGGTACATTATACCACATTGTCTGGAGTTGCCCTAAGATAAAAACATACTGGACAGGTGTGAAACATATAGTCCAGAAGCTTACGGAATATGAAATAGAAGAGAATCCAGGCCTCTTCCTGCTAAATCTATCTGATATACCAGTAAATAAATACGAGAGATCGATAATTCCTTTCTTGGTAAATGTGGCAAAAACATGCATCCCAGGATCCTGGAAAAAAACACAACCACCCTCGGTCTCCGATTGGATACATAGGGTGGAGGACAACAGGAGACTGGAAGAATTGGTGGCCATGGCACAGAATAGGCAAGATAGACACAGGAAAACCTGGGAACTGTGGAACCAATTTATAAATTCTGAAGAAGGGAGACAACATATGGCAAAATGAAACAAAATAAGAAGAAAGGAAAATAGAGGAGGAAAAGTGTCTACCATCTTTTACGATATAGGATGAGAGACGGAGAGGAGAGGGGAGGTGGGAGGAGAGGAAAATTATATCCTTTTTTTTTTTGTTGGGGGGAGCCGGGAGGGCGGAAAGGGAGGGGAAGGGGAGGGGGGAAATAGAAAAAGGGGAATTTAAAGAATTAGCAAGAGGAAAAGATGAGACAGTATAACATGTGTTAAGATAGAATTGCTGAAAATATTAGAAATGTTATGTATAATTGGATAAATTCTCAATAAAAACACAATATTTGCAATCCTAAAAAAAAATAAAAAAAATAAAAATAATTATAGGAAAAATTATTAGTACTCATCACCGGCAATAGGCAAACTCAAAGTAACCTTCTTCTAAGGACCTCGGTGAAGCTCAAGTGGCACGGCATATATTGCCAACTGTGGTAAAATTTGGAAAGAACTTTGTAATAGTAATAATCCTACTACCTAATAAGTAATAACAAAAGTAGTTAATGTTATATTAATAGAACTTTAAAATGTATATGCTGTACACAAATAAAATTTAAGTCCTTTTTCTTCTCACAAATAGAGCTTGGGGGTATTTGATCACCTCTGCGTTTTTTTTTTTTTTTTTGCGCAGTAAACAAAAAACAATTCTGAAAAAAAAACAATATTTTTTACTTTCTACTATAAAACACAGACAATAAAAAAAATTAAAAATACAATTTTTTCATCATTTTAGGCCAATATGTTTTCTGCCACATGTTTTTGGTAAAAAAAAAATCCCAATAAGTGTATATTGATTGGTTTGCGCAAAAGTTATTGTGTCTACAAACTAGGGGATAGATTTATGGCATTTTTATTTATTTATTTATTTTTTTACTAGTAATGGCAGGAATTAGCAATTTTTAGTGGGACTGCAACATTTCAGCAGACAGATCGGACACCTAACTGACACTTTTGACACTTTTGAGGGGACCAGTGACATTACTTAAATATGCAGTGCTAAAAATATACACTGTTACTGTACTAATGACTCTGGCAGGGAAGGGGTTAATACCTGGGGTGATCAAAGGGTTAAATATGTCCCTAGGAGGTGCTTACTAACTGTGTGGGGCATGGTCTCACTAGATAAACATAGGGATATGTGTTCCTGAATAGCATGAACACAGGATCCCTGTGTTCATCTGTGGCAGAACGGCTGTCTGCCCTGTCTCTGTTGGGAGCGATCGCGAGTGGTCGGTGGACCCGCTGATTGGCTCCCCCTGTGGCCAATCAGCGCATGCGCTCCCACTGGCTATTGCATGAAATGACGTACAGGTACATCGTTTTGGGTAATAGAGCCGACCTGCCACAGTATATGTGCAAGTAGTTAAGCTTATGATCTACCAGAACACGCAGATCCTTCTCCCCTATGGAGATCTCAGTTGAACGAAAGGGATCGAGTGCCAAATGATCAATCAGATGTCCATATATAATTTATTCATGAAATAAAAGTCACAACCAGCATTTCAAAAATAGCCACGTTTCAGGAACCAAAGCCCTCCTCATTCATCAGAGTTAAAAAACAAATATATACATCAATAGTAAAAAACGTAGTACAAATGAAAACTCAAAGCAAGCAAAAATTCTTCAATATACAATGTGGCTTATACTTCCATGGATACACCAAAGAAGGGATCTGACTGACTGAAATGGGTAACACAGACATTTTGCTTTCATCTAGCTAAAGCGGAGTTCCAGTCCCCAAATTCCATTTTTTTTTTAATCCACTCTAACTTGGTCCACTTTTTATGCAATCTTTAGATGGTGTTACGGATGTAGTCCTTTTTATTTATTTTTAAATTGAAAAAGTACCTGAATCTTGGAAGCTGGCAGGGTCCATCTCCATGGTGGGCATCCAAAGCTCTCTTGTACCTATTTCCGGGAATCGGGGCAGCTGGCTACCCAGCATGCACCTCCCATTCTCGGGCCTTCACAGTAATGCCACCACACGGCACTCCTTCCTCTTGACAGTACAGTGCCCACATCACCTATTCAGTGCCTGCATCACCTATTCAGTGCCCACATCACCTATTTAGTGCACGCATCACCTATTCAGTGCACGCATCACCTATTCAGTGACCATATCACCTATTCAGTGCCCGCATCACCTATTCAGTGCCCGCGTCACCTATTCAGTGCCCCGCATCACCTATTCAGTGCCTGCATCACCTATTCAGTGCCCGCATCACCTATTTAGTGCCCACATCACCTATTCACTCAGTGCCCACATCACCTATTCACTGCATGCATCACCTATTCAGTGCCCACATCACCTATTCACTGCACGCATCACCTATTCAGTGCCCACATCACCTATTCACAGCATGTATAAACGATTCAATGCCCACATCACCTATTTAGTGCCCGCATCACCTATTCAATGCCCACATCACCTGTTCAGTGCCCACATCACCTATTCAGTGCCCACATCACCAGGGCCGGACTGGCCGACAGGGATAGCGGGAAATTTCCCGGTGGGCTGCCGGCCCTGGGGCCGCTTTAAGATTGGGGCCGCTTTAAGATTCATTTGGCCGCTTTAAGACGCGGCCGCTTTAAGACGCGGCCGCTATTGGGACCGCGCCGCGGCCGCGCTGTGACGGCCGCTGCAGCCCCGCCCCGGTGAAGTCTTTCCAACGTGACGTCAGGCGCTATGAGCGGCATGACATCACATCTGGCGGGAGCGGCTGCGGGAGCGGGAGGCGGCGGTGGATCATGTGACCCAGGCTCAGCAAGACGGACCGTCACGGCGCCAAGAGTCCCACACCACATCCAGTACTGTCTGGCAGTACACACACAGACGGCAGCAGCATGATCGACGGACCAAGTTAGTAATAAAAATCAGCAGCAGTGCAATTATTGGTCCCATCCTCCGACCTCCATCAGACCACCACTGCCCCCTGGCCCCTACTGATCTCGCCACACCTGCCACTGATTCCCCCCACCACCCCTGCCACTGATGCCACCACCCCTGCCACTGATCCCCCCCACCACCCCTGCCACTGATGCCACCACCCCTGCCACTGATCCCCTCCCCCCACCACCCCTGCCACTGATGCCACCACCCCTGCCACTGATCCCCCCCACCACCCCTGCCACTGATGCCACCACCCCTGCCACTGATCCCCCCCACCACCCCTGCCACTGATGCCACCACCCCTGCCACTGATCCCCTCCCCCCACCACCCCTGCCACTGATGCCACCACCCCTGCCACTGATGCCACCACCCCTGCCACTGATCCCCTCCCCCCACCACCCCTGCCACTGATGCCACCACCCCTGCCACTGATCCCGCCCCCACCACCCCTGCCACTGATCCCACCACCCCTGCTACTGATCCCCCTCACCACCACCACTGCCACCGATCCCATCCTCCCCACCACCCCTGCTACTGATCCCCATCCCCTTCACCACCACCACTGCCACCGATCCCATCCTCCCCACCACCCCTGCTACTGATCCCCATCCCCTTCACCATAACCACTGCCACCGATCCCATCCCCCCCACCACCCCTGCCACTGATCCCATCCCCCCCCACCACCCCTGCTACTGATCCCACCCCCCCCCCACCACCCCTGCCACTGATGCCACCACCCCTGCCACTGATGCCACCACCCCTGCCACTGATCCCCCCCCACCACCCCTGCCACTGATGCCACCACCCCTGCCACTGATGCCACCACCCCTGCCACTGATGCCACCACCCCTGCCACTGATGCCACCACCCCTGCCACTGATCCCCATCCCCCTCACCACCACCACTGCCACCGACCCCACCCCCCTCATCACCACCACCGCTGCCACCCCCTCACCGCCACCCCCTCACCACCACCCCCGCTGCCACCAAACCCACCCCCCTCATCACCACCATCGCTGCCACCCCCTCACCACCACCCCTGCTGCCACCGATCCCACCCCCCTCACCATCACCGCTGCCACTTATCCCACCCCCCTCACCATCACCACCGCTTCCACTGATTCCACCCCCCTCACCACCACCCCTGCTGCCACTCATCCCACCCCCCTCATCATGTCTGCAACCTCTGACCTCTCCTGTACCATGTCCACACAGCCTCTGACCTCTCCTGTACCATGTCCTCACAGCCCCTGACCTCTCCTGTACCATGTCCGCACAGCCCCTGACATCTCCTGCACCATGTCCTCACAGCCCCTGACCTCTCCTGTACCATGTCCACACAGCCTCTGACATCTCCTGTACCATGTCCACACAGCCTCTGACATCTCCTGTACCATGTCCGCACAGCCCCTGACATCTCCTGTATCATGTCCGCACAGCCTCTGACCTCTCCTGTACAATGTCTGCACAGCCCCTGACATCTCCTGTATCATGTCCGCACAGCCCCTGACATCTCCTGTATCATGTCCGCACAGCCCCTGACATCTCCTGTATCATGTCCGCACAGCCCCTGACATCTCCTGTATCCTGTCCGCACAGCCCCTGACATCTCCTGTATCATGTCCGCACAGCCTCTGACCTCTCCTGTACAATGTCTGCACAGCCTCTGACCTCTCCTGTATCATGTCTGCACAGCCCCTGACATCTCCTGTATCATGTCCGCACAGCCCCTGACATCTCCTGTACCATGTCCGCACAGCCCCTGACATCTCCTGTATCATGTCCGCACAGCCTCTGACCTCTCCTGTACAATGTCTGCACAGCCTCTGACCTCTCTTGTATCATGTCTGCACAGCCCCTGACATCTCCTGTATCATGTCCGCACAGCCCCTGACATCTCCTGTACCATGTCCGCACAGCCCCTGACATCTCCTGTACCATGTCCGCACAGCCCCTGACATCTCCTGTACCATGTCCGCACAGCCCCTGACATCTCCTGTACCATGTCCGCACAGCCCCTGACATCTCCTGTACCATGTCCGCACAGCCTCTGACATCTCCTGTACCATGTCCGCACATCCTCTGACATCTCCTGTATCATGCCCGCACAGCCCCTGACATCTCCTGTATCATGTCCGCACAGCCCCTGACATCTCCTGTATCATGTCCGCACAGCCCCTGACATCTCCTGTACCATGTCCGCACAGCCCCTGACATCTCCTGTACCATGTCCGCACATCCTCTGACATCTCCTGTACCATGTCCGCACATCCTCTGACATCTCCTGTATCATGCCCGCACAGCCCCTGACATCTCCTGTATCATGTCCGCACAGCCCCTGACATCTCCTGTACCATGTCCGCACATCCTCTGACATCTCCTGTATCATGCCCGCACATCCTCTGACATCTCCTGTATCATGTCCGCACAGCCCCTGACATCTCCTGTATCATGTCCGCACATCCTCTGACATCTCCTGTATCATGCCCGCACATCCTCTGACATCTCCTGTATCATGTCCGCACATCCTCTGACATCTCCTGTACCATGTCCGCACAGCCCCTGACATCTCCTGTATCATGTCCGCACAGCCCCTGACATCTCCTGTATCATGTCCGCACAGCCCCTGACATCTCCTGTACCATGTCCGCACAGCCTCTGACATCTCCTGTACCATGTCCGCACAGCCCCTGACATCTCCTGTATCATGTCCGCACAGCCCCTGACATCTCCTGTACCATGTCCGCACAGCCTCTGACATCTCCTGTACCATGTCCGCACATCCTCTGACATCTCCTGTACCATGTCCGCACATCCTCTGACATCTCCTGTATCATGCCCGCACAGCCCCTGACATCTCCTGCATCATGTCCGCACAGCCCCTGACATCTCCTGTACCATGTCCGCACATCCTCTGACATCTCCTGTATCATGCCCGCACATCCTCTGACATCTCCTGTATCATGTCCGCACAGCCCCTGACATCTCCTGTATCATGTCCGCACATCCTCTGACATCTCCTGTATCATGCCCGCACATCCTCTGACATCTCCTGTATCATGTCCGCACATCCTCTGACATCTCCTGTACCATGTCCGCACAGCCCCTGACATCTCCTGTATCATGTCCGCACAGCCCCTGACATCTCCTGTATCATGTCCGCACAGCCCCTGACATCTCCTGTACCATGTCCGCACAGCCTCTGACATCTCCTGTACCATGTCCGCACAGCCCCTGACATCTCCTGTATCATGTCCGCACAGCCCCTGACATCTCCTGTACCATGTCCGCACAGCCTCTGACATCTCCTGTACCATGTCCGCACATCCTCTGACATCTCCTGTATCATGCCCGCACAGCCCCTGACATCTCCTGTACCATGTCCGCACAGCCCCTGACATCTCCTGTACCATGTCCGCACATCCTCTGACATCTCCTGTACCATGTCCGCACATCCTCTGACATCTCCTGTATCATGCCCGCACAGCCCCTGACATCTCCTGTATCATGTCCGCACAGCCCCTGACATCTCCTGTATCATGTCTGCACAGCCCCTGACATCTCCTGTACCATGTCCGCACAGCCTCTGACATCTCCTGTACCATGTCCGCACATCCTCTGACATCTCC
Organism: Pelophylax lessonae; assembly: GCF_965119305.1. NCBI lineage: Eukaryota > Metazoa > Chordata > Amphibia > Anura > Ranidae > Pelophylax > Pelophylax lessonae. The sequence continues at coordinate 40,932,497 of NC_138777.1, read as the reverse complement.
TGTATCATGCCCGCACAGCCCCTGACATCTCCTGTACCATGTCCGCACAGCCTCTGACATCTCCTGTACCATGTCCGCACATCCTCTGACATCTCCTGTATCATGCCCGCACTTTTACCACTTCTAACTATAATTTGCTCTTTTATATATAAAGCCCTGCTTTTATATCTATCTTATCTATGATAGTACACTCTTCAAATTTGCTTTAAAATGCATGGTTTTCCCTTTTATGAACAAGAAAATAATGGCGTTATGGTGTTGGGCCGGTATAATAATGCTATGGGGCTGGTATGACATTTTTTCCAGGGCTGAATTTTATTCCCAGTCCGGCCCTGCACATCACCTATTCAGTGCCTGCATCACCTATTCAGTGCCCACATCACCTATTAAGTGCCTGCATCACCTGTTCAGTGCCCACTTCACCTATTCAGTGCACGCATCACCTATTCAGTGCACGCATCACCTATTCACTGCACGCATCACTTCTTGCTTTAAAATACTGCTGTTGTTCAGAACTGAGCGGCTGCATTTCCTACCTGTAGATGCTTCTCCTTGAAAATGGTGCCAAACTCCTCCCGTTTCTAATTTCCTGATGAAAAAATAGCGTGAGATTTCGCTATTAGGCGACTCCCATGATGTCGATATCCCAGGTGTCCATGGGAAGAGCCTAATGATGTAATCGCCTAGGCAGCCCGGAGCCGGAAGTGCTCCCCAAAATCAGGAATTACAGGTATTTCGAAAAAAATAAAAATAGATACAATTTAAAAGCGAATGGATGATGGGGATTGTATTTAGAGCAAGTGAAAAAAATGAATGGAACTTAGAGCCAGTGTGTCAGTATACAGTAAGTTATACTCTATGGCTGAAAGTTGGTGGAGACCTGATCATCAAACCAATTTAAAGCATAACTCCACTTTTGTTGAGAAAACAAATATTTCCCTCTGGGTGATCTCTGTACATTACAAGGACTTTAACAAACTTTGTTGCAGATTCCTAGCTTTTGTTATTCTGAAGAAATCCCTTTTTGTTCCTCTGTTCTCCTGTACTGAGTGGGTCTAATGGGAGTGGTTTCATAATTATCAATCAGCTGTGGCAGCTGCAGGGCTCTAATGAGGAAAGCTGCTGGGCCTGCATCCCTTTAGACGTGTTCCTATTGGAAGTATCTCATCAACGTTTCACGTTTGTGTAGGAGGGGGGAATGGGAATGCGTGAAGGGTGGTGGGGGCCAAGGTGCAATGGCTGGTGTGAGCGGGTGGGGGGGGGGCACAGGCACGGAGGGATGAGGGAAGGGGACCTTAGGCAGGTAGGTTGTGAAGGAAGGGGTGCAGATGCTGGTGGTGAGAGAAGATGGGCATGGAGGTATGGAGAAAGAACGAGGGGAAGTGTGCAGCCTGTTGTATATAAGTATTGCTAAATTCTAACTTCTCATTCTAACATGGGTATTTTCATATCACTCTTCCACCACAGAGAAAGTCTCAAGGTGACACCTGGTATCAAATGTAAAGAAAAAAAAGGTATGCTGTTGACTTAGCTTGTCACTTTGACTCTTTTCTTAACTTCTAATCATTGCGCGGTGCATCATGGGAGCTTACATAAAGTCATCTACTGCCCCTCTCATTGTGACTTTCAGCTGAGATCTAATATCATAAAGAAGATGCAATTGGCTTAGAAAGTGTCCCGAATAAGTAAGTAAAACTAATTTTATTAGGCTTAACTATAGCATGGGCGACCTGCTGTGATGAATAGCTCAGTCATGGGGCTTTTTTAATAGCCAAAGTGGGTCAGTGTAGTGGGCCATGAAAGGCATATAATAATATCTTTATGTCTAACAAATGAATGTCATATGTGACTAAGGGAACATTGATCAATATTACTCCCTTTGATCTCCAGTAGCATCTGACTATATCACAGGATCCACCCATTGCCTTGGGATCATATACTGAACTCTACTGGCTTATAATGGCTAGATGTGTATAATGATTAGTACTACTGCTACTACAGTTGCAACTGCTTTTGTACATAGCATACAAGTTTAAAGTCTACGTATTTCGTTTTGGATATAGTAGATTATGTTCTTTTTTCTTCTTTTTTTTGCTGTGTGTGTCCAGTTGGGGAGCTTATACCTTTGCTTTCTACCCTGAGACATGACACGAATGTTAACTCTGCTCAAGTGAGAAATCATTGGGTTTAACCCCAGACTCCCTTTAGGTGGGTCTGTACAACCGGGGTGCGGGAATGATTTCCAGATTACATGACCACTGTGATTGGCTGTCACAGTGGCCACATGATCTAAGCATGTCCCATTGGCTCCCAATCTTAACAGCAAAGAAACCTCGACTGTCCATGGGCGCATACACTATATGGTCAAAAGTATTGGGACGCCTGCCTTTACACGCACATGAACTTTAATGGCATCCCAGTCTTAGTCCGTAGAGTTCAAAACTGAGTTGGCCCACCCTTTGCAGCTATAACAGCTTCAACTCTTCTGGGAAGGCTGTCCACAAGGTTTAGGAGTGTGTCTATGGGAATGTTTGACCGTTCTTCCAGAAGCACATTTGTGAGGTCAGGCACTGATGTTGGACAGAAGTCCAGTCTCTGCTCTAAAGCATCCCAAAGGTGTTCTATCGGGTTGAGGTCACACAAGGTTGGGAGCAGGAAAGTGTCCCAAAACGTCTTGGTATGCTGATGCTAGAGCTGCACGATTCTGGATAAAAAGAGAATCACGGTTGTTTTTGTCAGAGACTTGCTAACCGGCGCAGGCGCACTTTCCTTCAGGAACGCACGTTTGCCAGTGCGCATGTGCATACGCACTTAGCATATGCAATTGGCGTACGCAGTTGGCGTGCGCGAGTTCGCCATTGCTCGCATGCGCGCGCTAATTGCCTTGGCGCCAAACGGCCTATTTAAACACAACAGCCACACCAGGTAGTTGCTGTGTTATCTTCAGCTCTTCCTGTGATCCTGTGTTCTGTTCCTAATTATTTTACCTGGCTTCCTCTTGACCCTGCTACCCGCTGCCTACCCTGACCTTCGGCTTGTTTGACTATTCTTTCGGTTACCCTTGTCTGCTTATCCGCTACTGGACCTGAATCTGCTTTCTGCTTGGCTGGGGGATCCTGGGGACCGAGACCTGGTGCTAGTCTTCAGCGTAGTCCATCTCCACCACTAGGAGCCCTGGTGAAAGCCAGCTAGCACTTAGACTCCGCACCCTGGGGGAACCCATGTCCTTGCCAGAGTACCTGCCCAGTGTCCATCCAGGGACCTGGCTTAGTAACCTCGGACCCTCATCAGGTGAGAGTTCTCTCTACTCGTCAGGTTCCACCTGTCCTCCTGACAGTTTTGCTTAGACTAAAGATCATGGTTCTCTCACAATTATCTCATGATTCTGGGCGTAACATCATCTTTTACATTATGGACACAGACAAACAAACAGCTATTCCTTCATGAAACAAAGTTTGTTAAAGAAGCAGCATAGTCAAAGCTATTTTGGCCATACATTTGAAGATCACAGGAGTGCAGTTTGTTCTGCACACCTGTGACCCGTTTTCAGCTGACAGTGGGCTTTACATCACTCAGCCGGTCCAGGATCCACCCAGATGCCTGGACCGGCTGCTGGCTCAGCTTCTCAGCAAGCTGATGGGAGACTGAGCCAGCCGCTTCCACCCCCTTCACTGCCCGGCGCTCCAGTGAGTGCTGGAGGGGCAGAGCAGAAAGCTGGTGACTGACAATCACTGGCTCCCTGCTCACTGAAGACAGGGAACTGAGTGATCAGCAGTCTCTGATCGTTCAGTTTTTCGCCTTAGAAGCTGCAGTGGACAGATGCAGCATCCACCTAGGTGTGTATAAATATTTATTTTTATAAAAACCCATGCTTCCTATTTTAAATCCTATTTAAAATCATTGCAATGTACATTGACCACCCAGAGGGGAATGTTTTTTCCTTAAAAAAAGTGGAGTTGCTCTTTAAAGAGAAGCTCCGGTCAATTGTGTGTTTATTAAAACTCAGCAGCTACAAAAACTGATAATAAACAGACATTCCCTTACTCTTCGGTCCTCGCTGCCGGCACCTCGACTGTGGGCACCCGGCTGTGAGAGCTTGCGGCTTCATAGCTGGGTGCCCATTGTGCATGTGCGAGCCATGCTGCGCTTTGTGAATGGTCCTGCAGTCTTCTGGGACCTGTGATGTGTTCCAGAAGACTGAAAAGAGGGAGGGGGAGAGGAGAACTTGTCAAAACCAGGTACCCTTTTGGGTGGAGCTCCACTTCAAGGCCTCAAGCACACAGGCACATTTGCCATTTCAAGGTGTATTTTAGTACTTGGGAGGTACAAGTGGTGCATAAAGCCCACTGCCAACAGCCTGTCAAAATTGGTGTCAGGCTGAAATATGCTGCGGCTGTACAGTACATGCATCCAAGTGGTGTTTGCAATATGCCCCAAGAGCAGAAAATCCGCATTTGGGGCATATGTTACTGTACAAGCCTGGCCTTGTACTCAAGCACTGCATATTTCAGCCTGTCTTTGATCCTGTGCCTCCCCTGGGCATTTAGGCACAGGCGCACTGTTCAGCCTCATTGCTGCCAGCCTGTCAAACTCTGTGAGCGGCTGAAAGTTGCTGCAGCTGGACGATGCAACTAGGGATGCTAATATTTAGGGCAATGTTCGTCCAGGAATGAATGGCCAGAACACAGATTCGGATCAATGAGATGACTCTCCCTCCGAGAATTTTCTAAATTGTCTTTTAAACCTCAGCACACACGTAAGTGAGTTACATTCTAATCTTATGAGCTGCTAATGTAGCCAGCCAAATTCTATTAGTCACTCTTTAAATACACATGATCATACAGGATGTTTTCATGTGTTAAATCTGCCAATTTGGTTGTTGTGACAAAAGTAAAAAATGGGTCATCAAATACACATCCATACTGTAATTCATTTACAAAGATCTCATCATCTGACTCTGACACTCCAACTGAAAGTAAGAAAATAATGTTCGGCCTGGACATACACTTTAATGGGATCTCTTAGCAATTTCCTTGACATTAATTCATATTATAACCACTTTGCCGCTGCTCACTAGAGCTCTACTGCGGCAAAGTGGTTCGTTATCGTCTGGCGACGTAGACCTACATCGCCAGACACTCCCCCTTCTCGGCGCCGCCGGAGGCTTGCTCCCGCTGTATTCAGTCACAGCGGGAGTCGGGCCAGGGGAGGAGCACTCTACCCCGATCGTCGGGGAATCGAGTGTGGAGATCCGCCTGCTTGTGTAAACCGAGCGGGCGGATCTCCTAAGTGACAGGCAGGGTCAGATTGCAGGATTCAGCATAGCTGAACCTGCGATCTGTCCCTGTGTCCCATAGTCACCTCCCCCCCCCACACATGTCAGTAAGCACCAGGCATACATTAACCCCTCCCTCTCCAATAAAATTAACCCCTTCCCTGCCAGTGTCATTTTTACAGTAACAGTGCATATTTATAGCACTGATTACTGTAGTAATGTCACTGGTAACCCCAAAAGTGTCAGTCAAGGGTCCGATCTGTCCGCCGCAATGTCGCAGTCCCGCAAAAAAAATCGCAGATCGCCGCCATTACTCGTTAAAAAAAAAAAAACGCCAAAAACGACAGAAATCTTTCCCTTAGTTAGTAAACGCAATAACTTTTGTGCAAACCAATCAAAATAAAATTTCGTCAATTTTGTTTGGGTATGGCTTTGCATGACCGCGCAATTGTCAGTAAAGTCGCACAGTGCCGAATCGCAAAAAGTGGCTCAGATGTAAGACAGCAAAATCCTCCGGTGGTAAAGTGGATAAAGTAGAACTAAAATCAATCTTTTTTTTTGGACAGTTTTTGTTTTTGTCCTCTGTGTGCCTTTAGGGCAGTGATGGCGAACCTTGGCACCCCAGATGTTTTGGAACTACATTTCCCATGATGGTCATGCATTCTGCAGTGTAGTTGAGCATCATGGCAAATGTAGTTCCAAAACATCTGGGGTGCCAAGGTTCGCCATCACTGCCTTAGGGAGACTTCTTTTACTTCTTGTCCCATAGCTAAAACAGGAAATGAGCGCAAATCTCTCCAAAGTGAGGGAATCCCTGGTTGTCACCTGAACTAGTGTCCCCAATGGAAGATTTCCCCTCTATTCCTGTTCTGGTGAAAAAATCTGAATTTGGGTGTACTTTCACTTTCACTCTCAGTGATAATGGTAAAAAGGACAAAATATAGAGGGTGAATCTCTCGGGGGCACAGAGCTCAATAACAACTTGATGGGTGTTCAAACCCCTCTCCACTCTATCCAAAACGAGAAAAAAAAAAAAAAAAAAGTTTTGCCTTTAGTTATATTTTTAGTTATATTTAGTTTGAGCTACAGGACCCCTGTCATTTTAGCACATGGTAATAAGCTCCACATGAACTGGCATACAAGGAGAAGAAAGATCCTCTTTCTCAATTAGTTAGCACCTATTTACACTAAGTAGGCGGGGGTGGGGGGCGGTTTCTATTTAAAAAAATTATTGCTGTGCAAATGACTCAAGTATTCGCTTAGTTGTCACAAATAAGTTTTGCATAATATGTTTTTACTATGATCGTCGGTTCCATCTAGTGGCCATGATGTCGTATTTTCCTGTAATACCTCAATAAGGAAAATGCAGCATTATGGCCACTAGATGCAGCTGTTGATCATAGAAAATTAAATTTTTTTGGGAAAAACACAGGAATTGCAGCTGACAGAATGCGGGGGAGATTTGCACACTGAATGTGTATTTAAGTGGACTATTTGGTATATGCACAATTTGTAGTACAGGAGCAGCATCGTGCATTTTTGGCCCCATAGACTTTCAAATCGGAACCCCTGAAAAATATGTTTTAAGCATTTTCCATGCACTCCCAATAAGGTCTACTAGCCCAAAACAGGCTATTTTGCCCCAAAGAAGCTCATGTGTTTCTTAAAGCTTAAGGCTCCATTCACATATAGGCGTCTTGGATCGCGGGCAGAATTGCAGTGATTCTGCCCGGGATCCTGAATCATTGCAAATTGCGGGACGTGATTTTGGGCGACAGGCATCCCGCGATTCTGTTTGCGCGATTTTACCGCGATTTGTCAGGTGACAATCGCAGAGACATCGCGCTGCGTTTGGACTGCCATTGCAAGCCACGGGAATCGCATGAGCGTCCTGGGATGTGCAACTATTTGGGATCGCGGGCAGAATCGCAGTGATTCTGCCTGTGATCCAAGAAGCCTATATGTGAAATAGCCTAAAGTGGTGCTAAATGCAGAAAGTTTTTTGTTTCTTACTTTAAAGCATTTTATGCATTAAAATAAAAAATCTTCCGCATGTGGCCCCCCCCTTTACTTACCTGAGTCCAATCTCGATCCAGTAATGTGCATGAAAGCAGAGGCTCTCTCGGCTCTCTCCCATCTCATTGACTCAGAAATAGCAGCGGGAGCCATTGGCTGTCAATCACAGCCAGCGATGAGGGTGAGGGGAGTGGGGCCAAGTCCCACTGTCTGTTTCAGTAGACACACACAGCGAGGCTTGGGAGCGAACCCACACGGGTGCCCCGATAGCAAGAGGCTTGCTATCGGGGCACTCAGAGGGTAGAAGGAGCCAGGAGCACCGACAGGGGACCTGAGAAGAGAAGGATCATGGCTGCTCTGTGCACAACCATTACACAGAGCAGGTGTGTGATATGTTTATTACTTTAATTTAAAACAAAAACAATTGAGCATTTAGGCCCCGTTCACACTGGGGCGATCCGACTTCCCGGGGCGACCACCGAGGTCGCGGTGCGAGCAGCGCGCCGCGACCTCGGAGCGGCCGGCACGGACTTCATAACATTGAAGTCTATGACGGTCGCTCCGGGTCGCCCCAAAGAAGCTCCGGACCCTTTTTCTAAGTCGGAGCGACTTGTGTCACTCCTATTAGAACGGGTCCGCAGCTTCTCTATGAAAGGCGACCTACGGCGACCTATCAGGCGACCAGGTCGCCTCACAGGTCGCCCCAGTGTGAACGGGGACTTACAATCTCTTAAAGTTTATTTTTATTACTTCTGTGTCACTCTGAACATGATTTAAACTCCAGGGACAAAACATTTATTTGTATACCTTCCTCAATAACCACAGAGGATATGAATCCACTTTGTGTGCCTCGAATGCCTTTTCAAACCATATTAAAGTAGTGGTGACATCATCATATGCAGTGAGAAGAGCTGTAGGACGGGCCCAGCAGGCTCCACCCAATAGAAACTGCCTGCAGGAAGCTACAGGAGGGGGCGGAGACAAGACCAGTTTCCCTGCACATGTAGAGAGAGCAGCAGTGAGCGGTCTTTATTACAGGAAGCACAAACCCTCACACTGGTATACTGCACAGATCTGGAAGAAATACACAAAGCACATCAAGGATTTAAAGCGGAGTTCCGGACACAAAAACATTTTTTACCTAAAAATACCCCCCTAATCCTAAACTATCCCCAATTACACTAATACTATTCCCACATTACAGTAGAGTACAGTAAATGAATATAGATAAAATCTTATCTTTAAAATTGATTGAAGAGCGCGGCCATCTCCGTTGTGGGCGTCTGAAGCCGCTGTGTCCCCTGCTGTGTCCCTCTTCCTGGTTTCAGCTACCCAGAATGCCGATCGCAATCTCGCGCATGCGCTGTAGATTGCAATCGGCAATCAGAGTAGCGGCTGACCATTCCCATTGCATTTTGGGATTGATGACGCTCATATCCCAGGACACAATGCAAAGGAGGAAGTGACGTCAGGGGCCGCGGCCACATAAGGAGGAAGAGGAAGGAAGGTAAGTTCATTTTCATTAAAAACAAGGTAAGTGCAACAAAAAAAAAAAAATTAACTATCCAATTTTTTTTCAGGTTTTGTTACTCTACCTGATGCGGCAAAGTTTTTTTTTAGGGTGGAACTCCCCTTTAAGGAAGAATACACATGACTCTTGTGTTTAGAGAATATTTGCTGATCCCAGAGTTCAGCTTTAATTATCAGTTTGATGAGACCAGGCCACCTACAGTCGTACATCATAAGTGCATTATCAAAGACAGTTTATTTTGCTTTTTATTTATTTGCAGTTATTGTACGGATTATAGAATCTTCTGATGTGTAACAATAATGTGAATTAAGAGTCCTCTGGCTGTAACATAAGCGGGGGTAATGGTTTATATAATCAGCGTCCTGTTTATCCAATAGCTCACATGAAAGAGGCAGCATTGTACATAGACAATTCCTGGTCAGTATTCACTGAATCTAATTGAAAGTACCACTAAAGACAAGTAAAGTCACTTTTGTCTTTTTGGTGCAATAATTATATAATGCTGATTTTTTTTTTCCTGGTCCTAAACCAGTGGATTTATGCAAAACTTATGATGCCAAGAATAAAATATCAAGCTTGAAGACTTTAATTCCTGGCACAAGGGTGAGGAACAGGATGAGTGGGATTTGTTGGCACCTTTGATATCACAGCCATTATAGGGCCTCATTTATGTGGCAAAAAAGTGCAAGTTGCGGCAAGATTCTGGCAGATTCTTGGGGTGGAATGTAAAGGTGGATGCAGAGCAAAACTTGCATCCAGAGGAGATTACCTGTCCCTAACCCCAGCTAATCTCTGGCTGTGAAGTTACTTCCAAACACCAGCGGACAGCTTTGGCCGCTGTCATTGGTTTGTACAGGCGGAACGGGCTCAACTGTCCACATCCAACTATAAAATCAGCCGCAAGAATTTGCTGGATTCTTACTGAACCTGGCAGTGTAACTTCCTTAGTAGGGTAATGCCATTGAAGATGATGATGTCATAGTAGAAGATAGGCTAAGCAATAGCATGCAATGTCAAGCTGCAGCTGCCAAAGCCGGCAGAATATTAGCGTGCATAAGGAAGGGGATATACTCCAGAGATAAAACTATAATCCTTCCACTTTATAAAACTCTGGTCCGACCGCATCTGGAGTACTCTGTCCAGTTCTGATCACCGATCCTCAGAAAGGATGTGCTGGAACTGGAAAGAGTTCAAAGAAGGGCAACTAAGCTAGTTAGGGGATTGGAGGACCTAAATTATGACGAGGGTTTACAAGCGCTTGATTTATTCTAGAGAAGAGAAGCCTGAGAGGGGACATGATAGCGATTTACAAATACCTCAACGGTGATCAGAGCATAGAAAAAAAAACTATTCAGGAATGTAGGAGGACACGAGGCAATACAATGCGATTAGAGGAGAAGTGGTTTAACCTCAGGCTACGCAAGGGGTTTTTTACAGTAAGGTCAATAAGATTGTGGAACTCTCTTCCACAAATGGTGGTAACTGCGGGGAGTATGGCTACTTTTAAAAGACTCTTGGACATACATCTCAAGGATCAAAACATTCAGGGGTATGGGAAATGAATTCATCCACACACACCTACACAGGTTCAACTGGATGGACTGTTGTCTTTATTCAACCTCAACTACTATGTAACTATGTAGTAGGGTGATGTCATTGGAGGTGACAATACCTGCAACATAATGAACTAGTAAGGGCTCTCTTGACCAGTTTACAAAAATTGTTTTTCTCCAGGCTAATGGGTAATGTGTGGGAAACCAGCCTCATCTTGTGCAAATCCCATTTACGATAAACTGATTTCACCCTTCCATCCTTCTCAGTTAGACAAGCCTTTAGTGAAATATAATGCTATGGAAATATCCGAGATGTAGATGGACAAAACTGGATTCTAAAACACATGCCACCTTTTTATTTCTAGTGCCAGTGGACAAAGCATCAAGAACTATAATCCAGGCACTGACCCCTTTGTGAAAAATTCAGACTTCTTTCGCTACGCGACATCTGACAACCAGAGGCTGTTTGGCGTAAATCCTGAGTGTACTGTACAAGCCAAATCTGGTGATTGACTGTCAACTGCTTGAGAAATTACCATAACTTTTCACATTTCTACCACCGGTTCCAAACTACAAAACTGCCGTCATAATATGCATGGACAGAAACTTCCTTATGTCATACTGATAAAATTATAATCGTCGATAAACATGGAGTCTGGGATTTTGATATTTTTGCTTGTGATTATTATACTTTCTAGGTTCATCTTATGGTCTTGTCTAAGTACATACATTGACTACAAACTTTCCAAAAGGTTCCCCAATGGGCCAAAGAAAGGCTGGAATGATTAGAACCCAACTGATCTCTTTTAATTACTGTAATGTATTAAGGAAAATAAATATATTTTTTTTAGTTTTGACCAGTGTTAATTTTTTTAAAAAAAAAGTAATTTTACTGTAAATAAAATATATACAATTTATGTTATAATTTCTCCCATTTGAAATTACATTAAATTGATGTTTCTGGTGAGAAGCATGGTAAAATTTCCATTGAAAAAAAAAGGCTTTAAAAAAAAAAAGAAAAAAAAAATCAGTTTTGTGCCTTTTCTTGTGATGGCAACTCTAAAAAAAGTAACAAATAAAAAAATAAAATGAAAACAATAAGTTAAAAAAAAGTAAAACACTATAAATAAATAAATGTATGGTAATAATAAAAAATATAAATAATATAAAAAAAATAAATAAAAATGCAAGATGACCATACAAATTATTGTATTGAAATTGTTCAATATCATAATATAATCAATAATTTCGGGAAGAATAAAAAAAAATGTTAAATATAATCTTATTGCTGATATTAATAGTATGGAGACAAGGTTTCTTTTAGGTACTAATGTGCTGCAGCCAGTGCTGGGACAAGCTCATCCAGTGCCCAGGTTGAAGATGCCAAACTGCACCCCCCCCCCTCAATGTGGGTGACCCGATTGTTTTCTGCAGCTGGAATCTATGACATTGGCACTACAATGCCGCTGAAGCTGACTACCAAAGACATCAGTGCTCCTCTGCTCAGGCCCCTTCTGATTGGCTGCAGCCTTTTCTAAAATTCTGAAGACCAAACAGCACACCGAGGATCCGGATTGTGGCCTTGCACAGAGTGCTGTGGTCTCCAGTGGCCATATGCTCCCCCTGCTCAGTACTCATCAACACTAAAGCACCCCGAGCAGTATTGTGGATGAATGGTATGTAATATTTTAAAATAGAAACCTTAAATTTTATGAAGCTTTGGAGAGGCTAATCATCTTTTTTGAACTATTGTGAGTTGTTATGTGTACCAATTGGTTTGTATTTTTTCAGATACCTGTGCCTTCCCGGGTAACCAAAATCAAACTGGAATCTCTAATTTGCATTCGATGAGCTAAAATATTTGCAAAAAAAAAGTGTACTGTTTATTTAGGGGGCGTGTGTTTGGAAAGGGGGGAGGGGTTACAGTCATTTAGTTTATTTTTATTTATTAACTTGGGAAAAAACTGTAAACAATATGGCTAATAAGTTTATGGCATAAGAATTGTTTCAGAAGAGTTGGAAGGAGCTTTTGTAACCCCTCAGGTGGAATTGAAAGCTTACTGCACCTTTACAACATGCCATAGTTTCTCCTTCCCTATTCACTCCAATGAATTATGTTGTTGTAGCACCCTCCTAGGTAGGTGCTAGAGAGAAAGTATAGTTTTGAGTCCTGTCTGCTTACCATAAGGACTGCAGGTAAATCAATATTGTTCTATGCCTATCAGAGATCAGGATCTGTTAGTGAGGTCTGCTCATTTTGCTCAGGTGCAACTCGTTCTGTCTGCAGAGCCTTTCACACCGGTCCAATAGGGAGGCATATTGGACAGTGGGAGGAAACCTGATGAATGAGTGCACAGGCGTTTGATACAGCCCTGGTGATTTGACAGAGGAAAAATGCATCAGTGCATGCTGGGATACTGGATTAAAAGCCAGGAGCACATGGGCTCAGGGTCTTTTTCGGCTGGATAGCGGAGTCCCAGGGGGAGGGGGTGGCTGCCTCCTCCTCTGTAGAGGGGTTTGTTAGGCCTCAAGTGGTTGAACGTAGGGCTTAGAGAGTGCCAGTGAGGAGTTGAACCCAGAGGTCCAGGGAAGCTGACTGAAAGGGGAGACACTGGAGGATCTGATTCTGCATTACAGTGAGTACAGATCTGTGTCAAGGGGCCTGACCTGAGGGGGGCCACCCGTGCAGCTAGAAGAGTCAGTAAAGGCGATGCTAGTGAGTGTCCAGAAGATAATGTAGGATCACCAAGTCTATTGCTGGAGAGAAAAGAGCAATGAGACTTAACCCTTTCTATGCCAGTGGCAGTATGGATTAAACAGCGCTGCTGTTTCCACAAGCAACTCATTGAGGCAAGTGAGAGTTGTCCTTATCCATTGTGAATAGTTACAGTTGGAGTATTCCACTATTCCCTTCTTCCATCCAAGTTCCAAAATAAATTTAAAAAAAAACAATACCCCTGGACTGTTTACTGTGTGACGAGCCATCAGGAATAAGGAGGGATATATGTACTATTCCTTAAAGTGGAGTTCCACCCTAAATGTATACTTACCTCCATCTTCTCGCTCCGGGTCACCTGAAAAACAAATGGATAATCGCAATTTTTTTTTTTTTTTACTTACCTTGTATAGAAGAAAATATACTTACCTTACTTCCTTCTTCCTCCCCTCGGCGGCCACGGTGATTCGTCACTTCCTGGCTTTTCAGTGATTCCTGGGAGCTGAACGTCATCGCTCCCAGGAATCAATGCGCCTGCACCGGCCCCGACGTCAGTTCCGGTGCGCGCGCGTCATTCCCTTCTAAACAGCTTCTGGGCATGCCCAGAAGCTGTGGAGGGATGACGGGCGCACACCGGAAGTGACGGCAGGGCCGGTGCAGTGCATCGTGGGACCGAAGAAGACGGAAGAGGACGCAGAAGAGGATCGCGCTGGCTTCAAGCTGCCCACACCTGAGATGGCAGCGCTGGACAATACTTTTTCAAGGTAAGTATTTCTTCTAAAAGGTAAGTGCAACCCGGGACAGATCAGAGGCTATCCATTGTGGAATGTACTAGCCCTGACTATCCCGGGGGTATTTTTATTAAAAAAAGTATTCCCAGGGTGGAACTCTGCTTTAAAGCGGAGTTCCGGGCACAGAAGTCATTTTTCACTGAACATACCCCCGGGGCAGTCAGGGCTAGCACATTCCACAATGGCTAGCCTCTGATCTGTCCCGGTTCGCACTTACCTTTTAGAAGAAATACTTACTTATAAAATTTCTTCCACAGCGTTTCCATCTCTCTTGTGGGCAGCTGAAGCCGGCGCGGTCCTCTTCTGTGTCTTCTTCCGCGTCTTCTTGTCCTAGAATGCGCCTGCACCGGCCCCTCTCGTCACTTCCGGTGCGGCACCGCATTCCTCCACAGCTTCTGGGCATGCCCAGAAGCTGTTTAGCAGGGGAATGCGGCGTCGCCCGGAAGTGACGAGCGGGGCCGGTGCCGTCGTATTGATTCCTGGGAGCGATGACGTTCAGCTCCCAGGAATCAGTGCAAGCCAGGAAGTGACGGGTGAGCCGCGGCTTAGAGGGAGGAAGTGAAGACTAGGTGAGTATCTTCGATCTTCAATTACAAGGTGAGTGAATAAAAAAAAAATCAAACTATCCAATTCTGTTTCAGGTTAAGGGGAAGAAGCGGACGGGCACAAAAAAAAAATATTGATTTTGTGCCGGAACTCCGCTTTAAGTGACTGTGTGCTGGTAATCAGAGGAGGCCCGAAAAGTACACTTACAGCAGGCCCTACGGGGACAGTGCTACATCTAATTCTGATTTTTACCAAAAACTTTCAATTTCACTCATTCCTACTGTTTGCTCACTGGACTGTTACCATTTTCGCACCTATGAGGTTCTCCATGTGTTCTCCTCCTGTAAACTGCCTAAAGCAGCTACTATTTGGGCTCTCAGTGCCTGAAAACATGAGACTGACAGCACTGAGCAATGTCATAGGACCACATACTCACATTGTATGACCTCTCACTCTCAGTCTATCTGTTATGCAGGGGATTTCAGGCGGTTAGTGTAAATTGCAATGTGTTTAATGAATGCTTTAATATGTAACTCAGTGTTTTTTTTTAGATGGTCTTGGTGTTCCTAATAAAGATATAGCCAGTTACAGTACAAAGACAGGAATGTTGGCATTTAATTGTCATTGGAAATATTACACAGTGAAAGCTTTAATAACCTGAAATAAACAATGAATTTATATAATTAATCTAATTGGCAGGCCTGTCATGACTAATATCCTCACCACTGGAATGAAAGCAATGCATCCTAAAATCAAACACGAGAATGACTCACGAGTGCATTCCAGGATGATAAATTTAGATGTAATAGATTAACTGGAAAGGTCAATGTGAAACAAAATTGAGATGAAACTAGCCTCAACTGGAATACAATCGATATTGCAACAAATATGCTACAGGTAATGTTATTTGTACAGAAAATATGATGTGTGTACACAACAAAAAAAAAAAAAAACATCCAATTTGTTATAGAGTGATTCTACCCAGAGACCTGATGGAGTCCCATTTAAATATCCAACCCTAACAGAACCGCAGAACAGCAGCCAGTACTCACAGAGCAGGATCCTCAGTTGACTATGTATCACTATGAAGTCATCATAGTCAATTAATTCTGTTGTGATCAATAAAATATTGCATCGATAGTAGACCCCTGGGTACTTGAGCTGACTCTATACCCAGTTTCCACTCTTAGAGTATTTGACCTTCGGAATGAAACACATTGAGGGTTATGAATGAATGTGTTCTTGTCAAGATCTGCAGCTTGATTCTGACAGCCACCAATCAAATTCAAGCCTTTGGGTCTAGTGGCTCATCCCTCTGAGCTGCCATTCAGAAATACAATGACAAATCCATCCTTCCTTCCTTCCTTCCTTCCTTCCTTCCTTCCTTCCTTCCTTCCTTCCTTCCTTCCTTCCTTCTTTTCTTCTGTGAAGGAATGTAATGAACACTGCAATGGATTAGGTAAAATGTCTATTTTCCTATGTCTATTTTTGTACATGTAAACATGCTTTTTTATTCCTTACTTAAGCAGCTTCCCCTCCCATCGAATGAAGCTCGTGTAACTAATGCCTAGTTTCCACTGAGTGGTACGGTATGTTTCGTTTCAGTACGGTACGGTTTGGAACGGTACACCTTGCGTTTCCACTGCCAATAGTACCCTTTCATGATAGGCGTGGTGTAGCAGGAAAGCTGTGATAGACGATTCTCTGTCAACCAATCAAAGTTCTGCAGAGTGTAGCTCCACTCTGTTGGCCTGTTGGTACGGTACTAATGTGCTTGGTACCCCAACTAAAGGGTCCCAAAAAAGTGGTACGGTACGGTTCGGAATTAGGGTACCATTCACAATGGAAACGGCAAAAATAGCGTACTGTACCGAACCGTACCGTACCGCTCAGTGGAAACGAGCCATAAGATGGCGCCTCCATCCAGGACTACACCCAAGATGATAACACCCAGAGTCTGGAGGAAATTTACCTTATATGGACGTGACCAATCAGAAGCTACAGACAATCAGATAACATAATGCTTATGACGTACTTGCTCACGACACTAACCACTCGCCCATATAACCCCACGTACCCAGTAGCAATAAAGGAAGTATCACTTACCTGAACATGTCTCAGTGTGGTCCTTCTCGTGCATGCACCAGATTATATACTCCATAATTAGGAACAGCAGCAGACATCCAACCTGAGCCCGATTGCGGTTCTGATCCCTTACACTTCCTTTCTTCCTTCTCTCCCTTCCTTCCATCCTTTCTTCCTTCCCCTCCCACCTTCCTCCCCTTGAATTTATTTTAACATTATGATTCAAATAACAAAATAAATACATGAATTAATTAACAATTTCCTTTCTTCCTTTCTCTTTCTCTCTTTCTTTCTTTCTTTCTTTCTTTCTTTCTTTCTTTCTTTCTTTCTTTCTTTCTTTCTTTCTTTCTTTCTTTCTTTCTTTCTTTCTTTCTTTCTTTCTTTCTCTTTCTTTCTTTCTTTCTTGATTCCCAACCGTTTTGCTGGAAGTTGGTCTGCCAGGGTTACTGCTAACAACAACAGCACATCTAAGCCTGTTCTCCAAGTGTGAGCACTGAGACAATGAACAGTCCGGCATCTTTGGTTTTTGTATTTATTTTGAGAACTTGGATGGGAGAAGGTAATGAGTGGGATACTCCTCTGGCTCAACTATACACAAAGAATTGGACACTGAGAAAAATGCCTCTAGACGCTGGCTGAATGCCGGTCAACGCCCGTTGGCACTTGTCAATACTGACTTGCTGTCTGTAAACTCTCTCTGACTTCTGACACCTCCTTGTGTCTCAAAAGTCTTTTTACACTGCTCCCTTTAGTCTTCACTGATTGAGGTATCTACTTGTGGTCACTGCTGCAATTCTTAACACTTGAGGACCCAACTGCTGGCGCCCCCTTTACTCTTCAGGGTTAAATCTGGCACCCCCTTTGCTACTGCTTCTGCACCGGCTAGCTAGCTACAGGATCCCTCTGACCTCTCCGGAGTGGTCCCCTCTCCTAGGCAGACCCCCAGGGGTAGTTTGCAGTACTCAGGACTCAGAATGCTTTCCTAAAACTCCAGTTCCAACAGCTCCGCTGGTCCTCAGCACACTGGATCCCTCTGCAGCTCAGCTCAGCCCTGTGTCCACTCAGGCAAGCCACCTGGGACACCAGTTTTTTTCTCTGTAAATATGCAAGTCAGCGCTCAGCGTCAGCGTCAGCGTCAGCGTCAGAGATATATACAGCTGCAAGAATAAGTAGGTGAACCCTTTGGAATGATATGGATTTCTGCACAAATTGGTCATAATATGTGATCTGATCATCATCTAAGTCACAACAATAGACAACCACAGTCTGCTTAAACTAATAACACACAAAGAATGAAATGTTGCCATGTTTTTATTGAACACACCATGTAAACATTTACAGGGCAGGTGGAAAAGGTATGTGAACCCCTAGACTAATGACATCTCCAAGAGCTAATTGGTGTGAGATGTCAGCCAACTGGAGTCTAATCAATGAGATGAGATTGGAGGTGTTGGTTACAGCTGCCCTGCCCTATAAAAAACACACACCAGTTCTGGGTTTGCTTTTCACAAGAAGCATTGCCTGATGTGAATGATACCTCGCACAAAAGAGCTCTCAGAAGACTTACGATTAATAATTGTTGACTTGCATAAAGCTGGAAAGGGTTATTAAAGTATCTCCAAAAGCCTTGCTGTTCATCAGTCTACGGTAAGACAAACTGTCTATAAATGGAGAAAGTTCAGCACTGCTGCTACTCTCCCTAGGAGTGGCCGTCCTGTAAAGATGACTGCAAGAGCACAGCGCAGACTGCTCAATGAGGTGAAGAAGAATCCTAGAGTGTCAGCTAAAGACTTACAAAAGTCAATGGCAAATGCTAACATCCCTGTTAGCGAATCTACAATACGTAAAACACTAAACAAAAATGGATTTCATGGGAGGATACCACAGAGGAAGCCACTGCTGTCCAAACAAAACATTGCTGCACGTTTACAGTTTGCACAAGAGCACCTGGATGTTCCACAGCAGTACTGGCAAAATATTCTGTGGACAGATGAAACCAAAGTTGAGTTGTTTGGAAGAAACACACAACACTATGTGTGGCGAAAAAGAGGCACAGCACACCAACATCAAAACCTCATCCCAACTGTGAAGTATGGTGGTGGGGGCATCATGGATTGGGGCTGCTTTGCTGCATCAGGGCCTGGACGGATTGCTATCATTGAAGGAAAAATGAATTCCCAAGTTTATCAAGACATTTTGCAGGAGAACTTAAGGCCATCTGTCTACCAGCTGAAGCTCAACAGAAGGAGGGTGTTGCAACAGGACAATGACCCAAATCATAGAAGTAAATCAACAACAAAATGGCTTAAACAGAAGAAAATACGCCTTCTGAAGTGGCCCAGTCAGAGTCCTGACCTCAACCCGATTGAGATGCTGTGGCATGACTTCAAAAAAAAAAGCAATTCACACCAGACACCCCAAGAATATTGCTGAACTGAAACAGTTCTGTAAAGAGGAATGGTCAAGAATTACTCCTGACCGTTGTGCACCTCTGATCTGCAATTACAGGAAACGTTTGGTTGAAGTTATTGCTGCCAAAGGAGGTTCAACCAGTTATTAAATCCAAGGGTTCACATACTTTTTCCACCTGCACTGTGAATGTTAACATGGTGTGTTCAATAAAACATGGCAACATTTCATTCTTTGTGTGTTATTAGTTTAAGCAGACTGATTGTCTATTGTTGTGACTTAGATGATGATCAGATCACATATTATGACCAATTTGTGCAGAAATCCATATCATTCCAAAGGGTTCACATACTTTTTCTTGCAGCTGTATTTTTGTTTTTCAGTTCAGTGTTAAAAAATTCATCTCTGGATTACTAGTGTTTTATATTTGCCTGGAATTCACTTTTAAGGTGATATCTCATCAAATATTGGACAGATAAGAATAAGATAAATATACGGGTCATCTAGCAGCCTGGGAAACCAAAGGCTGGCAGCACATAAGTGGAGTTTTACTTCACCAAGAAAACACAAGCATAAGTTTGTTTTATAGATTTTTTCCATGCCTAGGGACCCAAAAAGTATAATTATGCAAACTGGACCCCTCTATCTGCCATTTCAGCTGGCCTTTCTGAGGATAGACTCAATACGTACTTGTTCAGTACAGAATATTTTAGCTCCTGGTCTTACGTGTGTTAAATATTCTTTGTGTTTGACCTTGGCCTTGTTTGTTTGCCTAGTTCCTTGAACTTTGCCTTGGAATTTGACAACCCTCTATGGATTTGGATTGGTACCTTATTTGGCTGACATTTGCCTTTGTCCCTGAGTTCTGATTTTGTCTTTTATTATTTTGACCTCTACTGCTAGGGACACTGGTCTGAACTTACCTCTGTTTTTAGGATGCTAAAAGCAATACCTCAAACATTCATGGTCTATATGTCTTTTTTTGAAGGTTGGTGTGAATCTGTTTGGTGGCTAAAAGTGTTACAAAATCCTCTTGAAACAGCCTTGACTGGAGGTAATAGGGAATGGACAGTAGTTCTAGTATTCTGTAAGAGCAGAGCCAGTCCACCCAGTAACTTCAGGCGCTTCCTTCTAGCACTTGTACACCTGAGAGTCCAGAACAAGGTCTCACTCACAATGCCCTAGGGCAGCCGCTACCACCCAGCTTCCATGCGACACTCTAAAGTGTAGGAGACAAAGATCCTTCTCCAGACCAGACTCCAAGATCATGCTCTCCAGCAAAAAATATCCCTTTAGCATATCTTCTCTACACCCTCAGCCCAGCACCTCCAGAGACTCAAACAGCTACTCTGTACAAACAGTACAAAGGCTGCATCCCAGGGGTAGCAGCCCCAGCATAAGAAAGCTCTGCCCAGGCCTCCCAAACATCTATTAGCTCTTCAGCCACCTTCTGGGCATCCCTACCCAGGGATTGGCTAGGGTCTGATATTTAAAAATCAGTGGTTAACCCTCCTAAACTATTTTCTGGAAGCATCCTCCAGAAGCAGACAGGAGCAATCAACCACTGGCCTTATGGAAACCCCGACCAGAGCAAAAAAAAACAGATAATTTCTCCATGGTACAGTAAAGCCAAAAAACTAAATTGACCCTAATGTTTGGCAGGGCGCTACATGGCCAAGATCATGTGGCACCTCTCCAAATTACTGGGCTAAGGTATTTTCAGTGAAGCATATTGTTAATGTTTAGGCATATAGTAGAAAAACATTTAAGATTGTGGATTGTGCTTTCAGTCAGTTTAATACAGTGTAGTGTAGGCCTGATTTACTGTGTAACACAGTGTAGTGCATTCAGTGTAGTCAGTGTAAGGCAGTCAGTGTAGTGCAGTCAGTGTAGTGCTGTGCAGTGGTGGCCGGTGCGTTGGGGGCGCAGGGGCGCCGACCCCCCCTATCCATGCGTCTGGCCCCCTAATTTACATGCGGGGCGCCGGATGCATGGAGCTCGATGGGGCTTTTTTTTTGTCACCTGATTAGAGCCAGAGGCTCTAATAAGCTTCAGGAAAGGGTGGACACGGGGCGCAGAGCAGTGCGCCCCGAGCCCACCCATTGTGTGACAATAGCGAATGAAAATTCGCTATTGTCACACGGATCCTCCTCCTGGCCAATCAGGAAGCTGGTCCGATACGCGCTTCCTGATTGGCCGAAAGGCAAACCCCATGCCATTGGCCGAGGAGGAGGCGGGAGGACTGAGGACTCGAGGAGACGCCGGGGGACTGAAGAGAAGCCGCCGCTAAGTGCACTGGTCTCAGGGGGGCTTGGCACGCTGTTCACTCTGCATTGAAAGGGGGCACGCTGATCTCTGCATTGAAAGGGGGCACGCTGGCATCTCTGCATTGAAAGGGGGCACACTGGCATCTCTGCATTGAATTGGGGCACGCTGGCATCTCTGCATTGAAAGGGGGCACGGTGATCTCTGCATTGAATGGGGGCACGCTGGCATCTCTGCATTGAAAGGGGGCACGCTGGCATCTCTGCATTGAAAGGGGGCACGCTGGCATCTCTGCATTTAAAGGGGGCACGCTGGCATCTCTGCATTGAAAGTGGGCACGGTGATCTCTGCATTGATTGGGGGCCCGCTGGCATCTCTGCATTGAAAGGGGGCATGCTGATCTCTGTGCATTGAAAGGGGGCACGCTGGTCTCTGTGCATTGAAAGGGGGCATGCTGGTCTCTGTGCATTGAAAGGGGTTACGCTGGTCTCTGTGCATTGAAAGGGGGCATGCAGGTCCCTGTGCATTGAAAGGGGGCCCGCTGGTCCCTGTGCATTGAAAAGGGGCACGCAGGTCCCTGTTCATTGAAAGGGGGCACGCAGGTCCCTGTGCATTGAAAGGGGGCACGCTGGTCCCTGTGCATTGAAAGGGGGCACGCTGGTCTCTGTGCATTGAAAGGGGGCACGCTGGTCTCTGTGCATTGAAAGGGGGCATGCTATGCCTTAATTACTGAAGGCCCTTTTCACACTTTTGTGACCTCAAAGTCACGCAATTTCTACAGCGTTTTTTGCCGCAAAGCAATGCCTATTACATTTTTCTGTTTGCGCCCCCCCTCCCCCCCAAAAAAAAAATTTTGAGCACCAGCCACCACTGCTGCTGTGTTGATTCTTGTGTAACACGGTGTAGTGGTGCCACTGAAGTGTTGGTGTATACAACACGTCTGTGTCACTCCACTGATCCCTTTTTTTTTTCATTGATATATTTTTTCTTTTCTTTTTTTTTTTTTGCAGCATCAGATTCTGTTGCTGCAATATTAGTACTCTCCCTTCTGCGTAAGCAGTGATTTTTTTTTTGTGGCGCAGCAAGCACAAAAGTATTGCACTCAAGCACCATATTTCCATCCCACATTCTATAATAAAAAGTTATAAAACCCCCCCAAAAAAACCCCATCATGTCCCAAAGGTCAACAAAGAGAGGCAGATGCTCACAGGCCACTAAAAGAGGGCACGCAGCCTCTGTGTCCACAGTGAAAAGTGGCGGTCGCGGACATGCTGCATCCTCTGCAGGTAGTGCATGCATGTCCTTTTTTTCCAGTGCTGGTCATGTTATTGACCCACAGCATGCAGAAGAGGTGGTGAAGTGGATAACTAAGCCGCCCTCATGCTCCTCATTCTCCTCATCCTCTGTCACCCAGGCTCATACTAGTTTGTCTATTCCACAGGCTCCTTGTCCACAGCTACTCCTTCCGTAGCCCCACCATAACGCACGGAGGAGTCACCTGAATTATTCGATCATAGTGTCAGTTACATGATGCTGGAGGATGTGTGGCAATTTGAATGCTCCAATATTGGTTCCCAGGTTGAGGAAGGGAAAACCGTGAGCCTAGAGAGAGGAGGTGACAATGACGGACAAGAAACTAGCAGTCATGTTCCCCCAGCTGCAGCATACTGCCAAGTTTGCTCCAGTGATGAGGAGGGAGGGGATGATGAGGCCACTGACTGTACTTGGGTGCCTGAGAGAATAGAGGAGGAAATTGAGGAGGAGGAGGAGGAACAACTCCAACGAGGCAGGATGTACTCCAGGGGCCGGCTTAAGGGCAGCCACCCTATTGCATCACGCCACAGAGCTCCACAGGTGCAGGATGCTGCTAACTCTCCGCTGAGTTCCAAAAGTTCTTTGGTGTGGGCTTTTTTCAACATGTGCAGCAGCCCGCAGCATTGCTGTTTTCAATCTCTGTTTGAAGCGGATCAAGCATGGTCAGAACACCAGCCGCATGGGCACCACATGCCTGACAAGACATATGATGACATGCCATGCAGTCCATTGGCAACAGCACCTGAAAGACCCACATTTAATAAAAAAATGCAGACTTCTCCTTGCTCCTCATCTGGGATCTCTACCCCTACTATACCTTTTTATACCTTGTCTTTTCAAAAACCTGTACTGAGAGGGATGATTGCATAGCAATGGATGCCACAGGTACTTTCACCCAATTTGCTAGCAGCACACCACCTGTTGATTTCACGACCAGGCAAATTTCGCTACCCCAGTTCCTGAACCATAAAAAAAATACTGTCCCAGCCATCCACATGATCAGTGTCTAAATGCTAGCTTGGCCAAATTGCTAGCACTACAACTGCTGCCTTTTCATCTGGTAGACTTTGCCCCCTTTTGTGAATTTGCGGAATGTGCTGTACCACAGTGGCAGGTTCATCATGTGGAAGGCAATGTTTTGGCCTCGTTAGACAGAGTGGTCACCAGGAAGGTTCACGTTACTGCTGACTCATGGTCCAGCAGGCATGGTCAGAACTCTACATTTCCTTCACGTGCATAGGGTTCAGTGCTGGAGCTTGTTCCCCCACCACGGCTCCAAAAAACTGGTGGTGATTCTGCCACATCTGTCTGCTCCACCCCCTCCTCTTCTTCTTCCTCCATGGCCTCTTCTGCTAAATTGTCCTCTGAACCAGCATTGCTCCCTAAGCCTTCAAGGGGCTACGCAAGCAGTCAGGCTAAAAGATGCCATGCAGTGCTTCAGTTGGCCTGTCTAGAGGACAGGAGCCACACCGGGGCAGATATTCTGTCAGCTCTGCAGGGGCAGGCACAGAGATAGTTGACCCAATGGCAGCTTAAACCAGGAATGGTTGTATGAGACAATGGCATCGACCTTTTCTCCGCACTCCGACAGGGACACTTGACACATGTTCCATGCTTGGCACATGTGCTGAATTTGGTTGTGTAGCGTTTCTTGAACAGGTACCCAGGCTTACAAGATCTTCTGAGGCAGGCCAGGAAAGTCTGTCACCATTTCCGGTGGTCATACAATGGCAGCCCTTGGCTGGCTGACATTCAACGGAAATTCAACCTGCCCACCAACCGCCTCATTTGTGACTTGCCTACCAGGTGGAACTCAACATTGACAATGCTGCAGCGGCTGAACATGCAGCAGAGGGCCATCAATGAGTACCTGTGTGAGTATGGCACAAGGACAGGCTCAGGGAAGCGTGCTTCTTTTTGCCACACCAGTGGCTGCTGATAAAGGATGCATGCACTGTCCTGTCACCATTTGAGGAGGCCACAAGGATGGTGAGCCACGACGATGCATGCATCAGTGACACTATCCCTCTAGTCTTCCTGCTGGAGACCACGCTTCGTGGAATCATGGACAGGGCACTTGAGGCAGAACAGCGGGAGGAAGAGGAGGACTTCTTTTCCTCACAAGGCCCCCTTTATGCAGATACCGTTCCTGTGGGGCCACAAAACACACAGGAGGAAGAGGAGGAGGAGGATTGCCGCAGCATGAATGTAGAGGATAACATACAGCGGTCTTCAAGGGATGGTTTTCATTCCCCAGAAACCCCAGGAGTAGTACGTGGCTGGGGAGAGGTTGCTCCTGACAATTGCACCCTTAGTGACCCAGAGGACTCAGAATCTCATGCCTCCTCAAACTTATGCTGCATGGGCTCTCTGATACTGCAAAGCCTACAAAAGGACCCGAGGATTCGTGGTATCAAGGAGAAGAATCATTACTGGTTGGAAACCCTTCTTGATCCATGTTACAAGAGTAAAGTTGCAGAGCGCATCCTGCCTTCGCAGAGGAAGCAGAGGATGAAACATCTTGAGAACGCCTTGAAGAAAAATTTGTGTAACAC
This sequence comes from Pelophylax lessonae, assembly GCF_965119305.1. Taxonomy (NCBI): domain Eukaryota; kingdom Metazoa; phylum Chordata; class Amphibia; order Anura; family Ranidae; genus Pelophylax; species Pelophylax lessonae. Next base: position 40,907,441 of record NC_138777.1, on the reverse strand, counting down.
CTTTCCAGACACTGGGAGGTTACCATTTCCTGGGCAACATGTTTCTGAGGCTTCATTCAGTGATTCAGTGGAGAAGGCGGCCGGCTGACCGGTGCCTTTACACAATTCTTTGGTCCTCAGCACCCAGGGCTGTTAGGTTTAAGCAACCATTGGCAGTGTCTGCATCATATGGTGCAGTATTATCTAGGGGAAAATGCAGACTTGGAGACCTTTCCAACTGAGCATCCACTGGGTTACTGTGTCTTGAGGATGGACCACTGGCCAGAACTTGCTCAATATGCAATCGAGCTACTAGCCTGTCCTGCTTTCAGCATGCTTTCCGAACAGACATTCAGTGCTGCTGGAGGTTTTGTGATGGATAATAGAGCGCGTCTGTCCACAGACTCCTTTGACCGGCTGACATTTATCAAAATGAATCAGTCCTGGATCAACAGCAGCTATCAAGCGCCTGATGCTGATGTAACTGATTACATTTGCTAGGTATCTGGGATCCCTTGAAGACTGCCTATGCTGCCTATCCTTTTCCTGAATCTTGATTATGCTAGCTTCCAACAATGTTTTTGGTTTAGGGGACCACCGACACCCAAGGCCCAATTTTTCTGCACCTGTTTTACAGGTGCATGTAATTTCAATTTATTTTTTAAATTTTATACAGCAGGGCCTGCTCCTGCACCCAGCAAGAGTAACTGTGAGTGGTTACAGTATTCAGGCACCACCAACTCCCAAGCCCAATTTTTATGCACCTGTTTGACAGGTGCATGTAATTTACATTTTTTTAAAAAAACAAAATACATTACACATTATCCTACGTATAAACACCTCACACCTTTTTAAACAGACAATAGCAGGAGACCACCAGTAGCAGATTGTCCATCTCTTACATTGAAGAGCACGGAGGCCAATGTGACCAGCTCTTTCAATGAACATGTTCAGAATCAAACAAACCAGGAATAGTCTTCATATATTTCTTGAGATATATGGTTGATAAATATTACTGTCCCATTTGAAGTAATCCAAACCATATTATCAGTGTCCATTAAGTACCTGTCCATCATTTCCTTGGTCACCCTGTGTCCCTAATAGACACAGGGTGACTTACTCATAAGAGGGGCCTAGGGAGCTGAGAGAGAGATTTCTCAACCTCTCTAAGGTAAGCTGGGTTTCATGGGCCCCCCTACCAAAGTGACTCCCGTCACACTTTAAAACCCACATGTCGCACAAATGCATCCATGAGAGGCAGAGGTTTCGATGCAGAGAGCACCCTCACTGCATGCTCCAAGCACAAATAATGTTCCTGGTCCCTAGTAATGATCGGGAGCTGACAGGAGTAGAACGGTCCCATAGCAAGCAGAGCCAGACAAGGGACAGGCAAAAGGGATGGCTTCCCTGGTTGCAGTGTGTAATGTAGGGATGGGGATGCCGCAAGTTACTTCTACAACAAGGCTGACAGGAGTAGTGACAGCGGCATCACTACTTCTGTCAACTTGTTGAAATCCCTTTTACAACAGAGCTCAAACTGGAAGAAGGAGAAACAGCTCAAGGTGCCTATCAGCTGTACTCCAGTGCTCATATGCTAACAAGGAACATACTGATAAGAGTAGAGAGTATAAATATAAAGATAAGCTCAGTCCGCTGCTTCTACCTTCACTGTACAATCACAAGATGGGGGATGAACAAGGCATGTATCCTTCCCCGCCAGACAGGGTTGTGCTGTGTGGCAGAGCTGTATTAATCTCAGGACTGGATTGAGGATTTGTGGATGATACAGAACATTGTTATAAACATTATTATAAATGATTTTATATAATCTAACTTTTCCTTTTAATTTTTGTCTTAAAAAAAAAAAAAAGGTCTGTAAATAAATCAGCTGTTCATTCTCAATCCTGTTTTGTGGCAATAAAAGAATAAAGTCACACCTCCCTCAACCGGTAATTTGATTTGGAGCGTAACTGTACAAAATGTCAAAGATTTGTTCGGGCAAATGCAGAAATCTAATCTGTATCATCTTGCAGATAGGCACAGTGAGCTTCAAGTATCTGAATGAAGAACTGCCTGTTTCACCCCCCAGCAACCAATCAACTTCTCCCTTTCCTGTTGCCAAGGCAGTTTATATCAGTATTATTTTCCATTAACTGAAAGCTGACTCATTTCCAGTTCCAGCACGCGGTGAATATTCTGGGATTCCCCACATTTTCTGCATGCTGCTTCTTTTATTATTAGTGTGCCTTAAAAGGCAACCACAGGGACGCTATTAGAAAGGAGTGAGCTCCAATTACAACCCCTAAAGTGGTTGTAAAGCCTTAAAGTTTTTCACCTTAATGCATTCTATGCATTAAAGTGAAAAACCTTTTGCGCTCCAGCATCCCCCCCAAACCTCCTCTTTTTCTTCCCTGAGCCCGATCCGATCCAGCGACCTGCATGAGCGCAGCGGCTCCAGCCGCTGTCTCTCTCCTCACTGGACAGTTTGATAGCAGCAGGAGGCTGTTAATCAAATGCAGTGACATGGGAGCAGGGGGAATTGCCGGACTGGCCTACCGGGATATCGGGAAATTTCCCGATAGGCCAGCACAGCCACCTGCCCTGGGGCTGCTTTGAGTGCAGCAGCGCCCATATAAAATATGGCTGCGGCCGGGCCTGAGCCGACATGTCAACTGCACATGCCGCCGCTCGGGAAAGCCCATACATTCTCGGCCATTCTTGGGCAGGTGGGCACATGCGCAGTGATGTAATGGTATGGGGCGGCGGCATTTTTAAAAGTAAGGTAGCAGTGGAGTTCCATCCGGCGGTGGAGCGTGCCTCATCACAGCCCAGTAAGAGCCCTCTGTAGCCTCTGACATCTTCTGTACCATGCCTGCTGCCTCCTCCTGTACCATGCCCACAGCCTCTGCCTCCTCCTGTACCATGCCTGCAGCCCCTGCATCTCCTGTACCATGCCCACAGCCTCTGCATCTCCTGTACCATGCCCGCTGCCTCCTACTGTACCATGTCTGCAGGCCCTGCATCTCCTGTACCATGCCTGCACTCTCTGCATCTCCTGTGCCATGCCCTCAGCCTCTGCATCCCTTGTACAATGCCCGCAGCCCCTGCATCTCCTGTACCATGCCCGCAGCCCCTGCATCTCCTGTACCATATCTGGAGTCCCTGCATCTCCTGTTCCCTGCCCGCTGCCCCTGCTTCTCCTGTACCATGCCTGCTGCCTCCTCCTGTACCATGCCTGCAGCCTCTGCCTCCTCCTGTACCATGCCCATAGCCCCTTCATCTGCTGTACCATGCCTGCACGGTTGCCCCAATGAAAAGCAGGTCTTCGTGGGGGCACACGAAGAAGAGGAGGGGCCTGGAGCACTGGGACCCCAGAAGAAGAGGATCAGGGCTGCTCTGTGCAAAACCATTGCATAGAGCAGCTAAGTATAGGCATGTTTGTTATTTTTATTTAAAAAAAGACACTCAATATTTTACTCAATATATGCAAATGTTTTAGGAGCTGCTTGGAAAAGAAGATAAGTAAGCTGAATTTATAGACCTGGATGGAAAACATTTTCCTGCATGCAAATTAATTACTGAATTCTGCTGAAAGGTGCTTTGCAGTAAATGCTGTGCAGGATAAGGTGAATAAAGCTCATGGCACACAGGGCTATCTAGCAGCAGTGCACCCATTCCGGTGTTTTAGTGCACCCGGGAGAGACAGGTGCAGCATCCAGCCCTGCTGCCTGCAGCCTCGTAAAGTGGAGTTCCGGTCCCCAATTCATTTTTTTTTTTTAAATACTCCGCCGTAATTGTATCCACTTCAACTGCAACATATAGATAATGTCATTAATTTGGTCCTTTTATTTTATGTTTAAATTGTGCAAAACTAACCTGATCTTGAAAGTAGGCAGGGTCCAGCTCTGCTGTGGGCATCTGAAGCCCTCTTGTATTCATTTCCGGGATTCAGTGCAGCTGGCTACCCAGCATGCACCTCCTGATCTTGCGCCTGTCCAGTAATGCCACTGTGTGGCTCTCTCTTCTTCCTGGCAGGTTGCCATAGCAATGGCGGTGGCGGCAGAAGTTCCCTTCCTGTTGCTTTAGCAACCTGTCAATCAAAGGTTTCCAGTTTGGAAAATAAACAAGATTTTGGTATTAGGTGATTCCCATGGATTCGTGGGATAGATGACACTGATATCCCGGGAGTCCATGCGAAACGCCTAGTGATGAAATCACCTAGGTGGTGGCAGCCAGGAGTGCTGCAGAAAATAATTGGTAATAAGGTATTTACAAATAAAAAAAATATATATATATTACCAATTATAATAGCATTCCGGATGGGCATGACAATGATTGGACATTTAAAAAAAAATGGGTGGAACTCTGGCTCAAGCTGGACAGGTCCTAAACGCAGGTACCACTTAATACAGCATTCAGCCTCATCCTGCCACAGACTGCCATAGACTTTGACAGACTGCAGGCAGCAGGCCAGGACCTGTCTCTGACAGATGCATTAAAACACCAGGAGAGACGCAGTGCAGCTAGACAGCCCCTTGTGCAAGAGGCCTAATAGGGTTTAATAAGTGTTATGGGCTGAGTTTCAAAGGCTAAATCCACCTTTAGGCTAGGTTCACACTTGTGCGGGTGGTTGCAGATGCAGGACAGCATGTAAATCGCACCTGTTCTCGCAACCATCCACAGCCACACTGTGCTGCTCCTTTGCAGACATGCGGGGGTGCCATTCATTCTTAATAGCACCGCCTCACATCTGAAATCACTGCATGTTTTTGGTTGTGGAAAATCGCATGGTGCACAAGGACCATGCGATTTCCCTTTGGCTGTAATTTAAAAAAGGTGCAGGAACCTTTCTCCTGCATGAATCGCAAACCTGGCTCGCAGAACCATTAAGGTGTGCATCAAGCCTTAAAAAATTTTTAAATACACATATTTTTGCAGAAAGAAAAGCACATTTAATATTTTTTTTTGGATTGGAACCTGTAAAGCTTTGCAACAGTGGATTGTGGGTGCAATGTTGTGGTCCAGCAGATTCTTCCTCCAGCTCTCTGCCAGTACTGAGGTACGGGCTTTCCATAGGAGGGCTGGAAGAAGTGTCAATGGACTACAAGTGTGCTAATTACGGCACTTGTATTCCACTTAGAACAATAAGTCCATCTGCTGTGGTGGAAGATGGGTCTTGTAGTTCAATTATTCACAAATCTCTGTGAGAGCTTCTGTGGGGAGGAAGTGTGTGTGTGTGAGTGTGTGTGTGTGTGTGGGGGGGGGGGGGGGTTCCCACTTGGCACCATGTTACACCCGCAGCGGGACCCTTTCACAAGTTCTGCAGTGGGCCCCCTTCCTTCCTGCCCCTTCCTGCCATCTTGGGGCCACCCCACGGTAGTGGAATGCCAGGGCCCGGTTGCAAGTGTGACCTTTGTGATCCTGGAAGTCCACCCACTGGTGTCAGTAGTTTTTTTTTTTTTGTATTATTTTTTATCATTTTATTTTATTTTTTTACAATGTCACTGACTAACATTCTGTTCAGAAAAGGAAAGAGCTGGTAAATTACGTGTAGAGGGATTCCCAGCCATTTTGCTGGATATGGGTCAGCCTGGGCTACCACTAGTAATAACAGCACATTTAAGCATGTTCTCCAAGTGTGAGCTCTGAGACATTAAGCAGTCCGGTATCTTTGGGTTTTTGTATTTATTGAGAACTTGGATGGGAGAAGGGAAGAGTGGAATATTCCTCTGGCTCAACTATGCACAATTTTAGTGGGACAACTGAAAAAACGTCTATTGTCGCTGACTTGACGCTGGCTGGATGCCGGTCAACGCCGGTTGACGCTGGCTTGCTGCCTGTTAACTCTGAACTGACTTCTGACCACCTTCCTGAGGCACAAAGTCCTATTTGAGCTCCCTTTAGCACTCCTTGCTGAGGTAGCTACTTGTAAGTCTGCTGCATGGCTTAACACTTCAGTGCCCACACCGGCACCCTTTTTTCTTGCACTTATCTTCAGGGCTTAGACACTGGCACCCCCTTTTCTTAGCTGACTCCCGGATCCCTCTGACCTTCTGGAGTGGTCCCCTATCCTAGGCAGACCCCGGGGCAGTTTACAGTACTCACGACACTGCTTTTCTGTAAACTTCTGCCCCAGCAGCTCCACTTGGCCCACAGCACACTGGATCCCTCTCTGCAGCTCAGCTCAACCTTCCGTCCTCTAGGCCGACTACCAAGGACACTTTCCTGACACTGACAGGAGGAGAGACAGCCTTCATCCTCCTCCTGGGACTCTGCTTCCCGCCAAAGGTTAGGTTTCCTCCACTGTCCAATAACAGCCCTTATTGGATCCAGTGGGGAGACTCCCCAAGCTCAACAGTCACACCTGGAAACACATGACAGCCTAGCTGAACAATCAGGCCCCCCTGATAAGCAGACAGGGGCTCCCTTATGGTTTTCCTAGCACCTACCTAGGAGGGTGCTACATCCATATTTACCGACCCCCTTCCTGGTTCTCTATTGTGACACATCCCCTTCCGCAGCAGGAGAGGGGAGGGAGCACAGTGGGGGGGGGGGGGGGCAGGGGAGCACACAGGGGCCCAGAGACAGCAGAAATCAAGTGAACTGGAAAGGAGCATACAGAGGAACCAATCTCCTCCATTTTCCTCCTGCAGCTACAGGAGGAAAAAGGAGGACAGTGATTTCTCTACATGCTGCCCCTGCAGGTGGAGCATGGGGCCCGGTTGCAATTGCAAACCCTGCAACCCCTGTAGTTATGCCCCTGGCAAAATGCAACACTGCAAGTAGCTGCTCATCAGTCCCATGCACACAGTGAACTCTGATCTGGACTCTTGGCTGTCAGCAATACAGTGCACACATACAGCTGCCAACATGTGCACTCTGCAGCCCCCTCCAGCAAAAGAAGGTTTTCTCCTCTAAATCCCAGAAGATAAACTGGTCTTTTTCCTTCCTGTTAAGAGCCTATATCTGGGAGTTGTAGTCCATCACTCCCTTCACGCGTATGCAACAGTATAAGAGTAAATGGAGACTGTTTCCCACAATTCGGTGTGGCCTGCATTGAAGTATCCTTAATCTTTCATGCCCACTGGCTCACTCTGCTAGATGGATGCTGAACGTCATTGAAAGTCAGCATAATAGTCTTGTATATGCACACCAAGCAGCTGCAGCACAGTGTCTTTGTAATTTTTCTCTCTCTCTAGCTATGCACCTGGCTACAATTATATGTTTATACTCTGTACATATCCACACATACATAAATATGCACAATATTCATACATACATTACATACCTATAAAATGTAAGCAACAGCACATGCAAATAATGCAAATGTTTTCAATGTAATGCAAGTATTATAAAAGTAAGAGAACATATGTTAATGTAATATTTGCAAATGAAAGATAAAATACCAAGGTCCATTTACATTCTTGGAGTATATATATGATGGAGTATTGGATAGTACAGCTCTTGGAAAGAAACTGTTCAGTAAACTGTTTGTGGTGGAAGCTCTTCTCATCTCTTAGTCCCGGTTCACACTACCGCGACTTGTCAGGCGACCTGATTCAGTGCTATGGGAACCGTTCTAATAGGAGCGACTCAAGTCGCTCCGACTTAGAAAATAGTTCCTGCACTACTTTTGACCGAAGTCGGAGCGACTTGCATTGACTTCCATTATGTGATGTCCGTGCAAGTCGCGCCGAAGTCGCGGTGCACGGCGACTTCACTAGTCGCCCCCCGAAGTCGTGTCGGATCAGTGTGAACTGACTCTTATCCATAAATGACTCTCAAAGGAGTAACTGTTTCTATGATTTAATTGCATACAAGCTGAACTTATCTAATCATAGAGAAACAACTGCTCTGGCTGTCCTATATTTCATCTGACTTTTGGATCAGTCTTGGAGCAAATGCCCCCTTGAAACCACTGGTATTCCCAACTTTTCCTACTAGTCACTAGGGATGGTAAACGGTTCGGGTCAACCATCGGTTCGACCCGAATCTAGGGTGTTCGAAATTCGGCCGAATTCTGAACCTTTTGCTGAAAAAGTTCGGAATTCGGCAACTAGAACCGACCAAAATGCAATGGGACAGGAAATGGGCTTTAAAAGCCCGTGATTGGACCAGAACCATTAGTAAAAGCCAATTGAGGGGGCAGGAGAATGCTAGGAATGTGATTGGAGTGACTAGGGGGTCCAGAGGCCAATCATTAGTGAATACTCCCCCCAGTATATAAGATAGCCCCGCCAAATTCCTAGCATTGTAATACAGGGATGTGGAAGAGAGTGGAAGCAGTTCTGTTACTTCTGCTTCAAAAGTGTCATTTAGCAATTATTAGTGTGATAAAAGGGATATCTAGTGTAGTTAGGGTGCTATTTTCTACTTTAGTTAGATTCAAAAATCTAGTTTCTGTAGGGAAAGTGTTAAGTGCCAGGGTGACCGTAGTGTAGTGTAGGGTGAACTGACTCTGACTGCTATGGCAGGGTGACCAAACCCTTCCATGTCAGGGTGACCGCTATAGAGAAAAGATTGTTTCTCTTAGTTCACTTATAGAACAAGGATATGGCTTCTCGCCGGTCACCCTGCTTTTTGCTGCAGGCGTTTATAGGGCTTTTTTGAGGACATGTTTGGAGTCAGGCATGACATCTGAACTTCTGTATAGGGGTATATACACACACACACATGTATGTATATATACACCTACACATATATAGGTGTGAAAGTAGCAGAACACTATGCTTGCGCTAATGAAATAATTAACAGGCATAGGGTTCCGCTCCTATAACACCTATATACTGTATGTGTATGTGTATATATACATATAAGTGTGTGTGTATATATACCCCTACACAGAAGTACAGATGTTATGCCTGCCTCCAATAACCCCCAAAAAATGCCCAAAAAAACGCTTGCTACAAAACCGGCAAGGTGTGAAAATAGCGGAGCCATATCCCTGTTCTACATTAATTCTAATACAAACTACCTTTTTTTTCTGGTTCTGGACATGCTACAGAGCTGAAACTTCACAGATATACCTTTTAGACCCCCGAGACACTAAATCCAAAGAAATCTCTTTTTTTTTTTTTTCAATAATTGGCTCTCTATCAAAAATGACAATTTTTAAGAACTTTTTTGTGTGATTAATAGTCCCTGGGGCATGACCCAGAACCCTATGCATTTTTTAGGGGCATTTATTGGGTTTTAGGGCTTCAAAATTGTGTTTTTTGATTCCAGAAGTTCGGGTCCCATTGATTTCAATGGGGTTCTGAAATCCGGGCCGAACTTTCTGGAAGTTCAGGTGTTCTGGTCGAACCGAACTTTGAAAAGTTCGATCATCCCTACTAGTCACTTGAATATGCTTTGTGTCTGGGCTCCTCTGCCTATGTATGATCTCTCATCACATAGCAAAGGAGAGCAGTATAAAATCTCGAGAACTGGACTATTACCTTCTGTTTGTAGGGAGGTGCAGTGTGGTTGGGCAGCAGTGATAACTCAGAGTCCAGATGCATTAACAGAACTGTATTGTAGTTAAAGTTCAAACAAGCACAACTACCCGACAGGAAGTCAACCCAAATGGATGCAGTCACAGAACATTGCAGCAAACAGTGTAACAGCAGGTCATGGGTGCACTGACAGCATCTGTCTCTAATAATGGAATCCGACCTGACTGGTCTGTGCCCAATGGGCAGGCTTTTAGGAAAGCTAGCATTTCCCTGCTCTTTCTCTACTCATCTGGTACCTCTGCCTACCACTAATACTGTCCCTAACAGAACCTGTCCCTACACTACCTACTGAAGAAATGCTCATCTAGCCTGGGAGCCAGGGTCTTAAATAGACTCTGCCTGATGCAAGATGGCCACCAGAATCATATGGGGTGGCAGCATCCAATTGAATAGATTCCCCAGTGACCCAGGAAACCATAGAGGAGCCATTTTCCTCTTGACTTACTTTCCCTCTGCAATGCTGCTGCTGTTGATTGCCACCTGCAGTGAAGAAAATAGATTGCACCTGCCTACACTTTCATCTGTTCGATCTTAGATATTCAGAGTATTCCAGAGTAGCTCAAATGCTGTGTGCTAACAATGCCAATCTACCAGTGCCAAATGCTGATGCATTGCAGTAACAATTAAAGCTGACCTAAGTGCATCCGTTTATTAGTTCTGTTTGCTAAAATCAGATCACCAGGGCATGCCAACCAGCAGGAGGCCTTTGGCTGGTGGTGGCAAATGCAATCAACTACATACAGTATATATAATAATGTAATACTACGGGGTTAAGAGTGCCAATCAAAGTGTGGTATGGTGTCACAGTGATCGGCGGGCATAGTAAAAGTTGGGTGTTCCTAAAGGACATGGTTTATTGTGATATGCCTTTTTTCATCTTCCTGAATTATGACTCTTGGCATTTTGGTCACTTGGTATCTCAGAGCTAGGTAAGTATGTAAAGCCCACTATGTGTCACTGACTGTAGGTTCTGCTCTAACCAGTGTCTAAATGGTGAAGTGTCACCAGCCCAACATAATTCATTAGTCCAGGCCTGGAGGGTAAAATCCCGCTGCCTCAGTCCTCCCATGAAGACTACCAGAGTTTTCTGTACATGCGTACTCAAACAAGCTTGAGTAAATCTCTCCCTGCCAGTTCTCATTGAGCTATGTTTGTTTGGCCAGCCAAGGCCATGAGAAGGGTTAACTAATGCTGTAATGGTTCCTGCTTAATAACAATTAAATTGAAGGCCGTATATTTATTTTGTATCACTCCCAGAATATGCACAGCACAGTAGCAGCAACATGATAAAAGCTATTCATTGTTGGCCGGGCGCGGCTCTTGGGTGTACGTAGGCAGCGAGACTTGGCTCTTCTCCTCGGCTCCACATGTGAAGGGGATTTCCACTTTTCTTTCATCTTTCTCTGACAGTGAAAGCTATTCTCGTAGAATTTATACAAAACCGTTTTTTTCCAGTGTTTTATGATGTATTTGCTTTGCAAGTGCGATTTCAGGTCTTTTTGCACTAATATCGGTTTGTCAAAAAGATTTGGCCTCTGTGTAAAAATGATCCACCATCTAATTGGTTACCAAAGATTAAAATGGCCAGCCAGTTGTAAATTAAAGGTACACTCTAATCAATGGTAAAGACCAACTCTACCCAACACTTAATTTGTTTTGAAGACAGCAAGAAAGGGTTACAATCTCTGCCAGGGTTTTATCGCCCTTTGTGTCCCTGTTAGAGGGATTTACCCTGATGGGTTATTTCTCCAACAGGGACATGGAAAAACACCTTTTTAGTAGAGTAAGGAAGGGTTAGACCTACTGTTTAATCCTTCCTGTCCCCGTGACAACTGCAAATCTTACTTCTTGTATCAATGTCACAGGGAAAATGTCCCCAATGAGTCACAAACAGAAAATAAAACCTGACAAATAATTTTAATCGGCCCCAGGGGAGGACTGGTCCAGGGAGCAGGGGGGCGATTGCCCCCTTGGCTGCTCTGATGCCCCGTAAAAAGGCTGCACTGCTTCTTCCACAGACATGCCTAAAGGATTCCTGGTAAAGATAAGGATAGAGCACAGGCCTACCCCTAGCATGGATGGTGTAAACTGTGTCTGAGCAGAGGCCGGTTTAATGCCCCACTGGAGACCCCCCCCCCAGACCCAACCAAGCTGTCCTAGCTCCTCCCAAAAGTCCCTACTGGCCAGGTCAGGAACCCGGATTCAGCCGGTGAGTAGAAAGTACCTGGAGTGGAGCTTCAGCCTGGAATGAGGGTCAGGAGGAGGACAGGAAGAGGGAGAGTAGGAGCAGGACCAAGTCGCTGCACCATGGGCCGCTGGTTTGTACTTGCACCCTGGGCCAAAAGTTGCCAGTCTGCCCCTGATCGGCCCCTAGTCTGTCCAAAGCTAAAAAAAAAATGGATGGATTTAGGCTTTACAGCTTGAAATTGTTGTAAAGTATTTCTGTATAATTATTCTGAAATATCAGACCAGGCCAGAATTATGCACTTTTTTCCAGAGAAGACCTAGTTTCTGAAGGAACCACCAACAACCCATTAAAGGCAAGCACCCAAGACCCCCCCTTCCCCAATCCACCATGCTGCTGTGGCATTCATCTTATCACCCTCTCCTTTTTATCTTTACAAAACCCAATTGAGGGCGGTGGGGGTAAAATATTCTCTCCTCACTTGCACTTTCCTGCAGGCTCTATCAGGGCTGCTGATAGGGGGGGGGCACCAGTCGTCCTGTAGGGGGCATGGGCACATAGGGCCCCAACAGCAAGGGGAATCGGTGCGGTCGGGCGGAGGGGCAATTAGAGAAGGAAGCCCTGTGCAGCTCTCCGCAGTAGCTGAAAGTCAGTTTCTCCCCCTCCTGCCAGGTTTAGCTGCTGCAGGGAGAGACAAAGACACAGTGCATCGTTCCTGTAATTGCTTCTCCAACACCGATCCCCCTCCCTATTCTGCCTGCTTCTGATCCCCCCCCCCCCCCCCCTCCCTGTGTGCACCCATTTCACTGTGACCCTCCCCCCTTCTGCAGCACTGCAGGCTTCCCTGTCCTGTAATAAAAAATAACAAATTGGAAAAAAAACGTAAATATTGTAATAAACAATTGAAAAATAATGTAAAATAAAATAATTGTAAACATTTTTAACATTTAAAAAAATATATATTTTTTTTAAAACAAATGTATTTTTAGTGAAAATATTGTCTTCATAAATTTTAGGGTGGGGGGCTGCCAGGTAGGCTGTACAGGGCCCTGTGATTTCTAACAGCAGCCCTGGGCTCTATGCTTGCAGCTCCTCGCTTTCCATCTGACCCTGGACCACCAATCAGGTAAGCCCTCATTCCCACATAGGTGTAAAAGTTTGCCAAGAGTTGACAGCACCCAATAAACATTTTATGTCTTTTAACGCATGCAGGCAGCTCAAGGGCCTGTGTTGATGGGCTTTGGACTTATGCCTCGTACACACGCAACGATTATCGGCCGACCGATCGTCCGACTTTTGTCCAGAGTTGTGTTTTGTTGGTTGGAATGTGCCTAGACTGCACACGAATTTTCTCGGCCAACAAAAATCTACTTCAGAAGTGATGTCATGTGCTGGTTTACTTTCCGTGTGTTTTTTCTTCTCTGAGCATGCCCAGTCTTGCTCATCAGATTTTTGTCTGCCGAAATCTGTACTGACTGATGGAAAATCGGCCGTTATGTTGACGGCCAACAAAAATTTTATAGCCTGCACACCAGATTTTATTCGGCCGAAAAGTCTGAGTCGGTTGTCGAAAGCATCATACTAACAAGCCGAAAATCGGCTGATCGGACGTTGGCCAAAAATTACTGGCCAATAATCGATGCGTGTGTACGAGGCATTAGTTTGACATTGGTTTGAGACATTTCTGAGATCATTCAGAATTCATTGACAGGTGCATTTGATACTTCATCAATTGGGTTTTATTCTTATAGAAATGTATGCAAATTTGAAACCCGTTTGAGGGGAACAAAAGCCCAGTGAAAGGACCCTAAAGTACCTACCAGCTTTTTTGAGGATTCTGGGGTTACCATAAATAAACATCTCTCAATCTCATTCTCAGAGAAACAATAACGAGTGCTTCAAACAGTATACAGTGATCATCATAAAAGATTTTTTTTAAAGTTTGTGTCTGTGGAACAGGATTAACTTCTAACTAAGTAAAGGCAAGGATGCATATTGGGGGTTCCATTGGCTGAGACAGGGATTTCTCAGCACTTTCATGGAAAGGCAAATGTCTTTCTTCCTATATCCCTTAGGGAGGCATCGGCAGTCTACGGTCAACCTTAGATCTCTGCACCTACGTTCCCAATCCCACCCATCAACTATAAAATTCATGATGGATTTTCACTCACACTGCTAGAGTCACCTTATATTTAAAAGCACTTTTTATTTTACATTTTGGAGAGTATTTTACATATTTTGGTTGCAGCCTGGCCGGAAACCGACATTTTTAGCCTAAGCATACAGATGCAAAGGAACATATTTTTAGATAATGCTGAAATATAAAAACATTGTGCTGAGAAAAGTTTTTAAAAAAATGTTATTGCATATTTGCAGAGTAATAAGAAGCCTTTCCAAACTTTCTCTCCTCCAATAAGAAGTATACTTTCTCTCTTTGCTTTTTTTAAAGTTGCTGATGCTTTGCCAGGTTTGTCTAAGAAAACTGCCTATAACCAGACCACATCTAAGTAAAGGGAGATGATGTTCCCTATGAAAGCTAAATATTCTTATGCTCATATTAAATTGTTTATTGTGTCAATATTTTTTTTTCCTGTGAATATCTACAGATATACGTATACATGAAACTCCATTGTGGGATTTTAAAGTGAACGTGTGATAGCCTTGAGGACCAGAATACATGGATGTTTGCGATGTGTTTGTCATGAGTTTCCCATGCTTTCATGTTGACCTGTATAGACAAAAAAAAGGAAAGTACAAAATGATCTTAAACTAACCTTGGATAGAAACTACAATTGTGTAGAATAAATTTGACTTTACGTTCTCTTTTTAAAATGACCAACTTAAAGTGGTTGTAAACCTCAGTCATGAAGTTTGAGTAAAGTACATATGTCTGTAGTGTTTACTTGTCTCTCTCCAAAGCTCTAAGTGTCCTTTTTATCTGGTGCTTCCTTCCTCTGTTATCAGCATGAGAAGTTTTCCCACTAATGAGATAACATGAGCTAAACATTTGTGTCGGAAGGGTGCTAAGAGGGAGATAAGCACTGGGCTTGTCAATTCAGAATGTTCCTTCCTTCCTCTGCCTATGTGGGGGGGGGGTTGTCTCTTTCCTCCAATCGGCTCTCAGACTGTGTAACTGCAGCCTGTTCTCTGTTGCTGGCAGATGAAGACAGATGTTTAACATGATCTTCACTTTTGAAATGGTGTAGAGAGAAGAAGACTGCAGATATACAAGTAAAACTTATGTAGGAAAATTTGTTCCATCTCTATGTATCATCTGAAGCTATACGCTTCACTGGGTATATGTAAGTATTTACAAAACCACTTTAAACTGATATTTGGCATGCTTTTTTAAAAAATATCGATATCATTTAACCACTTTACGACCTCCCATTGCAGATTTACTGAGGCAGGCAGCCGCTCCCAGGCGAATCGCCGTACATGTCGCTTGTCAGCAGGGAAGCTGATGCAGCGGGCAGGCGGCTCCGATTGCCCCAAAATAAATTTACGATGCTTGGCACCTTACTCCTGCGCTCAGAGACAAGGCTCTCAGACTACTCCTGTCACAGGACTCGTACTTGGCATCCCCAATGGCTAGACCTTGCTGCCCTCTACGACCGGGGTGGTCGACATAACACTGCAAACACAAACACAAAAAAGGGCGCACCAGCCTAGCGCATTATCCTCAGTTAGGTTTTTATTTGTAAAAAATTAAAAGATGTCTACTCACAAACAGGTGATGTAATTATTAGTTTATATAATAGAAGTGAAAAAGAAAAAAAAATCAGCAGGAAAATAATACTTCAGTGGAGGAGAATAAAGAGTTAATTAACGCTGATTAGAGTAAATTAGGGATTAATAAAGAACATTTAATTAAAAACAAAAAAAAAACACCTTTCTTTTTTACTTGACAGGTTGCTTTAAACTGACTTCATCTGTGGACCTGTTCATCCCTTTGATCTGCAGATATAGAAAAACAGTAAGATACAAAAAGAAACAATGTTTTTTTTTTATCTTTTGGCTGAGCGGCTGAGCAATGTTGTTGATAAACATTGCCCGGCTGATTTTTATTCTTTCTTTTGACAGCTCCAATTGCCAGATTTCAGTTTACACTTCAGCTGTCAACAGGGAAACCCCACTGACAGCTGAATGAATCATCGGTTGTTAGGACGCGGCAGCCCCGCTTCTTAACAAACGATGATTGCCGGCTTTTTTTTTTTTTTATTACACTTCAGCTGTCAGTGGGGGAATCCCACTGTCAGCTGAAAGAACCAAGCCTGAAAGTATTGGATTCAGGTATTGGAGCATTTGCTCGACTACCAATACTCGTGCATATGCTTAGTATCGGCATCGATACCGGTATTAGTATCGGTGCAACCCTACAGAAAACGTATATCTTCAGGAAAGCCTATTCTGCCTCTAGCTTGCAACTGAACCTTACTTTCTTGAACAACTCATCCCAGGGGCGTAACTACAGGGGTTGCAATTGCAACCGGGCCCCATGCTCCAGGGGGCCTAAGTGGCTCCCCTGTACACCTGGATAGGAGGGGCGGTGGGGGCAGTATGTAGAGAAATCACTGTCCTGGTTCCTCTGTATGCTTCCCCCGCCACTCCTCCTATCCAACACACTTGTGTTCTGCTGTCTCTGGGCCCCTGTGTGCCCCCCCCCCCCCCACTGTGCTCTCTCCCCTCCCCTGCGGGCTGCTGCAATGGATGTGTCACAATAGAGAACCAGGAAGTGGTCGGTAAATATGTAATTTACCAGCTCCTTCCTTTTCTGAATGGACAGAGTCATAGTCAGTGATATTGTTAAAAAATAAAATAAAATGATAAAAAATAATACAATTAAAATACCAAAAAATAAAAACTACTGACACCAGTGGGTGAACTTCCAGGATCACAAAGGTCACACCTGCGATTGGGCCCCAAGATGGCAGGAAGGGGGCCCCACTGCAGAACTTGTGAAAGGGTCCCGCTGTGGGACCATAAGAAAGGGCCCCGAAATGAGAGTAAAGGGCCCCAGGATCAGTGGGAAGAGCCTCAGGCTTGAAGGGAAGGGCCCTGGCCAGGGGTCCGGGGGGCCCTTCATGGTTTCTTGCACTGGGGCCCTGAAGGTTCTAGTTACGCCTCTGACTCATCCCATCACAGTTATTACCTCTTGTATCATTTGCCCCTTCGTTTATATTGTAAGCCCTGACCTTTCTTGTCCTAAATTGTATTGTAACTGTACTGTCCTTTTTATTTTGTAAAGAGCTGAGCAAATTATTGGCATTATATAAATCCTGTATAATAATAATAAGTCAACATGCAATAAGCCAGGATTTCCCTTTAAGCTTGTGAAATCACACTAGCAATAAATTTATGCAATGATGATAGCCTTGACTTTTACAATTAGATTTTGCACATCAAAATCGGAAATACAGGTGCTGGCTGACATCATATTAGCCGCAGGGCCATCGTCACATCACCGCTCGCCCGTTCCCCGTCTATAATGGCCTTGCTGTAAATCATAAGTTATGAAATAAAATATCAGAGCTGACAGTCCTCTTGCATGACCAGGCCATTGCTCTGGTGTGACTTCATCAGCAGACAACCTGCAAGCTTAGCAAAGCCAATAAAGGAGCTGATAAGAAGCCATGGCTCTCAATTACCCTCCGGAAGCAGCAACAGACTATCCCCGGCAGGTGCATTCAGCAATCGGCAATCACAGCAGCTGGGCAAACAGTATTCTAGGTTATAATGGTGTTTTCCTGCTTTTTAGGGAGTCCATATGGTCATCAGATTGTAGAGAAATGCAGATCCTATGTAAACAACGTCACATTCTTTTAAAAAGCAATAAAGCAATCCTAGATCTATAACCAGCCGGGCAGGATAACGTGGTCGGTAAAAGCGGGTGCAGGTGGAATTCAGTGACTTATTGCTGCCATCACATTTCATGACAGCAAAAAAAAAAAAAAAAAAAACGTTAAAGCTGAACTCAGGACATAATTCCAATGAAAGGATACTGTGACTGGCTCTCAATAGAGCCGGTTCACACAGCTCCAGGCCAACTGTAGAAGCACCGGAGAAGGGTCCTGTGCGTCTTTGGCTCAGTTCCCGTTTCAGGCAAAAAATTCGGACCTGATTCACACCTGAAATGGAGAACAGGAATGAACCTGACCCCCTTCTGCAGGCCACAGCGGCAGCTATTGAGAACCCGTCCTTACGGTTGGCGGAAGGTGACCCCCCCTTTACTGGGCTCTCCTGAGCAATCTGAGAGCCCAGTAAGGATGGGACCAACGGCATGTGATTCCTGAGACACTAGAGGAAATGATTTCATTAATCCCACTGAGTGAGATTTAGTAAAACTGGTGCACTCAATATCTGGTGCAGCTGTGCATGATAGCCAATCAGCTTCTAACTTTAGAGTGTTTAATTAAGCTTTTACAATAAAACCTGGAAGCTGATTGGTTTCTGTGTAGAGTTGCACCAGGCTTTGCAACATGCAGTTATAGTAAATAACCCCCACTGTGTGATGTCAGAAAATGTATTTAGACCCTATTCATACTAGCGCAACTTGTCAGGCGGTGGGTCGCCTTCCATTGATTAGCACAGGACCCGTTCTAATAGGAGCGACACAAGTCGCTC
The DNA here is from genome assembly GCF_965119305.1 of Pelophylax lessonae. Lineage (NCBI taxonomy): Eukaryota > Metazoa > Chordata > Amphibia > Anura > Ranidae > Pelophylax > Pelophylax lessonae. Next base: position 40,889,159 of record NC_138777.1, on the reverse strand, counting down.
CGACTTAGAAAAAGGGTCCTGTACTACTTTGGGGCGACCTGGAGGCGGCTTGCATTGACTTCAATTATATGAAGTCCGTGCATGTCGCGCCAAGGTCGTGGTGCACGCTGTGCACCGCGACTTCACAGGTCGCCCCAGCAAGTCGTGTCGCCCCTGTGTGAATGGGCTCTTAGTCACTTCCAGTGTCAGTTTCATGTAAACAAGCCATTACCGGCCTGTGCAAGCATCAGATCAAACCGATCTTTTTTTAATGCGATGCTTTGGAGGACAGAGGAGAGATCTGGGGTCTAATAGACCCCAGATCTCTCCATAAAAAGGGCCTGTCAAGGCCCATGCTTTCACAAGGGATGTTGTTCAATAAAAGTGATTACAAAATAAATAAATAAAGAGACAGTATAAATATAACAATTTTAAATAAAATAAATAATAAAAAATGATAAAACATTTTAAAGCACCACCACAGGGTGCCTAGGAAGATCTTTAGGTAACGTAGTTTGGCTCCCTTCCATGGGCGTGCACAGTTTTACAGTATGATACGTTTGGTATCTATTAATTTGCTGTAACATCATATTTTATGTTATACCAAAAAATTGGGCATTATATAGGCGTTTGTATGCACTAAAGCTATTTTTCCAAAAAAATTGCATTTGAAATACTGCTAATACCGTGTGACATAGAAAATTGCAACTCAAACATTTTATTCTCTAGGGCCTCTGCTAAAAAAAAAAAAAAAATATATATATATATATATATATATATATATATAATGTTTGGGGGGGGGGGGGGGGGTTTGTATTAATTTTCTAGTAATAAAATGTAGATTTTTACATACATGTGACAAGTTTTAGAATTGGCCTGGAGCTGAAGTGATTAAACAAGTGTACAAAAAAAACACAAAAATGGCTCTGGCAACAAAAGAGTTTATAAATGCTTATATCACATATCCTATAAATTATTTATTGCTCCACAGAAAGTTTTCATGGCCTTTAAATGTGCTATACCAGACTTTTTCAACCAGGGTGCCCAGGCCCCTTGGGGTGCCTTGAGGTTTCTTAAGAGGTGCCTTGGCAAATGCCTAAAAATTGCCCCAAAATGATACACAAGCCGGCTTGTGTTTAAAGCTGCCTTTTAGTTACACAAAGCCATAGGATTTCATTGGGCAACCATTACAAACTTCTTGAGGGCACCTTAGCTGAGTGATGGAGAAAAATTGAGGGATAAGAGAAACAGTACAAGTTGGCAAAAGTGTATTTGCTATGGAAGAATAAATCCCCTTTAACGTTGGGTGTCCTACTTGTGTGGATATTGCTGTGGTAATAGAATCGTTTTTACACTTTAGAATGGGGTGCCTCAAGACTGTCTATAATATTTTAACCGCTTAAGGACTGCCCGCCGCAGAAATACTGCAGCAGGCTGGCCCTCCTGCACGAACAGCCATAGGTATACATTGCTAGGGGGTGAGCGAGCGCCGCCGGCGGATCACTCCTGCCCCCACTTGGCAGCGGGGACTCCGATGCATGGGGCCGATTGCCGCCTGACACCCGCGATCGCTTCCCGCTGAGAGAGAACGGGTGGCTGTTGTAAGCACAGCAGACCGTTCTTCTCTCTGGAATGATCACAGCAGTGTTAATTTCGTCTACTAAAACCAACTAAAACGTTTTCGTCGACTAAATTAACACAATTTTAGTCGATTAAAATACGACTAAAACTAAAACATTTCAGATGACTAAAATACGACTAAAACTAAAATGGCATTTTAGTCTTAAGACTAAAATACGACTAAAGCTAAAATGGCATTTTAGTCAAAAGACTATAACTAAAACTAAATCAAAATGTGCTGCCACAATTAACACTGGTGCATGCTCAAAGCTTAGGTGTCCTTTTATGAAACGGAGATGAGCAGTGATCCTGCTGATCGCAGCTCATTTCCGATCATTCTCAGTTTATGAAACAGAAATGATCGGGGGAGAACATGTTCTCCGCTGATCATCTCTTCACATGGGAATCTGTCATTGCTTGACACAGAAACAGCCAGGCTATGAAGCTGCGATCCCCGCACTTCACTGGTGATCTGGGTCAGAATTCACACTCCCGGGTTCACCAGCCTGGAGCTTGTGAAGCGGGGAGTGAAGACAGAATCGGAGGAGAACTGAGGGGGAAAAAGGAAGATTATGGACTTCCTTCTTCCTCGTTCAGACCCCCCAACACAGTAATCATGTCCCCCTGCCATATTTATGTATATATATATATACACACATACATGTAGATATATATTTAATGTGTATATATATATACAATGTATGTGTGCGTGTATTCAGTGTATATATATATATATATATATATATTTATGTAAAGGGACTATTATTTATTAACCTCGTGTACTCAGCAGTGATAATTTATCACTGCTTGTTAAAGCGCGCCAGGGATTTTCATACTACGGTAATCTCGCTTTGTCTCACAGGATTACAGACGCCCCATTGACTTCTACACAGATCTCCGAGAAAACCGTTCTCCTCTGATCACCCTGGGCGAACTGAAGTGCTCCGATTCATAAAATGGGTGCCAGATGTGATCATTTTCCCCGGAGAACTGTAGAGAAGCCAACGGAGAAAAAAATTCACCCGTTCATAAAAGTACACCTTAATACCATAAATAATAACATATTAGATTTTTCACTCCAGGACCAGCAGTAGTATATAATGAGTTTGGAAATTGTAGAGAAATGCTTAAATAATGCATTACAAATTACAATTGAACTACACCCATTCGATTATAGATGACTAAAATGAGTTATAGTCAACCAAAATGTAGGACGTTTTAGTCGACTAAAATGTACTGGAGTTTTAGTCGACTAAATACGACTAAAACTAAAACACTTGCAGAAGACTAAAATGGGACTAAAACTAAAATGCCATTTTAGTCCTAAGACTAAGACTAAAACTAAATTGAAATTTGCTGCCAAAATTAACACTGGATCACAGAGCTTCTGTGATCCTTCTATATAGGATCACAGGTCTCTATGGTCATTTCACAAGCCCCTCCCCCCACAGCTAGAATCACTCCCCTAGGTACACATTTAACCCTTTGATCGCCCCCGGTTTAACCCCTTCCCTGCCAATGACATTATTACAGTAACAGTACATATTTTTAGCACTGATTACTGTAGTAATGTCACTGGTCCCCCCAAAAGTTTCAAAAATGTCAGTCAGGGGTCCGATCTGTCCGCGCAATGTCGCAGTCCCGCTAAAAATTGCAGATCACCGCCATTACTAGTAAAAAAAAAAAAAACCAATAAAAATGACATAAATCTTTCCCGTAGTTAGTAGACGCGATAACTTTTGCGCAAACCAATCAAAATACGCCTATTGTGATTTTTTGTTACCAAAAATATGTAGCAGAAAACAAATTGGCCTAAAATGTTAAAAAAAATAGATTTTTACATTTTTTGGTGGAATGTTATATAGCAAAATGTGAAAAAATGTTGTTTTTTTTTCCAGAATTGTCGCTATTTTTTTTTTTTTAAGCGCAAAAAATAAAAATTGCAGAGGTGATCACATACCACCAAAAGAAAACACTATTTGTGGGAAAAAAAGGACATCAAATGTATTTGGGTACAGTGTCACATGACCGTGCAATTGTCCGTTAAAGTAACGCAGTGCCGAATCGCAAAATAGGGCCTGGTCAATAAGGGGGCAAATCCTTCCAGTCTTAAAGTGGTTAAAGCGGAGTTCCGGCCGCAAAAAAAAATTTTCAATAAAAATACCCCCGGGGACAGTCAGGGCTAGTACATTCCACAATGGCTAGCCTCTGTACTGTCCCGGGTCGCACTTACCTGCAAGAAGAAATACTTACCTTTAAGATTTCTTCTCCAGCGTTGCCATCTCGGATGTGGGCAGCTGAAGCCAGCGCGTCCTCCTCTGCGTCCTCTTTGGTCCCACGATGCACTGCACCGGCCCCGCTCGTCACTTCTGGTGCGGCGCCGCATTCCTCCACAGCTTCTGGGCATGCCCAGAAGCTGTTTAGCAGGGAATGCGGCGCCGCACCGGAAGTGACGAGCTGGGCCGGTGCCGGCGCATTGGTTCCTGGGAGCGATGATGTTCAGCTCCCAGGAGTCATTGCAAGCCGGAAAGAGACGGCGCGGGCTGCGGCGCAGAGGGTGGAAGTGGAAGAAAGGTGAGTATATTTTTCTACAATAACAAGGTAAGTAAAAAAAGAAATCGTAACTATCCATTTCTTTTTCAGGTGACAAAAAGGAAGCGGATGGCCACAAAATTTCGTGGCCGGAACTCCGCTTTAAGGGGGAAAATCCTTCCAGTCCAGAAGTGGTTAAAGGGTGCCTTTACTGAAAAAAAAGTTAAGAAACATTGTTCTAGACAACCATATTTTGACTTTTCCTTATGACTGATGTTCAGATTCCTCTGCAGATGATGTGCCAGTTATCACTGACACCGTGTCCAGGATGGGCTGTGGATGTCACCGGTGCTTTCCATTGCTAATACATTGGCTTTGAACTCCTGCAGAAGCGGATCCCACTTTGTTCCTGCGACGCTTTTGTTTTCATAAGTTACTGTCATAATACCCTCATTGTGTTTGCGCCGGTTTATTCTGTACGTAAACAAATCTCTAGGAGCATTTGTTCTTTCTCCCAACAGTATCTTTCCTTGCATCTCACTGAACTCAGGAACAATGCGAAACATTGTTTTTATTGCACAGGAGATTGTCTAATAGGTCATCGGCACAATATTCTGTAAAGGGCAAACTGTTATTTGATTCTCTCACCACTTCCTTTTGCTGGAGTATTTACAGAACGATAGCACCGCAAACAGATGAGGGTGTATAATATTCTAAAATTGTTTTCAATCAACGGACAGGACGTGTGGGCGCTCAGACCATCATCCATAACTAAACGACTTACTATAATTAGAATAGCTTGCATTCTGCAAAGGAACTTCTGTCCTGTATTGAAGATGATGGAGGCTGTGACACCAGCATGCTCCCAGCCGTTACAGATGTACTGTTATGTATTAGAAGATGTCGGATCCAAAGGAAGGAGAGGCTTGTTTTAAAAGAGGACTGGTTGACATGAAAGGGCCCAAGGCTCTGACAAAAGCCACATTGAGGAAAGGCAATTTGAGTCTGGGCGAGTTTTTTGTGGAAGCAAATGTTACCGTACTTTAAAGGAAGAATCTAATCTTAAATATGTTCTCCATTGTGTCTACTCAAGATGAATTCATATGCTTGATATTAGCAGTTAAAAAAAAAGTTGCATTTGTTGTTATGTTTGAATTTTACATCAATGCCGTTACCCAATACCTCTGTTATATATAAACTCCAGAAGGGCAAAACTTTCCTAAATTGTGCTCAATGATAGAGAAAATAAACTGGGACCAAACCTTAGGAACACTGACCACGGAGGAAAAATGGGAATGCTTTAGGAACATATTAAACAAATGCATCTCGCAGTGCATTCCTATGGGAAATACATTTAGAAGAGACAAAGCCAAACCTGGCTGGCTAAACCGTAATGTAAAAAAAACTTATTAGGGGTAAAAAAATGGCCTTCAAGAAATATAAATCAGAGGGCACAGTATCGGCTTTTGAGCGATACAAGGAGGCAAATAAGAAAAGTAAATAGGAAATCAAAATGGCTAAAATCAACTTTCAGAGACAAATAGCGGAGGATAGTAAAAAGAACCCAAAAAAATTCTTTAAATATATCAACAGCAAAAAAACTAGGGCAGAGCATATTGCACACATAATTAACGATGATGGGAGGATGGTTACAGAGGACACTGAAAAAGCAACCGTGCTGAACGCTTTTTTCTCGTCAGTCTTTACACAGGAAAAGGAGGGGTACACTGACCATGACTGTATGGTTAGTAGTAATACACAGGACTTGCCGCTATGGCTAACAGAGGGTGAAATCAGGAAAAGGCTGGATAAAATTAACACAAATGAATCACCAGGCCCGGATGGCGTACATCCGAGAGTACTCAAAGAACTTAGTAAGTTTATATCTAGACCACTGTTCGTGATCTTTGCTGACAGTATTATGACAGGAAATGCACCAGGGGATTGGAGGAAAGCTAACGTGATACAGATATTAAAAAAAGGGCAGAGGCATGTCCCGGGAAATTATAGGCCTGTCAGTCTGACATCGATAGTATGTAAACTTCTGGAGGGGATGATAAGGGACTATATCGTAAAGTTTGCTAAGGACAACAACATCATCAGCAGTAATCAGCTCAGCTCCACACCTGGTTCACTAGCCCAACCGCCTAAGACCACCTTCCTCACACACTGCAGGAGGAGAGACAGCCATCCACCTCCTCCTGGGACTCTGCTTCCCGCCAAAGACACCCATGTCACATGTCCCCTCAGTATTTATGGTCAATACCAGGATGCATTGCGAGAATGCCCTCCCACTGGGACTGGCATAAAACATGATGTGTCACTGGCTAGGTTTCCTACACTGTCCAACAAGCTCCCTCATTGGATGCAGTGGGGACATTCCCTCAGACCCAGTGAACCACACCTGGAAACATGTGACAGGCAACCTAATAGATCAGGCTCCCCTGATAAGCAGCAGGAGCAATAGATGTTTTACCGAGCACCTACCTAACTAGGAGGGTGCTACACATGAGAATGGATTCCCAGAGCACTTTGAAGAGACAACATGACAGTAATTATCTCCACTTTTCCAAATCCAATTTTAACCTCTGATTTAGCTTTTTAGAGAGGAGGAGAAGAAAATGGAGAAGTCACTGCTTCATTCACTTGAGTATCTAAATTTTAGCTTGAGTTATTGAGCTCTATCAATACCAGGAGAAAAGGAAAACATTCACCTGAAGAAGAAATTGAACCATGAGATTCTAAAGATGACTTAAACCCTGAAAGCAGCCAAAACACAATGGTCTAGTCACCATTTTTGCTTCGATTTTAACTCCTTGGTTAACTCAGAAGATCCAGGACTGTAATGATCCTTGACTCTTGACACTCTGTATAGCTCAAAAAGTCCTGTGTATGACTCCCTCCAGCCCTTCACTGACTGAGGTAGCTCCTTGTAACTGCTTGTACTGCTGCAACTCTTAACACTGCACACTTAACTCTTCAGAGCCCAACTGCTGGCGCCCCCGCTACACTTCCAGGGTCCTTTCACTAGGCAACCCCCTTTACACTTCAGGGTCCTTTCACTAGGCAACCCCCTTTACACTTACAGGCTCTAGGATCGCTAGGACCTACATCCGAGTGGTCCCCTCTACACTAGGCAGACCCCAGGGGCAGTTCACAGTACTCATGACCTTGGAAGGCTTCCCTGGAACTGAACCCCTCTTTCTCCACTGGTCCTCGGCACACCGGATCCTCTCTGCAACTCAGCTTCCCTTCTGGATACTCAGGCAGCCACCCAAGACACCCGATCTTTCTGACAGGAGGAAAGACAGCCATACTCTCCCTCCTGGGACTCTGCTTCCTGCTAAAGATGCTGCATCGTGCGTTCCCCTCAAACTTATACCCACTCCCAGAATCCTCTGCGGTAGAATCCGCCTTCTGAGGGTAGATACAAGCCCGAATGGGCCACTGATTGGATTTCCTCCACTGCCCAATGAGAATCCTCTCAGAGAGCCAATGGGGAGACTCTCCTCTCAGTAACCACACCTGGGAGATATGACAGTCCAGCTGAAATCGTGGCCCTGCTGTTAGGCAGCCAAGGCCCATTATACTTTTACCTAGCACCTACCTGTAGGGTGCTACAACTATATCTGGTCTCCTACAGTACACAGAACATGGAAATGCATTTATTTTAGTAAATATAAACTGCTAAATACCTTTCCTTATCAGCAGTATATAGCAGTCTTGTGACTTCTATGAGTGTCTGGCCGAGCACTGGTTAACCCCTTGGAGCGTGCCGGCCCTTTAAGAGGCTTAGAATGCTGGGAGGCAGGGCAGAGCTCATGGTCATGTGATTGGCTATCACGGCAGTCACATGATCAGAAAGCTCCTGAACTCAAATGGGGATTGGGAGCTTTTTGTTAGCCGTCGGTAACTGTGCCAGGAGTGCGCAGGTCACGCTCTCGGCACAGCTCTCATCAGCAGTATATAGCAGTCTTAGACTTCTATCAGTGCCTGGTTAAAGCTTGTAGAAGGAGTTTTTATTCTCCTCTGACCTCCTCTCCTCCTATGAGGCTGCGTGACCCCTGACCCTCTGTCTGTACAGTGATGATTGGATCTGTGCTGATCGCATGCACCCTCCCAAGGAAAAAAAAACCTCTCTCACAATACACACCAAACTGAGCATGTGCAGAGTGCCCCCAAGGCTCTGTTCTATCAGCAGATGAATTGGGGACAGTAAAAGAAGGGGAGAACCAGGGAAGACAGGATCAAACAGCCTTTTTACACAATGCAGAGGATTAATTCCTTAGGTTCCACAGTGAGTATAACAACCATGCTTTAATGCATATTCACAATGGTTTTACTGTTGTGGGTTTATTAGCACTAACTTTTCTACGGTATATTGCTGTTGTCAAACTTGAACTCTCTGTGTTCACAACGCTGCACCTAGCCCACAAGCACAGTCGTGACATCACCAAATCTCACTCCAAATCTTGAAACAAGCAGTTACAGGAGCAGTGCCTTCGATCTCACACTGCAGATATGTAGCTATAATCAGAGTTGTATAAAGTACTCGAAACCCATACTTGAGTAAAAGTACAAGTGCTCGATCAAAAAGTGACTTGAGTAGAAGTACTAAAGTATTCAACATTTTTTGTACTTAAGTATTGCAAGTAGTTTTTTTAAAAATTTTGCTACTCAAGTACTGAAAGTAAAAGTACCAGTAGTTTTGAAAAAAAAAATTGCTACTCAAGTACTGAAAGTAAAAGTACAAGTACTGTGTTATGTAGTTATTAAAGAAAGAAGTCAAAAGTTTGAACATCATATTGTTTTTTATTATTTCAAATGCAGCTTTTATTTATACATACAGTAGCATTTATTTTCGTATGCACTGATAATACACATGTTTTGAGCTTCATGAAACCTGCCATCTACTGTTCTGGCAGTGGTAATTTTTATAATTGTAATGAGTAACTATGCAGCATAAAAAAAAAATATTGGAGTAGAAGTATTGAAATCATCGAAAAGATGTAGTGAAGTAAAAGTGGAAGTAGGAGAAAAAAATTCTGCTCTAGGAAAGTACAGATACCGCCTTTCGGTACTTAAGTACAGTAGTGAAGTAGTTCTACTTAGTTACTATACATCTCTGTAGCTGTTACACTTTAGGGCACTGGGGTGCCTAGGCACTCTCACATACTAGGAAGCGCACTACTATTTTTCAGGAGGAAAATAAATAAATGAAGAAAATATATATAGACCACCATGAAGTCCCTTTCAAACTTTGTCAATAAATAGAAGGCTTGCAGCTATCTACATCTTTTGAGATACAACAATATAAACCCTGCAAATTCAGCAGATGTGTGTCTGTTATTTATCTCCGGTGCTGGAGACGTATTTTTTTATTTCCACATCAGTCTCACACCCACTCATCAAATTTAGGAAGGCCACTTTCTGAGATATCATAACATTAGCGGTGAACGGGCTTTGTAATCACGCCATTTTATGATAAAGAGCCATATGATTGCCCTAAGGCTGCAACGTCTAAGAATCCTAAATGAAAGGGATGAGATATGTAACTTAATTCCCACCCTAGATTGTAAGCTCTTCTGAGCAGGGCCCTCTCAATCCTCTTGTATTTTATTGTATTGTAACTGTATTGTCTCCCTTTAATATTGTAAAGCTCTGCGTAAACTGTTGGCGCTTTATAAATTATGTATAATAATAATAAGATTGTACTGCGGTTCCTTCCTTATCAAGTCCTCAATAGGTCTATGTTCTGAATAGAACCAGTATGTAATCATTGTTTTGTTTTATTGCCTTAAGGTATCCAGACGTCGGGAATTTTTGATGTTTGTGAGTTAGATCTTTTTTCACCCGACGTGCACTTACACATCAGTAAGGCACTCATGTTCTACTTTAATAAAGAGCTTTTATTCTTAAAGTGTATCTACAAATACATCCAAAAATTGAATATATTGAACTTTAATAGTCTTTCGTGCGGTGAATGCATTTGTTTGTTTTTATGGCTCATTTTGCTTTATTTTTTTTAGGTAATCCTGCAAATACCACACATTCTGTCCCTGAGCGCCGGTTCACATACACGCGACGCTACTTCCCGGGGCGACCTCCGAGATCGCGGTGCGAGCAGCGCGCCGCGACCTCGGAGCGGCCGCCACGGACTTCATAACATTGAAGTCTATGGCGGTCGCCTCCTGGTCGCCCCAAAGAAGCTCCGGACCCTTTTTCTAGGTCGGAGCGACTTGTGTCGCTCCTATTAGAACGGGTCCGCAGCTTCCCTATGGGAGGCGACCTGCGGCGACCTGTGAGGCGACCAGGTCGCCTCACAGGTCGCCCTAGTGTGAACCGGGACTGAGTGGCTATGTTACTCCTCCACTGTATCCATGGAGGGAGCCATGGTTGTCACCCTAGGCTGCTCACCTGATTTAAAACTACAAACATTTCTATATCCCTTTATCTCCATTAGTTTGGGGTGAGGGCAATTGGTAGTTTACAGAAGACAGCTAGGAGGGAAGATCTTCTTCATTGCGGCTCACAGGAAGTGACAAGGACTTGATATTTTATGGCAGGATCAACAGGTATTTTCTGTATTTCCTGAAAATGTTCCCAGCATGAAAAAAGAAAACAAATGCAGCCACCACTTCTAAGAACTGTGGCGCGGGCAGCGTGCTCTGTGATCACAGTGTCTGGAGGACACTGCTGATCACGGATAACGGTAAAGAGCAAATTAGCGCTGATAACCGGCTTCTCTAAAAGGGACATGAACACTGATAATCAGGGCACTGATTATCAGTGTCCTGATTATCAGTGCAGTCCCTACAGTAACCACCAGTGCTGCCAATCAGTGCCAATAAGTGCTGCCAATCAGTGCCCAGCAGTTCCTCCTCATCAGTGTCGCCTATCAGTGCCACCTACCAGTGCCCATCAGTGCCGCCTACCCGTGTCCATCAGTGCCACTTATCAGTGCCAATTAGTGCCATCTATTAGTGCCCATTAGTGCCATCTATCAATGCAGCCTCATCAGTGCCCACCAGAGCCTCCTCATAAGTGCCTACCAGTGCTGCCTCATTAGTGCCCATCAGTGTAGCCTATCATTGCCCATCAGTGGCGCCTCATCAGTGCCCATGAGTGCAGCCTATCAGTGCCCATCAGTGCAGCCTCATCAGTGCGCATCAGTGCAGCCTCATCAGTGCCCATCAGTGGCGCCTCATCAGTGCCCATGAGTGCAGCCTATCAGTACCCATCAGTGCAGCCTCATCAGTGCGCATCAGTGCAGCCTCATCAGTGCCCATCAGTGGCGCCTCATCAGTGCCAATGAGTGTAGCCTATGACAAAAATGTTGTTTGGTTACAGTGTTGCGTGACTACGCAATTGTCATTCAAAGTGTGACAGCGCTGAAAGCTGTAAATTGGCCTGGAAGGGGGTAACAGTGCTCAGTAGGCAAAATGGCTAAGGTGGAATTTCAGCTTAGTCCTAGATAGCCCTAAAACTCACTTTCCCCCTCCTAGCACCTATGCTAACTAACCTGTCTAATGGGCCATACACACTATAAGATTTTCTGAAGACTTTTTCCTTTAGACTTACCAAAACCATATAATATGAGGTCAAACCTAAACACTTTTAATTTGTATGCAATCTGGCAGGCCCTTGCACTACATAGAAAAGGTAAATCTGAAGGAAAAAGTCTTCAGAAAATCTTATAGTGTGTATGGCCCTTAAAGCGGAGTTCCGGGCACAGAATCGTTTTTTTTTTTTCAATCTCCCCCTAACAATCACCCTTACACATCGATACATCCGCTAATCCTGGTTAGAATGGTGAAATAATGAGTCTGCAAGAATAAAATCTTACTTTATATAATTTCTGATGTGCGGCGCCATCTTTGTTGTGGATTGCTGAGTCCGTTGTGGGGAAATGTCTTCCCTTCTTCCTGATTCCAGTGGGCGTAGGCCTGTGAGTCAAGAAATGAGAACAGTGGTCGGCCGCCCATGTGACTGCAAAGTGCATCATGGGAGGGCCGAGGAAGAGCTCCCAGGACGCATTGCGGCAGGAAGTGACGAGGAGAGCCGAGGCACAGGAGGGAGGAAGTCCTTTGAAAGGTGAGTATACAAACCTCTGTAAACAGGTAAGTGAAAAAAAAAAACTATGGGAATATCCAATTCTGACTCAGCGGAGAGTAAGGAATACAATGCAGTAATTATTAGAAATTGAATTTTGTGCCCGGAACTCCGCTTTAAGACAAATGCGTATACTTACCCATGTGATCTCCCCTGTGTCAGCCAGCTTGGCTGCAAAGGAGAGGAGAGAGCACTCTGACAACGGTTAGTAAAGCTTGGAGTGGTGACATCATCCATAGGCTTCAATGTCCCATCTGTTGTCTTCCGCCTCTCCCCAGCAGCAGTGCTGGCTGACACAGAGGAGCGTGATCATGTGACCAGACTGGAGTGGCCTGAAAATAGGTAAGTGTATACAGTTTTTATACACACGTTAGTTAGGAGGGGAGTGGACAGTTGTAAGGCTAGTAAGGATTATGCTGGAATTCAATTTTAAGTGTTCATTCTTATCTTAAGCGAATATAGAGTTGGGAAGGGTTGAAACCCCTGTTATTTTTTTTTTTTGATTGTCTGTATCCCATTAGGGAGAGTTCCCTTCACTTCCGTTCCTAAAGACACAGCAGGAAGTTAGAGAAAATCTCCACAGGAGAATTCCCCTCCTGGACAGTTGTTATCAGAACTAGTTTCCCAGTTGTAAGATTTACTCACCTCCTGTGTTGGTGACATCTGTAAAATGTAGGTTTACCATCACTTTCTGTCCCAGTGACAAGAGTCACTATAACAATTTCCCCATTGGGTACACACACAGCAATAAAAATTTCATAGGGCTTCTAACCCTTCTGTACGAAATTGAAGAAAAGGGTTTTTGTTATACATACAATTAAAGTGCAGTAACTAATCAGAATTCCCTCTGCTGAAGTCAGACCAGCACATGATGTGATTGGTTGGTATGAGTTGGGGCACTTTAGAATAATCTCCTTAGAAAATACTATTGGGTCTCCAAACTTTTTAAGCAAAGGGACAGTTTACTGTCCATCAGACTTTGGGAGGGCTGTACTGTGGCCAGTGGGGGTAGAAATGCCCTGGGTCAACATTAGTGAGAATAAACAAGCCTCAGGGCTGGTGGTCAGTAGGAGGAGCAGTGCCCCATCATTGGAAGAAATAGTCCCCCATTGTTGATGTCAGTGCGAGGAATAGTGCCCCATATCACTTGGACGAGTAGTGCCCCAAGGGCTGGATAAAGGCTAGCAAAGGGCCACATCCGGCTCTCAGGTCATGGTTTGGAGACCCCAGGAATAGACCCTATTATGACTCTTAAGTGCTAATATGCATCTCTCAACACCGAACTCCAGTCAGCTTAAAAATACAATTTTAACGTGGGTACCCCCCATGTTTGGAGAATAAAGTTCTCATGTAGTCTAGGACAGCCATTCTCAACCAGGGTTCCAAATTACCCTAGGGTTCCTCCAGATATTAATAGGTGTTCCATGAGCTGTGGATGATTGACCACCCAATTGATGGTGCCTGCATAGTTTTGGGACCAAAGCCATTGACATGACACCAATTATATTTGTAGTTGTATGCAGGGCTTTTTTTCAGCGGGAACATGGGGGAACGCAGTTCCGGCACCTCCAGAACTGACTGTATGTAATAGTAAGGGGTGCTGGGGTGTGCTGCAGGGTCTATTGATGCTTGCTGTGAGGGGATCTATTCTAACTGGAGGGGATATATTTTAGCAAGGGAGTCTATTGTTGCTGGTGGGGGATCTATTGTTGCTGGGGATGGGTTCTATGTTGCTGGGGGGGGTCAGTTTTTGCTGGGAGAGATCTACTGTTGAGGGAGGGGTCGATTGATGCTAGCTGTAGGGAGATCTGTTGTTGCTGCCGGAGTCTATTGTTCCTGGGGGGGGGGGGATTTTGTGGTCCATTGTTAGGAGGATCTATTGTTGCTGGCTGCAGGGGATCTATTTTACTACGTTTCTTGTTATCACTCCCAAATTTATATACAAAATTACTTAGCACCACAAAATGATATTTGGTTCTGTATTGTCTAAAAGGGCAGTATTGGGAGGTGGGTAGGGGATGGAATCAAGGAATCAAGGAATGGTGGTAGGGGGTGGACCTACCTGTAGAAGCAGCTCAATGTTATCCTATGTGTTCATGCACATTAGGGCATTGAAAGGCATATTTCAAGAGAAGACTTTAGATTAAAAAAAAACATCACAAGTGCGTTTTTGAGAGGAGTTGCCTGGCAGAAAAAAGTGTCGTTCCGCGTTTTTAAGTGTCCATTGATTATAGTGAAAAATGAGCAGAGGGGATTGTTTTGCAAAAAAATGCTTATAAAAGCAAATGCCTATAAACTTCCTAAACTCTTGTACAATATCAGCTACTTTCAGCATTTTCTATGCCACTTTTTCTGCTCCTAGTGGGCATAAACCCTAGGTGCCTTAAAGTGGTTTTAAATCCTTACATATACCTGGTGAAGTGAATGGCATCAGGTGATACATAGAGATGAAACAAATCCTCCTACATAGGTGGTATCTGTCTATCTACAGCCAACTTTCTCCTACACCCACTGAAAGTGCAGAATTTACAAAGGATCTCTCAGCTCTGAAAAGCAGGGGGCGGAGAGCTGAAGTTACACTCTGCAGAGCTCATTGAGGAGAGCTCTGAGTGCTGATTGGAGGAAAGGGGCACACCCCCTTCACACAGCATACAGGAACAGAGCTGAGGCTGTCAATCATCTGGAGATCCATCCCTTGTCACAATTTTTCTCTTGGGGTCAGGAAAACTTGTCAGACATAGCTCATGCAGATAGCAAAGAAACGAGACAGTGGACAAAAATTACACTTAGTGCTGTGGATTGAAACAAGTACACACTACAGAGGGATATGCTTTGTTCATATTTCATGTCTGGTGTTTACAACCACTTTAAATGCTCTTTCATCAATCAGGTACATTGTCTAAGAACAGGGCCGGTGCTAGACTATTTTGCTCCCTAGGCAAGACCAGGTACTTGCACCCCCCCTAAAAAACTGTACACATTGCCCCCCCTTCCTGCACATAATGCCCCCCCTTTAACCATATATCTTCCTGAACAAACTGCCCCCCCTTCCTGCACACAGTGCCCCCCCTTTAACGCTACACCCTTTTCCTGCATACACTCCTGTATACTCTGCCCTCTTTAATCCTACACCCCTCTTCCTCTACCCACTGCTCTCCTTTAACCCTACACCTCCCTTCCTGAACACACTGCCCCCCCTTCCTGCACACAGTGCCCCCCCTTTAACGCTACACCCTCTTCCTGCATACACTCCTGTATACTCTGCCCTCTTTAATCCTACACCCCTCTTCCTCTATCCACTGCTCTCCTTTAACCCTACACCTCCCTTCCTGAACACACTGCCCCCCCTTCCTGCACACAGTGCCCACCCTTTAATGCTACACCCTCTCTCTGCACACGTTGCCCTCCTTTAATGCTTTACCCCCATTAACCCTACACCCCCCTTCCTATACACACTGCCCCCCTTTAACCCTACACAACCCTTCCTGTACACACTGCCCCCCTCTCTAGAGGTGACATCCACTGGGGATGAGGAGGTGACAGGAGAGGAATGTGGCACTGGCCATGGCTGCGCCCTAGGTGGCAGTGCGCCCTAGGCGGCTGCCTAGTTCGCCTAGTGGTAGCACCGGCCCTGTCTAAGAACAGCAAAGGTTTACTGGTTCCAAATTTAGCTACATTTTCAAACTTGGTGCTCAGCACCCTGTTTTGTCAGCACCTTGGACAGCTACTTCCACCCCCTCTCTAATATACCTCTGGGTGTACATTATTTAAAAAAAAAAAAAAAGTGGAAATCCCCTTGAATGCCTCCCAGGATAACAAGACTCCTCTTCCTGAAGTAGTAACATCATAAATTGACACACACATCTTCATATTCTCCTTTGTACTTGCAAATAACAACATTTTGCAAGGCTGCCAAAGAGCACATCTGTCACCTGAAACAGCCTCAAATTATTTATGTTATTCATTTTCTGGATGTGATTAATGAAACAATACCGACGGTTCGCAGCCTGAAGAATGTCTTCATTTTGAAGTCTTCTTCAAAGAGCGTTCCTCCTCGTGCAGCTCCAAACCCCACGCCCTCAGGTGCTCCGAACACAGGAACCTTTCAGTTGGAATTCACTGTTGTATTTGTATTCAGATTCCATATTTTGCTCAGACTGGTGCGACATAGTTTAAAATCCCACATAGAGGAATTCCTCTAGGCTTTCTGACACATTCTTTAGGTTAGGATAATGTTTGGAACAAGCATGCAGTTGGCTGCTATCGCATTTTCGTTTGTAGTACTCGAGTCAAACTGGAAGAACTTCAAGAAAGTTCCAGCGATTGCTCTGTCTACATCCTACGAAGCCTGGAGGGTGAGGGATCAAAAAGAGACATGCAGAACAGAGCAAGAGACTAATAGAAGGGATGTTTGTTTCACATCTTTTGAATGAAGTACACTGGGAAGGAGGTTGTCTCTACAAAAAAAAAAAAAACCTGACGTTATCATCCATGGTACAAACCAGCAGGGCTTTTTTTCTCAGAAAATAGGTGCAGGAACTCAACTACGACCACACTGTAGGTGGCTCCAACTCTCTCACTTGCAGGGAGATAATCCAGTGGGGATGTTGGTATCTGCACTGCACCCCAGGCACCTGAATCTACCTTGTCCCCATCTGTGGGAGCCATTGGGAGACAAGCTGGCACAAGTAAACCAAGAAGCTGGACTTCTGGGTTTACAAGTGATAGTGATGAGAAGGGGAGCAGAGGGTCTGAGTCAGAGGTGGTGGAACTGAGTTCCACCAAGTTCCAGCTGAAAAAAAAGCCCTGCAAACCAGACATTCTACATAGACACATAGTCTAGGGCAGTGATGGCGAACCTTGGCACCCCAGATGTTTTGGAACTACATTACCCACGATGGTCATGCACTCTGCAGTGTAGTTGAGCATCATGGGAAATGTAGTTCCAAAATATCTGGGGTGCCAAGGTTCGCCATCACTGGTCTAGGGAAACAGAATTGACCAAGTGGCTTTCAATGTACATAAAGGGGAGGATGCACCATTTGCACCCTCTGTGATGTAGGGGGCCATTTACATGAGATATTGGTTGGGAAGATGCCTTCAAATCTTCACATAGACCCAGGAACTATGCACTTCTAGGGCTGGTCAAGAGTGACAGTGTGGATGGGGGGGGGTAATTGAAAACAAAACACCAATGTTATCATCCACAGCACAAACGTACACTCACCGACCACTTTATTAGGTACACCTTGCTAGTACCAGCTTGGACCCACTTTTGCCTGCTTTAAAGCGGTAGTAAACTCAGTCATTGCATATCTGAAAATGCAATCAACACCAGTAACATGTAATGTTCAATCAAATATAATGAAAGCAATCAATTACAAGTTTTCCTTACATGTATAATTTAATTTGTTCTGGTCAGTGTTTTGTGATGTTGAGCGCCGCCATCCTTGCTGTGGGTTCCGTCTGCTCATCGGTGCGGTATTTCCGCCCACAGTATGTGTATTCTTCGCAAATCCCACGCATGCGCAGTAGACGCCGAAACCAAGCCTCGTCACATGGGGTAGTGGAGAATTTTTTTCATGGGGGAAGGTCAGAGTCACGCGTGAGCACGGGGCTGACGTCTAGCAGAGGAAATGACGCAACCCCGCAATAGACCCTGCATTATTCCGGCAAGATCATTATCTTGCTGGAAAATAAGGGTACACTGAGCATGCGCGGGGGACGTCATTGACCGGAGCGATGTAAATAGAAAGAAAACGGCTGAAGTGACAGGCAGGGTAAAAGGTTAGTAATGTAATACGGACAAAGATGATTTATATTATGCAAAGTTGTCAAAATGAGTATACTGCCGCTTTAATTCTTCATGGCATAGATTCAACAAGCTGTTGGGAACGTTCCTCAGAGATTTTGGTCCATACTGACATGATAGAATTACGCAGTTGTTGCAGATTTGTCGGCTGCACAACCATGATGCGAATCTGTCATTCCATCACATCCCAAAGCTGCTCTATTGGATTGAGATCTAGAGACCGTGGAGGCCATTGGAGTACAGTGACCTCATTGTCATGTTCAAGAAACTAGTCTGAGACAATTTGAGCTTTGTGACATGGTGCATTATTCTGCTGGAAGAAGCCATCAGAAGATGGGGACACTGTAGTCATAAAGGGATGGACATGGTCAGCAACAATACTCAGGTAGGCCGTGGTGTTTAAACGATGCTCAATTGGTACTAAGGGGCCCAAAGTGTGCCAAGAAATTATCCCCCACACCATTACACCACCACCAGCCTGAACCATTGATACAAGGAAGGATGGATCCATGCTTTCATGTTGTTTACACCAAATTCTGACCCTACCATCTGAATGTCGCAGCTGAAATCGAGATCGGCACATGATGTATTCTGCATACCTTGGTTGTAACGAGTGGTTTTTTGAGATACTGTTGCCTTTCTATCATCTTGAACCAGTCTGCCCATTCTCCTCTGGCCTCAGACATTAACAATGCATTTTCGTGCACACAACTGCTGCTCAGTGGATATTTTCTCTTTTTCGGACCATTCTCTGTAAATCCTAGAGACGGTCATGCGTGAAAATCCCAGTAGATCAGCAGTTTATTTTTTACATAGTTACATGGGGAGGTTGAAAAAAGACACCAGTCCATCCAGTTCAACCTATGACGAGTGTGTGTATGTGTTTATGTCAATAGTACATCGTATACCCCTGTATGTTGTGGTCGTTAAGGTGCCCATCTAACAGTCTTTTGAAACGAATCAATGCTCCCTGCTGATACCACAGCTTGTGGAAGAGAATTCCACATCCTTACCGCTCTGATGGTATAGAACCCCTTTACGCAATTTAAGATTAATCCACTTTTCTTCTAATTTTAGCGAAAGGCCGCAAGTCCATTTATATTCACTTTCACTGAATAGTTTGTTCCCTATGCTAGGGTCACCAGCACGGTATTTGTACAAAGATATCATATCCCCTCTCAAGCGTCTCTTCTCCAGAGAGAATAAGTTCAATGCTTGTAGTCTTTCCTCATAGCTGAGATCCTCCAGTCCCTTTATTAGCTTTGCTGCCCTTCTCTGGACTCTCTCCAGTTCCAGCACATTCTTCCCGAGGACCAGTGCGCAGAACTGGATGGCATATTCGAGATGCGGCTGGACCAGAGTCTTGTAGAGTGGGAGAATTATAGTTTTATCTCCGGAGTGGATCCCTTTTTAATACATGCCATTATTTTTTTATATACTCAGACCAGCCCATCTGGCACCAACAACCATGCCACGTTCAAAGTCACTTAAATCCTCTTTCTTTCCCAATATGATGCTCAGTTTTAACTTCAGCAAGTTGTCTTCACCACATCTTTATGCCTAAATGCATTGAGTTGCTGCCAGGTGATTGGCTCATTAGCAATTTGTGTTACTAAGCAATTAAACAGGTGTACCTAATTAAGTGGCTGGTGAGTGTATATGCAAAACTGTACATACAACATAGATGGTTTCTGCAAACATAATTAACCAAGTGCCATTTAATGTATGTAAATGTATGAACACAACATTTTTGTCCTCTGTGATTTAAGAGTCCATTTACATGAGATATTGGTCAGGCAGACGTTCGGAGTCACTACAGTCATAGCAGAACTACAGATTTCTAGGGCAATTAAGAAGTAGTAGGCATCCATCATTATGCCTACCACTATTGGATAGGAAGTACCTCCTTTACTTTTTTACCAGACCTGCACTCAGAGATATACCTCTATAAATGTATTGTCCTTAAAGTGAAACTATAAGCAAAATAAAAAAAAATGACCTACATGATGCAATCTGTGAATAGCATTAAAGCGATCTCTAAACTCATAGAAAAAACATATGTATGCTTCCAACAAATCTCCTGTAGCCAGATGCTTGGCTAAGAATGGAGAGTGAGAGAAACACTGGATGCAGCTGCTCTCTGTAGCTGCTGCCCTGCAGTGCTGAACTGGTTAACAGGTATATCAGCCAGAGGAGGGAGCTGCTGAGCAGGGAAAGTTCAATAGAACAAGTCAGGCAGCGCTGCACTGTAGGAACTGTAGTCCAGAGGAGAGAGACTCTACTGTAATCAACAGTTTTTGAACTGCATTTCCTAGAGGGAAATTGCCAAGAGTAGCGAAAAGGGCTGAATTTCCTCAAGCTATACAGGGCACAGCTTTCTTTTGCCATGAGGAAGAACAGAGAGTGCACATTGGTGTCATGTGTGCACCACCACTGCTGCAAAACGGTGGCCTGAGCAGGATCTGGGGAGCTGAGTTCAGCCAGAGCCTCCTTGGTACAGAGCAGAGAGAGGACTAATCGCTGTGTGTGACCAGATGTTGAGCTGCAATATCACTGGGGCTGGTGAGCTGCTGCTGTGGGGATTTACTTTATTTATCTGTCGCTAGAGAGACTGAGCCCTTTAGGAACTGAATATACAGTCATCTTTTAGCTCAATTGCTGCCTGCAGGCTTGACTGGGGCTATTCTCACGTGCACCAATGGTACAACTGGGCCCCAACAATAGCTTGCTGAAGCGTTAGGACATTGAGGGGACATTGCACCACATCTTGGCCATTCTCCTACAGTGCACTCTAGATTAGTTATATTATTACTATTCACAATACAGTTGATGCTTATATAAACTGTTTATTACTGACTTTGCTGATTCATGAGTTAATACAATGAGTTAATTTACCACTACACTGTCTCCAGTCTATTTCCTGGTACTAATTTACACCCGAGTTAAAGGTATTGGTGCTCATTTCTTCTAAGTGCTTGCAGTAACTTTCATCCAACCAGGGGTGTCAGAGGGGCCAAGGGTTTTCTTAGAGTCAAGGTGTACAACAGAGAACCCAAGGTGTTTTCTGCTACTTGATCCTGCTTCCTCTTACAGGGTGGCTACATTCATTCTCCATGGTCCCATTGTATGTAGGAGAGTAGCCACCGTCTCTTGATCCCTCCCAAGATGGATAACAGACTATGTGAAGTATAGTGTGCGTAGAGTAGTGCGCATGACTGCATTTAACATTCACTGCTGATAGAAAGGCTTGGAAGCTCATGGAGGATGCTTTTATGGAAAGCACAGTTATCCTTCCCCTAACTGGAACTAAACCCCTCCCTCAGCCCAGGTGAGTCCTTACCTGGAACGGATGTCTATGGCCTGCAGGAATCCTCAGCGTCATGGGCAGAAACCTTCTTTCTTCTTGGGCTTGAGAAGCCCAAACAAGAACAGTTCTTACTTTTAGAATTTTTTTTCTTTATTTGTACAAAACCCATCTAATGATGTAAACACCACGGACAGGGTGTAAGATACCTTTTCTTTATATTTATTGTAAGCCATCTTTTGAATGAAAAAAGTAATTTAAAGTATTTTTTAATTATTTTTAAAAGCTGTAATTTAAATTTAAATAACACCAGATGATTCTACCATAAAGGTTCTTACTTAGGCACTACCTATTATAGAGTGACAACGCTCTTTTCCTTTCTTCAAATTGTTCCCCTCTGTTGTCAGCCTATCATACACTGTTCCAATGTAGACTGCAGGTGGCTATGCAGACTACAGACATGGTCCACTGTTGTCACTCTCAGGAAACCCACTCTGAGAAATGGTCCTGCAGTTGCTGTAGAGCATGTAGACAAGGAATGGCTGCAAAGAGGCTGCATTGGATCAGCAGGGCTGAGTTGCAACTGTTCAACTGTGTCCTACTGGCAGGAGCCAGGACACAGGGAACTAAAGAGGCTAGAGAGATAGTCAGCCATGCCACCAGAGTGGTAAGTGTTTTTAAGTGTATACAGCGTATTTGTACTTGTATACAGTGTATACAGTTTGTATGTATGTGCATGCAGAATGTATGTATGTGCATAAGCGGTACTGCTGTAATATGTATATTAGTGTGACTACTGACTCCTGCATTGTGTAGGTTACATACACTTGATCCCTGTACTCTATACATTACACACCCCTGACCCGGATCCCATAATTCTGAACATTACACACTCCTGACCCCTGTATGGTACCCACCTTAGATTCCTGCACTCTGTACATTACATATTCCTGACCACTGTATGTTACCCACTCCGGATCCCTGAACTCTGTACATTACATACTCCTGACCCCTGTATGTTACCCACCCCAGATCCCTGCACTCTGTACATTACATACTCCTGACCCCTGTATGTTACCCACCAAAGATCCCTGCACTCTGTACATTACATACTCCTGACCCCTGTATGTTACCCACCTAAGATACCTGCACTCTGTACATTACATACTCCTGATCCCTATATGTTACCCACCTAAGATCCCTGCATTCTGTACATTACATACTCCTGACCCCTGTATGTTACCCACCTAAGATACCTGCACTCTGTACATTACATATTCCTGACCCCTGTATGTTACCCACCTAAGATCCCTGCACTCTGTACATTACATTCTCCTGATCCCTGTATGTTACCCACCTAAGATCCCTGCATTCTGTACATTACATACTCCTGACCCCTGTATGTTACCCACTCCAGATCCCTGAACTCTGTACATTACATACTCCTGACCCCTGTATGTTACCCACCCCAGATCCCTGCACTCTGTAAATTACATACTCCTGACCCCTGTATGTTACCCACCAAAGATCCCTGCACTCTGTACATTACATACTCCTGACCCCTGTATGTTACCCACCTAAGATACCTGCACTCTGTACATTACATACTCCTGATCCCTATATGTTACCCACCTAAGATCCCTGCATTCTGTACATTACATACTCCTGACCCCTGTATGTTACCCACCTAAGATACCTGCACTCTGTACATTACATATTCCTGACCCCTGTATGTTACCCACCTAAGATCCCTGCACTCTGTACATTACATTCTCCTGATCCCTGTATGTTACCCACCTAAGATCCCTGCATTCTGTACATTACATACTCCTGACCCCTGTATGTTACCCACCTAAGATACCTGCACTCTGTACATTACATATTCCTGACCCATGTATGTTACCCACCTAAGATCCCTGCACTCTGTACATTACATACTCCTGACCCCTGTATGCTACCCACCTAAGATCCCTGCACTCTGTACATTACATACTCCTGACCCCTGTATGTTACCCACCTAAGATCCCTGCACTCTGTACATTACATACTCCTGAATCCTGCACTGTGTTCATTGCATACACATAATCTTTGCACTCTGTACATTGCCTACTCCTGACCCTCACACCCTGTACATTACACACTCTGGACTTGTGCACTGTGTTCATTCCATACACATAACACCTGCACTCTGCACACTTTATACTCCTGCCACCTGTACTCTGTGCATAGGCTTACATTATAGGCCCTACCACTATTAGCACAATTTTTTTCAGACCACCACCCCGCCCCTTAATCCACCCTTATTCTCCAGGAGTTGAATTCTCAAACATCCCCAGGTATGCAGAACCCCCCACCCCAAATGAGGGAGTCGTGTAGTCCTAACATACTTTGTGTCCTAGGGTGGTAATGCTGTTCCTTCCGATGAAGTACAGTGAGATAGCGTTGTTACCCTAGGACAATTCTAATGCTACTAACAGGATCCCCAGCTAAAAGTAAAGGGAAAAAGGATACAATAAAAAGAAAGCAAATGCAGCCACCTTATCTAGGGACTTTGAAGCGACAATATATACAGTATATATGACATTTATGTTCCTGGAGTTAGACATGTTGTAATAAGAAAAAACATAAGCCAATGCTAGTGGAATAGTAGTGCTAATTTGTAATATCTGCTCATTATTTACTTTCAGATCTTATCTGGATTCATAAAATTGGAGCCATATTTAGACAACATGACAATAGAACCAAGACATCTTCATCCCGCATTAGAGCACACTGTTGTTTTCATCTTTTTGTCATCACCAATTATGGAGAAGTGGAGAATGGTAACCAGGGGACTGTCCCTTTCCCTGACATGTGGAAATGGGTATCTCCTCGAAGTACAGAGACATCTGCTTCCTTTGATTTAAAATGTACAAGATCTCTAACTTGAGATGTCTAATCCTTTACAGAAATGTCATTTAGTTCCTTTAATAGCACAGCTGCCTCTATTGGTTTTGTCCATCAGACAACATTTGGCACCAGTTATTTTACCGACTTTTCTGGTTCCTTAAAACACAGATTACGACAATAGAGGAGTAGATGATTACAGCAGCTTGCTTTTGGTTTGACAACATTGATTTCACTTTTACTGAAATTTTGTCAAAAATTTCCTTTGATTTTGGCATGTCTCACTGCTGGGCAAAATTTGTTTAAATTGGGCAGCACAGTGGCTAAGTGATAATCATGTCCACTGGGCAGCACTAGGGGTTGTTGGTTCAACTCCCAACCACGGCACTAACTGCCTGGAGTTTGCATGTTCTCCATGTGCCTGCATGGGTTTCCTCCCACACTCCAAAGACATGCTGGTAGATTAACTGGCTCCTGTCTAAATTGGCCTTAGTATGTGTGTGTATGAATGTGAATTAGGGACTTTAGATTGTAAGCTCCTTGAGGACAGGGGCTGAAGTAAATTTACAATATATATGTAAATTGTTGGCACCGTACCAGTGCCTATAATAGACCCTTAGACCTCTTTCACACAGCTGGTGTGTGGGATGGTGCGGCGGCAGTAATTACACAGACTCTGGTTTCAGAGATCAGAACTTGTATTTAAAGGGAATCCAGTGTATTGTGAAGAAATAAATCCGGCATTTATTTGAGATGTCTTATCAGACGAAACGTGTCGGGTCTATTGCCATTGATGTCATTGAGTTCTATGTGATCTACAGCAGTGGTCCTCAACTCCGGTCCTCAGGGCCAACTAACAGGCTAGATTTTAAGTATCACCTTGGGGAGATGCAGACTAGAGTACTGCAATCACTGAGCAGCAAATGATATCACCTGGGATGTTTTTCAGTTATCTTGCAAATTTGGCCTGTTAGTGGGCCCTGTAGGCCAGGGTTGAGGACCACTGATCTACTGGATATCCTCTGAAAAGCGCTTTTGTATCTATCTATATGTAAGTGTTCCTAATCTTAAATAAATGCAGGTTTTGTATGGTTTTACATTATGTGGACTTCTTTTGTCTTTTGATTGAGCCTCTCTGGAGAAGATTTTCATCCACACCTCACAGTGATTGGTTGGTTCTTTGCTTGGAGGTGTTCATCTCAACTGAAATATACATGCTTATGGTCAGCGGAGTGGAAAGTGTTGTCAAGGATCCAATTACCCCTCTAGATGGTTATACATCTAATATTGCCTATACTGACCCATTAGGCGTATGCCAAACTGGGTCGACACCTTCTGGTAAGCCCCCTCTGTTGTTGGTGGTGGTTATTCTACGCACAGTGTTTTTGAATATTCACGTGGATTATACACTGAGGATTTATTTCTGCACAATACATTGGACTTTTTTTTAATTGTTGCTCATCTATGTACATATCATTATCGGACATTGGATTTTATTTCTTTAATCACGTTTAATATTATTTTACTTTGTTATTCATCTATTCATATACAATTATTTACATTGTATATTTTGGCGCTGCACTTTTTTGCCATTTATTCTTTGAAAAAAAACTTCAGCCTTTAGAACCACTTTAAAGAGTAAGTAAAAGCTTCCTTTTCCCCCCTGCAAAGTAAATGGATAATGTGCTAGTATGCATCACATACTAGCACATTATGTGACACTTACCTGCAACGAAGCCCACGCTGTCCCAACTGCCGGCCACATCCATCTTCGCCCTTCTTTATTCCGAGTCTGCGGACTCCGGGTGTATTACTGGCTGGAGCTGCATGACGTCACTGCCATGCATGCACGCGGGAGCTGCCGGTCATGGCACAGGGCTCTGAAGAATCAGCACGGGCAGCTGTTTCGCCAATGACATCATTGGCTGCATGCAATGTAAATATCTCCTAAACAGTGGAAGTTTAGGACATTTTTACAGCACCTATAGGTAAGCCTTATTATAGGCTTACCTATAGGTAAAAGTCATCAAAGTGGGTTTACAACCATTTTAAGAATACCCGTTGATCAAGTCAGAAATTCCCTTCCTGTGCCATCTCAAAGGAGCTAGTTAACCCTCCCATTTTTTATCTTGGACTACAGAATAAGTCTATATTGTAGAGAAAAAGAGAGTTGCAGTGGCTAAGTAGTTTAATAAAGGGCAACCAGGCAGGGCTGACACCACTCAATCCACAAAAGCACTGTGTGTTGTTAGCCCACAAATGGACTGAGTGCATTTCAGATCAGATCAATAGATATTTTTCTGCACTTGCAGGATCTTTTATTGGGTAAAACACAGGGAAAGGTTCATGTATTGCAGAGATTTACTTCATTTTCTTTTTTTTTTGTGTGTTTTTTTCTATGCCTTGACAAAACCCTGCCCTTTACAGCTAAGAATGCATGATTGTGATTATATGGATTAGTTTATCAACAAAGCAATAGATCACCATGTCAGCACTGATAAGGCAATCAATAACTTTTTAGACAGGTGTTACAACTTCTTTCTAAGTGCAATTGATGTGCATCTAGATAGAAATACTCAACTCCAGCCAAAAGTTTTCAGTTTGTTCTTGATAGAGCAGGAAGGGTGTGCCCTGCCCCCTGTGTCCCCGTGGAGAGATTTCATCTCACTTCCTGTCCTGATGACAGAGAGCCAGAACAACGGGCAATCTCTCCAATAGGGACAGAGACAGCAGCAAAAACACTTTTTCTTAGCAGGGTGGAGAAAGGTAAGTACAATCAGTCAGGATTTTATTGCTTTCTGTTCTATCCTCATACACAGTGCAGGAAAATCTCCTTAAAAGAGGGTAAGCAGCAATAAAAACCCAACAAGAGTTCTAACCCTTTACTACTCTAAAACTAAACAGGAAATTCACAAATTCATATACAGATGAAATACATATAAGGGAGAATTTATATTTCTCCCATCCAGCCCTGCGATTTACTCAGCTCTGTCACACAGTGCAGCCACATGTCTGGCAGACCTGATCTTTCTCTGCTGCAGTTAAAGCGTATCTATGGTCAAAATGTAAATCATACATTCATTTCCACATTGTATTTCAATTTTTCCTACCCTACGCCTATAAACCTGAATAATCTGGAAGTTTGTAAACCTACTTTTCCTTACATTTACGTCCTGGAATTCTATGACACATTGTGACATAAAAAGTTGCAACAACCGCTATTTTATTCTCTAGGGTCTCTGCTAAAAAAAATATTATATATATATATATATATATATATATATATATATATACATTAGTGATTGACCGATTATCGGCTGGTATGCACTTTCCCTGATATATCGGAATCGGCCATGGAGGTTACCGATATTGCCGATATTTCTGTCTTGTAATGACATCTGATGCGGCTGAGAAGCCGCTCGGCTGTCATTTCAAGGAGCGGGAGGGGACACCCCCCCCCCCTCCTGCGGCCTTCCACGGCTCGCCTGGGTCTCCCGTCCCACCGGGAGACCCGGGCAACCAGCCTGCATGGCCACCGAAAACCCGATCAAAGCCGCGCTCGGCTCCGATCAGGTCTCCATGTAAAAACCCGGAAGTGATGTCATGACATCACTTCCAAGTATTGGCGCTAGATTAAAAAAATGACAGCATTCAAAACAGCCAAACTTGGCGTTTTGAATGCTTTTAAGTGCAGAGGAGGGGTTTGGGGTCTTTAAGACCCCCAGATCCCTTCACAAGAGTACCTGTCAAGTATAAAAAAAAAAAAAAAGAATTTTGTTAAATATTCGGCTGATACCGATATGCAATGGCTAAAATATTGGTATCGGCAACGAAAAACCGATATCGGTCGATCACTAATATATATATATATACCCTGTTTCCCTGAAAATAAGCCCTACCCGGAAAATAAGACCTATCGTTAATTTTGGGGATGGCTACAATATAAGCCCTACCCCAAAAATAAACCCTAGTTAAAGTCGTTCTAAAAACATTTAATCCATTTTGTAAAAAGATTATATAATGTGCAATGTGTCTCCTTTTTGTAACTTTATTGAGGAAAATAGATTATTTACAGCGCGCTGGGCGCTCATATGACCTGAGGTTTTGCCTTTAATCAAGGTTTATTTTTGGGATTACTGAATGTCCTAATGCTGACTCCTGAGAAGACAGGGGACGCAGGAACTTTTTAAAAAACATTTTGTTGTTTTATTCCAGGTTTTTTAGAACAAAGAGAGGAGTAAATGACACAATACAAGCACTGTGCTGTCTATCATGCCTTAAAGAATCAGGATTTTTTTTTTGTTAGGGTTACAACCACTTTAAGATCGTCATGGTGACATGACTGTTTTTGAATAAATGTAAATTATTGTACATGCCGTAAATAAATAAGGCATCCCCTGAAAATAAGCCCTAGTGTGTTTTTTGTAGCCAAAATTAATATAAGACCCGGTCTTATTTTCGGGGAAACACGGTATATATATCATAAAATGTAATAGTGACCATAACTTAATAAACATCAATCCAAGCTGCGCAATATGTGTATAGATCAGTCAAATATAAAGTGCTAACGTGAAACAATCAATGTTCACAAAAAATGCTACTACATAAAACAAAAAAAAAAACAATGAAAGTTCATAGGACAGTCCCATATGATACTAGAGAAATAAAAAAGTAAAAGTCGATTCCAAAACCAAGACGATTTTTGTTATTTTTGTTATTTTATATATATATATATATATAATGTTTGGAGGTCCTAAATTATTTTCTAGCAAACAAATGATGATTTTTACATGTAGGAGAACAGTGGCCTGGGTGGCAAGTGGTTAAGGTAGGACCTCTCTGCACCTTTTGCTCCACAAATGACCAACACTGATCCCTTAGCACTGATAATAATATATGAAAACCTCATCCTTGCAATCATATTTGGATCATATTAATACCAACTGCTTTTTAATTGTTATTAGTTGTTTTATTACTTGGATAGAATAAACCAGCTAGAACGTTCTCTTCTATGTGTACTTCCCATGATTTTCTTGTTTTCTTGTCTCACCAATAACCGGTTCAACAGTACAGGATGTTTGATGTTGGTGAGTAAACCTCACAAACCCACACATGTGTGACTTTATTTATATTTGTTTGGCGCTAATAGAATTCTTGTGACGGATATAAAGGCTTCCGCAAAATGAATGTCAATGGAGTTTGCTTACCTCAGTCACAAGACAGAAAAGGTTATAAGCAGTTTTAGCCAAGATGAAAGATTCTGGAGGTAGAATAGTATTGACCATGGCAGCCAATAAGATTCCCTCTCATTGTGCCGCCATGAATGTTTTTCTTCTACACCTTCGACTAATGCTAGCCATACACCAGTCAAAAAATCATAAAAAAACAGTTTTCGAAAAACGAAAACATGATCGTGAGAACAAACGATATTGCCATCACGTAATGACTGAATTTCAAACGATAAATCGTTAAATGGACAAAAGTTGAATCAGTTTCTTGTCCGTTTTTGGCTTCTGGGTCACATATGCGCAGTACCAACAGGTCAATATTTAACCGGCGACAATCACATTAACCTTTCCATTTGGCAGAAGTTTTCCAAAATCTTCCTTTGATTCTTTGGCTCAAAAACATCACAATCAATTTTCAATTTGTGCCAAAAACCTGGACGAAAAATGAACAAACTGTCCAAATGACAGATTTTGGAATGATTTTTTGACTAGTGTATGTATGGGCACCATAAGTCTCTACTTCTACCCTTTGATCTGGTCTTCTTAGCAATGGCTGCAGTGATTCTGACTTTTGCTGGCCATACACTAGACGAAAAATCATGCGAAATTCTGTCGTTTGGACCGTTCGTTCGATTTTTGACCAGGTAACCACTTCACGGAAAATCATGTACCTGTACGCCATGGTGTTGAAGTGGTTATACTGGGGTGATGCCATCACCCAGGTATCATTTTTTAGAGCCAAAAAAAAAGCACTTGTGGGTTTAACTAATCTTTTTTTAATATAATTCTCCTTTAAGGGGGAGTGGCAGGGGGTGTGTCCTATGCCTACATACTTTTAATAGTAGGTATCCCTTCCGATCTCAAAAGGTTGGTAGGTATGGAACTGCCCACCGCATATGTACTGCGGCAGGGCAGCTGCTCTGTGCTGGATCACGTACCTATTATGTGATCCACACCCCCGGGTAGGAAGTGCGCACCTGCCGCCCCAGCCTTGCAGCGATCGGCTATAGCATGAACCAATCAGTGGTCACTGGCCCCCCAACGATTGGCTCAGCTAATTACTGAAGAGAGCCCTGTGTAGGTAAACAAGCACAGGGCTCTCTTCTGACAGTAGCAATGTGCTGCTTTTTCCCTGCAAAGCACATTACTTAGTAAAAATAGCATACACAGTAAGGAAGGATCGACCGAGTATCGGCAACACCGATATATCGGGGGCCGATATGCACTTTCCCCGATATATCGAAATCGGCCTCTAAGGTTACCGATATTGCCGATATTTAGGGAAAGTGCTTGTACCGGGGTGATGCCTGCAGCTAGAGGCATCATCCCGGTACCGGCGTCCATAGCCGACGGTCGGCTGTCTTTTAATGACAACCGATGCGGCTGAGAAGCCGCTCGACTGTCATTACAAGGAGTGGGAGGGGACGTCCCCCCCTTCCACGGCTCACCCGGGAGACCTGGGCATCCTACCTCCACCGCCGCTGAAGAGAAGACCCGGGTCATGACATCACTTCTGGGTTCTCGGCGCCGAATTCAAAAAACTTTTAGACCCCCAGATCCCTCCGCAAGGAGTACCTTTAGAAAAAATAAATAAAAAGAATTTTTTTTTTTACATGTCCGAAAATATCGGCCGATACCAATATCTGATGACCAAAATATCGGTATCGGCATTAAAAGAACGTCAATCACTAATACACAGTACACACACTAACATATGTTGGCCACTCAATTAACCACTTGATTTACTGTAATACTGACAATGGCTGGGAAGGGTTTAACATCTATTAAACTAAACGCAATCTATTCAACTAAATGCGGCCGCACCGCAACCGCATACATTGCATGTGGTTGTCAATAGAGGAGTTTGAGACATGATCTCGGTAAAATGATGCCACATCCCAAAAAATAGATAATGAGGAGCTGAAAGGGGGAAGAAAAGGAAGAAATCTTCATCCCCTTATAAAAAGTAGGACTTTAAAGGCATCAATTTGACTGATGTCAAGAAGAATGTACACTTAGAAAAAATAGATATAAAAACAAGTTTATTGTACCAAAAATGTATATAGTTTCATAAAAAAACATTATGTAACCGCCAGCCTCTCCAGAAAACGCTCGTAGTGGCGGTTACATATTGAGATCGGCACTCTGCATTAAACACTTTGGCTTTACAAAAAGGAGACACATATGGTATAGTCCCTTTGAAACAGTCACATGCTCCTGGCAACCCTTTCACATATGGGGAGAATAAAGGACACCTAATGCTTCTGCCACCATAACTCCACATAATCGCCTGAAGAAGCTGCGGAGCAAAACGCGTAGCGATTCTTCGGTTACGCTTCCACTACAAGTGAGCCCTGCATATCTCAAAATTGTTTAAGTCTGACCATTCCCATGGTCTGAATCCAATTTATCAAATATGTTATGTTGTTATGCATAAGGATTCTCTTAATTGAGGAGCATACTGTCACATGACCATCCATGTATGTTTGCATAACGGTTTTTTATGAAACTAAATTAATTTTTTGTACAATAAACTTGTTTTTATATCTATTTTTTCTAAGTGTACATTCTTCTTGAGATCAGTCAAATAGATGCCTTTAACCACTTCCCGACCACCCGCCGCCTTTTTACTGCGGCAGGGTGGCTCTCCTGCGCAAACCTACGTAGGTCTACACCGGTCGCGCGCGGGAAGCTAGGGGGCGAGCGGGGAAGCCGATGCACGGGTCAGGCGGCTTCAATTGCCACCTGACACCTGTGATCGCCCCCCTGCTGCGAGAGAAGGACGGCCGGCTGTTGAAAACACAGCTGACCATTCTTCTCCCTGAAATGATCACAGAGCCCCTGTGATCCTTCTATATAGGAACACATGTCTCTATGGTCATTTCAGAAGCTACGCCCCCCACAGTTAGAATCACTCCCCTAGGCTCACATTTAACCGCTTGATCACCTATACTATTAACCCCTTCCCTGCCAGTGTCATTATTACAGTAACAGTGCATATTTTTAGCACTAATTACTGTAGTTGGGCGGCACAGTGGTGTAGTTGTTAGCACATTCACCTAGAAGCAAGAGGGTCGCTGGTTCAAATCCCAACCACGACACTACCTGCCTGGAGTTTGCATGTTCTCCCTGTGCCTGCGTGGGTTTCCTCCAGGTACTCTGGTTTCCTCCCACACTCCAAAGACATGCTGGTAGGTTAATTGGATCCTGTATTAAAAAAAAAGAAAATTGTCCCTACTGTGTATGTATGTGAGTTAGGGACCTTAGATTGTAAGCTCCTTGAGGGCAGGGACTGATGTGAATGTGCAATGTATATGTAAAGCGCTGCGTAAATTGACAGCGCTATATAAGTACCTGAAATAATAATAATAATAGTAATGTCACTGGTCCCCCCAAAAGTGTCAAAAATGTCAGTTAGGAGGCGGATCTGTCTGCCGCAATGTCGCAGTCCTGCATAAAATCGCCACCATTACTAGTAAAAAAAAAAAAACAATACAAATGACAAATCTTTCCCGTAGTTAGTAGATGCGATAACTTTTGTGCAAACCAATCAAAATACGCTTATTGCGATTTTTTTTACCAAAAATATGTAGCATAAAACAAATTGGCCTAAAATGTTAAAAAATTCTGATTTTTAAATTTTTTTTTTGAGAATGTCATATAGCAGAATGTGAAAAAAATGTTTTTTCTTTCAAAATTGTCGCATTTTTTTTGTTTATAGCGCAAAAAATAAAAATCGCACAGGTGATCAAATACCACCAAAAGAAAGCTCTATTTGTGGGGAAAAAAAGGACTTCAATTTTATTTAGAAACAGCGTTGCACGACCGTGCAATTGTCCGTTAAAGTAACGCAGTGCTGAATCGCAAAATAGTAACTGGTCGTTAAGGGGGCAAATCCTTCCGGTCTTAAAGTGGTTAAAGTCCTATTTTTTATAAGGGGATGAAGATTTCTTCCTTTTCTTCCCCCTTTCAGCTCCTCATTGCATGTGGTTGTGTCATAGTGGTGCAAGTTTTTAGGGGTTAAAACAGGCAATGAGGAGGCAACATAACGCCTGTGTAAACGAGCCCAAATGAAGGGGAGGAAGGAGAAATGGCCGCCGGAGAGGTGATTATACACTGTCTTCTATTGAAGGGACCTGCTGGAATAAAAGATTGCCTGACAGGGCCTCTTTAAGGCAGCTCCCCTTACGATTCTCTGAAGAAATAAAGCCACAAGAAGCAGCCAGTTAATTACAGCAGTTTACTAGCAACAGCCTGGCAGAAAAGTGACAGGCAGTGATAGCTGGAATGTCGAAGGTGGCCCATCCCTGATTAACGATGAGAAGAAAGTGTACGTGGGAGGACTTAAGAATGTGGTAATGGTACAAAATCCAGGACGTTCTTCATAGTTGATGACCAAATATTGTTGTTTTCATTCCTTGCCATGGCGCTAAGATCAATAAGTGGGGACAATGCGCTACTGATGACCCCCCCACCTGAAACAATGCACCGTGCCGGCGCTCACTTTCTACAGCTCCGCCAAGAAATGTGGAGCTTTCACAGGAACTCCCTTTACAGTAATTAAGCTTGTTATGTCATGTAATTCTCCACTTGTGTAGCTCTTTCTCTTTTTTTTTATATTTCATACCCCTCTCATGTCTGTAATGTTTACTCTGGCTTGGAGAGAAGTTAGATGCAAAGGTAAGCGGTATTGTTTCTTTGCCTTCCCATGGGAAAACGGAATTGCTCTGGATGTCTTTCAACAAACGCAATGCGGGGGGGAAGAGGAACAGTGTAGAGATTGTTTACGTTTGGCAAACCTCTCCTTTGACACCTTCAGTGCTGGCCCGTTCTGTAAACCTGAAGAAAAAAACGATGGGCAAAAGGAGAGAGCAGCACAAAGTTACAGAATTGATCAATGCAAACGCTGCTGCTTCCATAAAGGCTGACCCTAAGGGCCTGAGCCAATGGGCTTTGGACCTATGTCAATTACATCTATTTTAGATGTTTCTTAAAATCTTGCAGAATTCATTAACAGGTGCATCTGACTTGAAGTTGACCTTCTTCTCACCTGCAGTTGTTCAGCTTCAAGCAGCTTTTGCATTCCCATAGCCTTAAGCCCCGTACACACGCGTCGAAAATCGGCAGTGAATTTTCGTCCGACGACCGATCTGCCGATTTTCGGCTTGTTGGTATGATGCTTCCGACATCCAAATCCGACTTTTCGGCCGAAAAAAATCTGGTGTGCAGACTATAAAATTTTTGTTGGCCGTCAACATAACGGCCGATTTTCGTGCAGTCAGTACAGATTTCGACAGGGAAAAATCTGATGAGCAAGTCTGGGCATGCTCAGAGAAGAAAGAACACAAAGAAAGGAAACCAACACATGACATCACTTCTGAAGTAGAATTTTGTTGGGCGAGAAAATTCGTGTGCAGTCTAGGCACATTCCAACCAACAAAACACAACTCTGGACAAAAGACGGACGATCGGTCGGCCGATAATCGTTGCGTGTGTACGGGGCTTTAAGCCCCGTACACATGCTACGAATTTCCGCCGACCGGTCGTCCGTTTTTTGTGGCATGCTAGTCTGATGGGGAAAGTGAAGAGGTTATTTTCATACGAATTTTCCCGTACGACAGAATTCTACTTCAGAAGTGATGTCATGTGTTGGATTGCTTTGTATGTGTTCTTTCGTCTCTGAGCATGCCTAGTCTTGCTCTTAAGATTTTTTTCCGTCGAAACCTGTACTAATGAGACGAAAATCGGACATTGTATTACGAACAACAAAAATTTTATAGCCTGCACATCAGGATTTTGTCAGCCGAAAAGTCGGAGTCGGCTGTCGAAAGCACCATACTAACAATCCGAAAATCAGCAGATCGGTCGTCGGACGAATTTTCCCTTCCGAATTTCTTATCGTGTGTACGGGCCTTAACATGGGAATGCAAAAGCCATTTGAAGCAAGAAAACCCCATCAAACCGTTGGCCGTCTGCACACAGTCATCGACTCCATGTTGCATAAATGGTAATGAGATGGGTAAAAGATGGCTTCAGTGCCTGTTCTTCACCTGTAGAGAACTCCACAGATGCATTTTGTCCTTTTCGGGGCTTAATTGTAGAGGCCACTACAATTAAGCCCCGAAAAGGGCGAAACGCTTCTGAGGAGTTTTTTACAGGTGGAGAACAGGAGCTGAACCCACCATTTGCCCAACTCATTCACATTTATGAAAAAGGGAGTCACTGTCTGTGTGCAAATGGCCATTCTTTTGTTGAAGTCTACTGGAGCCTGACAAGCGGATTCTATTTTGCACCAGTCTATCCACATGCTGACCCGGCTGATACAGGTTTGGAGAGGTGGGGTGAGATGGTGGTGGGTGGTCATTGCTTTGGGCTACATAAGCAAACCCCCATAAACACAGGTGCTAAAAATTGCCATATTGTGACCTGCCTTATACAGCCCAATTCATGCAAATGATGACCTTAAAATGAATATAGCTTGTGAAGGCAGACCCAGAGGAAT
Organism: Pelophylax lessonae; assembly: GCF_965119305.1. Classification (NCBI taxonomy): domain Eukaryota; kingdom Metazoa; phylum Chordata; class Amphibia; order Anura; family Ranidae; genus Pelophylax; species Pelophylax lessonae. The sequence goes on along the minus strand of NC_138777.1, from coordinate 40,853,184 downwards.
ACAATTAATGGAGGGGCTGTGTAACTGAATGAAGGAATAGTCCTAGGATGGAGTTAAAAAGTATGTGGAAAGTGCAGGTGCAGGAGGCCATACCTGACTTGCAGCTTATAGTCAAGTGGTTTGGAGGAGATGCAGAGGTAGTAGCTGTTAGATGCAAGAATGAGAGGCTCAAGTGTCCAGCCCCCCCCCCCCCCTTCCTCCTTTATATGTATGTCAACTGGGTTGGACCTTAGTATGACTATGATTTCCTGCAGATTTGGCAGGTAGGGGGGCTATGGTGCTTTCCCTTTTAGTTTCAATTGTCTTTACTGAGGCCTGGTCCCCTGGGAAGGCAGAAAATGGTCAATTTGAAGCCGTCCTTGAACCAGTGGTATGCAACTATCAGGGCCCAAAACTTATCCTGCAAATTCTGTTGTGTCTACTGATGTGAGCCATCTGGAATGCTGGACACCTCCCTGGACTATTCTTCAAATGATCCTGCCTTGAACCTTGTTTGTCTTGAACCTTGAACCCTTTGCTCCTCCCATGAACTTCCTAATAAAGCCATGCCTTTGCACTTCCTGTTTGCCAGGTTACTGTGCTCCCTCCAGCCAATATCTTGCTCTTGTTAGTTCTGCTCCCCTCTGTATATCTGTGCTGCTCCTTGACTGTGCTTCTGCTTGATTTCCAACCTGAAACCACTCTGTACCTCCTGGTGGGGTGATCTTGAGGACCATGACCTGGTACTAACATGCAGCAAAATCCATCTCTACCATCAGGAGCTCTGGTGAACACAGGTTAGTAATTAGAATCTGCACCTCAGGTAAGCCCGTGTCATCCGCTGGTTGGTGGGGGTGCCTCGCTACTGGTCTCCGAGCCTGACTATAGATAGTGAGAGCAACTGAGAACAGGGTTGGATCACAGAAATAGGTTAGGGGACACCAAAGACCCCACCTTAGAATCCAACAATCGGCATGTTCTTTATTGGGTATGGTTAATTTGTTTTGGTTATTTATCAAATTGTTAACTGTTTCTTTGGTTAACAAAGGACTGCGGTGGCCAATTCCAGTTCATGTTGAGCAGTCCGTGTATTTATTAGGGCTCAGTGGGGAATGAAATTGATGAATCCAGCAGTCATGGGAAATCATGCCAATCATGACCAGCTTCCCTAGCTTTGTTGGAAAATCTTTCTGTGAGTAGACTTGTTCTCTTTTCTCACCTGGGAAAAAAGATTTTGGTGCACCAATGCATTCAAGGACAGATAGATGACACAGATCTATGTAGGCCAAGCAAAGGGAAATAAGGGTTAAGCTGAAAAGAATGGATGTCCTCTATCCTCTGTGTCAGGTACACGTATCAGTTTGACTCTCAGCCAGTCAGCTAAAAATAAAAAGATCACAAGACTTCTCAGCAATCTCAGGGCAAATCTCTGTCTCCAGTGTCACTGCCTTCTGCAAGATAATATACAGGCTGGGTTAAAGAATAAAAAAAATGAGCCCCAAATACACACTAGCATATCCCCGACATTTGGAGAAAAAAGGACACTTTCTAGCCCAAAGTATGTAGGCAGGGACATAATCCTGCCAGGGATTAACCCCTACATACACCTCTTGGCGTTTAGGTGGATTTAGAGTTGGAGGAAGAGTTCTCAGAAGTTTTATGTCTTTCCCCAAAATGAAATATCATATGCAGTTGCAGTTGGTCTGATTTTTTTTCTGCTTGAAGTGGTTCTAAAGGCTGAAGGTTTTTTATGCATGAAGGTAAAAAAAACATTGTGTATGCAGCACCCCTCCCTTCAGCTCCCCGATACTTAACTGAGCCTCCTCCAATCCAGCGATATTCACAATAGCCTCGGCTGTCCCGGGACTCTCCCTTCTCATTGGCTGAGACAGCAGCAGGAGTCCATTGGCTCTCACTGCTCTAAATCACAGCCAGTTAGCCAATGAGGAGAGAATGGGGGGCTCTATGTGTCTTATGGACGCATAGAGTATTGGCTCAGGAGTGGATATGGAGCGGTGCCCCCAGGGCAAGCGGCTTTTTCTGAGGGCACTACTCGAAGGGGAGGTGTCAGGAGTGCTGGACCCGAAAAGAGGAGGATCGGAGCTGCACGAGCAGGTAGCTATAACATGTTTGTTATTTAAAAACTTTAAAGTGTAATTCCAGTCAATACTAACTAAGTGTAAACCCACCCTCTATTCTAAGCCTATTCTAAGCCTATTCTAACTACCCTGTAAAAGAAAGATGTCTATACATACCTATACTGAGAGCATTCTGGTCCGGTTACACGATTGGCTTCCAGTGCCAGCTTCAGTGTGGAGGAGGGTCAGCCGACAACAGATGCCCCATAGTAAGCCTATAGGTGACCTCATCCCACAGACGCTGCAGCTGTTGTCATTGATCTTTCCTCTACACCAGGGATCCTCAAACTACGGCCCTCCAGCTGTTGCAGAACTACACATCCCATGAGGCATTGTAAAACTCTGACATGCACAGACGTGGCTTGGCATGATGGGATTTGTAGTTCCTGAACAACTGGAGGGCCATAGTTTGAAGACCCCTGCTCTACACTGAAGCCAGCCACTGAAAGATCATGTGACCAGATCGGAGACAAGAGCACCCTCAGCATAGGTAAGTATGGACTTCATTCCTTTACAGGATAGTTAGAATAGGGTTAGAATGGGAGTAGGTTTAGGCTTGGTTAGTATTGGACTGGAATTACACATTAATGGAACTACTGACCAGTTAATATCTAAGCCCTCAAAAAATGATGCCTTGGGTGTCTGTTGTAGGGAGATAAGGGGCAATAATCCCTGCTTCCTGTGACCTGGGTGAACCTGAATTTCAGGTGATGTGACCTGTCAGTGTCCCAGAAGACTGCAGGGGGGGAGGGAGGGATATGAACTTCCGTTGCCGAGTGCAGTGGCAAAGTGGGAAAAGGTACCTATCAAAATCGGGTACCTGCTCCCCCCGCTCCTCAAAAGTGCCAACTGTGCAAGAGGAGCAGGGGACGAGTCCTTAAAGTGGAACTTCCCCATTTTGGGTGGAGTTCCGCTTTAATGCCTTGAGAACCGAAAATTGTGAAGAATTACTTTAGTGGCTGGTGTTTCTAACCTGCCCTCTAGAGGGCGAGCTTCCATTCCTGCCCACACACTGACCTGGGACAACTATGCAGATTAGAAAAATAAGATTTTCTATTCTTCATACTTGTTTTGGGGCAGTGACTCAAATAATGATGCAAGAGATTTCGCATGAAAGGCAGGCAACTAGCATTTTTAGAAGGAAAATACAGTAATGGCTGAGCATGGCAGCTCTTGTTTAATAAGTGTATGCGATCCTAAAATTTAAGCATTGGACTTATTGTATATAAGATCTTGGAAAGTCATAAAGAACCCCTATCTGTTTCTTACCAACCACGCTAGGTGTGATCAGGTAGCATCTTTTTTTCTGACTTGGGTGCTATGGATGTCAAGCCTCCATCCATCATTCCACAATTTGATTGACATTTGCCTCTGGCCACTCCGCATCTTCTGCAGCCTCCACACCCAGCCTTCCAGGCTGCTGAAAGAAGACCAAAAAAAGACAAAAAAATAGATTTTCTGCAGTTTTTAATGGCTGTGCATAATTGAACATACATAGTGATGGTGCCAAAAGTGCTTGCTTTAGTTTTATTTGACTTACATTTACATATACTTTGGGTTGTATCTGTAAAAAAAAAAAAAAATTGCATTGCTATTTGTGACAGGAGTCACTTTGGGCATGGGGGTTGTGGACCCCAAATTCCTTTAAAGAGGTTGGGAGGCACTATGTCCAGCCTTGTGTGGCTTTCTTATGTTTAAGTCACCCTGCATCTTTTATGGATGCAGGGTGACCGGGAGGGTGGTGTACACTAAGAATATGGTTTGGACTATTTCAAATGGGACAGTATATGCATTACCCATATCTCTTAGGAAATATGGAGATCTACCTTATTCCTGTAAACTGTAAGGCACAGGAAGTGCACTCCTAATATGGTCATTCCAGGAAGTCCAATGAGGAGACGGACTGTCTGAGGTGGCTCTCCATTCACCTATTGTCGGGTGTGCTAATGAACTTGCCTGGTGTCTGCTAAGAGATGTATTGACACTCAGAGTAATGTGTAAGAGTAATGTGTATTGAGGGCTCGTTAGGGAACCATTGTTCTGTGTCTGGCTATTGTGTACATTGATTACCCCCTGGGGGCTTCTGTCTCCTTGCACATGGCAGTCCTTCTGGTCAAGCTATCTGACCAATCACTGCTGACTCATTTTCAAGCCCTCATTTGAATGGCTGGAGAGGACCTTATGGGGAACTGCAGGTACTGTGCAATTGACCAATGGGAAAGCGGTTGTTGGGTGAAGGATGTTCCAAATTCTGTATAAAAGTGTGCTGTGTTCTTCCAATAAATGTTGTTCCTGTTTTAACCTCAACGCGGAGCCTTGTCTCGTTATTGGGGGGATTTATTGTATGCTCTTCCAGTTTGACTGCTAGGAGTGTAAACCCTTATGGTTTTTCCTATTCAGCTGTAAGCAGCATTCATAAGGTTCCAGCTACACTGTTTGCATCATTCCTTGGTTTCCAGTTCGGGAGTTTGGTGTCCTGCAAGTAGCTGTGCCTGTAGCTCTGGAAGGGGAAGATCTCCTAAACGGTTTTAACCCTTTTGTGTCCGGGGTGCCGTTACACTATTTTTTCAGCAAAACTGCTGGTAGATTTATTTTGTGTGAAAGGGCAAAATTGGATGTTCTCAGGCTATTTCCTCTATAGCAGTGGTCTCCAAACTTTGGTCTGGGGGTCAGATGCAGCCCTTTGCTTGCCTTTATCTGGCCCTTGGGGCTCTATTCCTTCCACTGACACCAACAATGGAGCACTATTACTCTAACTGACATCAGTAATGTCAGGACATTTTCTACTCCCACTGGCCACACTCTGGCCCTCCTAAAGGATGAAGGACTGTAAACGTGGCCCTTTGTTTAGAAAGTTTGGAGACCCCTGCACTAAAGGTTAAATATTATTAATTCATAAACAAGCGGTTCAGGAAAATACCACATTATGGCCACTAGATGAAGCTGAAGATCATAAGAAATAAGTGTTTGAATGCTCTTTGTTAGATTCACCTATCTGAAATCAATTGTCATACTATTCATTCACAAGTTTCAAGACATAAAGTGAGAAAACTATATGTCATTCACCTGTGTAACCTTTTCATGTTTCCATCAAACATTCTTTAAATTCAATCTTCTTTTAAGAATCACTAAAAATTGCTTGAGGTGGCTGAGCCTTTGTACTGGGGGGGCATGTACAAAGTATCAGTTCAAAGAGCGCACATGGTAATGTTGCAGGACAAGCCTGATGCCTTGAAGGGCCGGAAAGGTATCTGTTGACATACAAATGACAATATTTAAGGAGAGAAGGTGCCCACAGGGGGAAAAACCAGTAGAACATCAAACCAATGCCAAACACCCACATGTGTGACTGTCACTGGATCAGGCTAGTTACTCAAATCAGAGCAAACTTCTGTCACTGCTATATTGTTACCGGGAACTGACAGCCTCGGCATTGTAATGATTACACCAGGATGTCATAGCTCATTGACATTGGAAGGTCTAAAGCAGCTTTCTTCAACTTTATAACTGCAGAAGAAGCCTTAAGATAATTTTCCAGTCTCAAGAACCTTCTGCTAAAAGCAGTTAATTGGAGGTTGGTCGGAAAAATGCCCCTTACATTGATGTTCAGAAAGCCACTTACAGACAGATAAAAAATTCAGTAATTTCCTGCCATTGGCTTTGCCAAATGGCGTTGATTCTGGAACTATACAGGCTCCATCAGATGGGAGGTCTTTCAGCTACAACTCAAGAAACCCTTATTTTCTTCTAGAGCAGAGGTGTCAAACTCAGTTTTATCGTGGGCCGCATGAGCATTATGGTTGCCCCCAAAGGGCCATCGGACGTCAAGAGTGCCCCACCCTTCCTTACATCACAGTGCACCCCCTTGCCTTGTTCTGCTACCAGGAAGAAGCTGGGGCGGAGCTGTAAATCAGAAAGTGCAGGGTCTGAAGGAGCACCAGAGAAGGGCTGGGGTCAGCTGCCGGAGTCTTCTGAATGCTGAAACCACTAGAGGCAGAGATGAGGGGATGCTGTGGCTGCACAGAGAGGCAATAGGACCTGTAGGAGGAATTCTGTCATTCTATCTGCTGCCGCCTGGTGAGATGGGGGAATATGGTAGAGATGAGCCACTCCGCGGCTGCACAGCGGAAGAATTTTGTCCCCATCTCTGCTGCCAACTGCTGAGACAAGGTGGGGGCGGGAATTAGGGGGATGCAGGAGAGGTGCGAGAGGCCACATGAAATGGCCTGGCAGGCCGCATTCAGCCTGTGGGCCTTATGTTTGACACATGTATTCTAGGGGAACCTTTAGGTTTCACAGGACCCTGGTTTAGAATATCCAGTCAAAAAGCTAATCACGTGCATGGGATTACATCTATAGGATCTACCACATTTTGGATTTTTTTTATGCCCATTCCAAAGGAAACCTGTCTAGCGCTGTCCCCATAGGGCTTGCTGTATGATGACTTGTTGGGCCTCCTATGATTACCAGCAGACAGTCACTTAGGGTGCAGTTCACACATTCATCCATACTCCAAATGGCTCGTTACTTGGTAAACAGTCCAGGAGTGTTGGTTTTTAGTATTTATTGTGGAACTTTGATGGGACTATATACAGTTGATAAGGACAACTCTCACTTGGCCTCACCAGGATGTTTGTGCAAGCAGCCACACTGCTGTACCATACTGCCACATGTATGGAAAGGGTTAAGTCTCCTCCTTGCTCTTTCTCCAGCAATAGACTTGGTGAACTAGATTATCTTCAGGATACTCTCTAGCATCCCCTTTACTAACACCCGTCCACTGACTCTTCTAGCTGCAGGGATGGCCCCCCTCAGGACAGGCTCCTTGACACAGATTTTTACTCACTGTACTGCAGAATCAGATCCTTCCAGTGTCTCCCTTCCAGTCAGCTTTACAGGACCTCTGGGTTCAGTTCCTCTCTGACTCTTTAAGCCCTCAGGTCAACAACCTGAGGCCGCATGGCAACTTCTACAGAGGAGGAGGCAGCCGCCCCCTCCCTCTGGGACTCCACTCTCCAGCTGAAAATCTCCGAGCACATGTGCTCCTGGCATTTATACAGAATGCCAGCATGCATCGAGGCACTTTCCTCTGACAATCACAAGGGCATTACTAAATAACTGTGCACTCATTTGCCAGGTTTCCTCCCACTGTCCAATATGCCTCCCTATTGGACCAGTGTGAAACACTGCAGACAAACTGAGTTGCACCTGAGCACATTGAGCAGACCTCACTAGCAGATCCTGCTTTCTGGTAGGCAGAGAAAAATATAGATTTACCTGCCAATCCTGGTAAGCAGAGAAGATCTAAAACTATACTCTCTCCCTCTAGCACCTACCTAGGAGGGTGCTACATCTGTATTCAGAAAAATATGTAGACTTTGCTCACCTTTTCTTTTGAAATACTAGTTTTCTGGCAGTTATGTTGGTCTTTTGACTTGGAACAAGTGTGTAGTTTGGAAAGTTTTAACTTTGATCTGACTTTCTGATTTGCATACCTGTTGCAGGTCAGTAGCTTTGAAAATATTGAAGCTAGAGGCAAACATGCAACTGGAGGATCAGCGATGGCAGCATTTGTGCTTCTCCCTGTACAGCTTTTCATCAACATAAATGTTCAGTTGTACTGGGTACAGCTATGCATAATAATGATTTGTGCATGAGCGAGTGACAGTCCTATCAGCCCTGGTGCTGGGATATAGGCAGGGGCGGCCCAGGCAATTTTTCTTTGCTAGTGCTGTGTTGGTGCTGGGGCTGGGGGTATAGGTGGGGTAGCTAAATCCCCAACCCTAAATCCAATGTTATAAAAAAAAAAAAAGAAGACAAACTAAATAAGGAAATGCTTACATAGGAAATGAAATAAATGTAATATTATATTGTATAGTAAGCAATTAGAGCCTTATAACACAAAATGTAGTCCACTTGGTGCAATGAAGAAAGATAAGCTGAATGGTGTGGAGTGGCTACATCATACTAAAAGGGCAAAGAGATATAACATGAGCCTATTTATTGCTAACACAGCACACATATACCATAGTCTGTTCACCACAAAGTTTGCCTTAAATACTTGGCCACCAGCAGACATCCCAGACACACATAAACCTCAGCAATAAACAGACATTGGGGATTCCTTTGAATACCCCTGTAGATGGAGGGCCGCCTCCAAAAAAATATGAATTCAGGCTTCCTATCCTCGTCCACTCAAGGGAACCAGCACTTCTAGAATAAACATTTTTTTTTTTTTAGTCAAACCCTTTCATTCATGGTCATTAGAAATGTTCCCCCTTACATTCGTTGTAAATGGAAAAGTGCCACATTACATGTGCAGTAGGAAGAGCAGAGATATGATTTTTATTAAATTACTCTGGAAAATTCTTCCTCTTGGCACTGAGGGAGTGAGAGGGAGAGCACCTCTGTCTTGATAATGGGCTGCTGCAGAATACCATACCAGTGGAGATCTGAGCCTGAGACTGGGAGTGAGGAAACCCGGGGCAGGGCAGCACCACCCACATCACAGCACCTGCACCTCTGCAACAGGGAGACTGGAGCGTCCACTCACCCTTTTCTTCCCATCACTGATCACTGGAGGATTTCAGGGATTAGGTTTGCCTTTACTACCTGGTTTGGTGCTCAATTTCTTTGATAGAGCACTGGGTACTTTTAAGTTTTACTTTCAGTGATTTGCTATAAATATATATGTTTGTTTTTTTTTCTTTCTTTCTTCCCTCCTCTCCCACCTCGCCACCCTCCTCTGACTCTGCCTTGTTTGTCCAGTCGACTCCTCAATGGGTGTCACCGCGAGCACCTAGCTAGAAAGCCCTCACCGCACCTGCCCACCATGAAGGATTCCCTGCTGACTATAAGGTGTGTCTCCCTTAATGTGAGGGGACTTAACGCCCCTAAAAAGAGGTCACAAGTACTGGGGACGCTCTCCAAACACAAAACATATTTTATATTCCTCCAGGAGGCTCACTTCAAGACAGCGAGTATCCCAAAACTGAGCAGCAAATCCTTCCCCATAGCGCACCATGCAACCAATCCTACTTCTAAAATTAGAGGCACCTCTATTCTCATTTCCAAGAACGCCCCGTTTCAGCTGATGGACAAATTTGTTGACCCAGAAGGCCGCTTCATATTTTTACAAGGCATGTTCCCATCCAGGCCCATCACTTTGGCAAACATCTACTGCCCTATTGAACACCAAGTCTCCTTCTTTAATAAGATGGTTGACATCCTTCACACATTCCAAATGGGCATCCTGATTATGGGGGGAGATTTCAATGTTTCTCTTAATCCTCTGGTCAACAGGTCCACGGTCTCATCCACTCTGCCATATAAGGCCTTACGCAAGATCAACCTGCAATTGCAAAGCCTGACTCTCCATGATACATGGAGAACTTTGTTCCCCAACGTTAAAGATTACACATTCTTCTCTAACCCCCACAACAAATATTCCAGATTGGGTTTTTTCTCTTTTGTGCCAAAGGGATCTCCAGTTCCTTCACAAGGCACCTATAGATATATATCCATACAAAAAAAAAGGTGAAAGGCTGGTGCTATGGAAGTCAGCTAAAACATTGTTTTAATAATGCAGGGGAACAACAGTCAAAAAATCCAATGCGTTTCAGCCATCCGGCCCTAATCATGGCCCCGTTTTTGCACAAACCCTCACTCGCCTTCCAATCTCCACTAAATAGGGTGGGAGATGTTTTGTAGTTTACAGAGGATAGTTGGAAAAGCGATAACATTGTTTAAAGATCAGTATAGTGCTCAGGACATGGAATTCATCATCGGAATTCTGGCAAGATCAACAGGTGCTTGCAGAAAAAGTGCTTAGCTTAAAAAAAAAAATTAAATACAGCCATCACATCTACGTATCTTCACTTAGATCACATCTACGCATGCATCTTTAGATGCATTTTTTTTCATCTTCCTTTCATTGTAGTTTTTCTAAAAAAAAAAAAATAGGGTTCGATATTTTTAAGGACTTGCATCCCTTTTCCCCCCCAATAAAGTATTTAACTTCTCAATGAGATGGGCATATTATAATTTCGTAGTTCATTATGTTCTCACCGTCTGCAGCTACATGTCATCCTCATTGTTCGCAAAAGTAGAGCGTATCACATGTCCTACTTAGCTCTCTATCCAATAACTACTGCTTAACCTGAGGATCAAATACAACCTTCAGCCAAAGGAACTGACAAATGGATTCTAGACAGCTGCCAGAGAACACAGTATGAATGAATCAGTCCATGTGGAAAACTGGCCTCGGACAAAAGGAGGCACAACTCTTTTCCTATGGCAGAAAAGATGTAAAGGAGCTAAGCAGAGAAAAGCCGGGTGCTGCTTTCACACTCCTCCCCTCCTCCTTACATCTGGCGTCGATATCAGATGCAAAAGCTAGCATATTGAGAGGCACAATCGTATAGCTGCAACACGGGGATGGGAGGGTAGTAATTGCACTAATTGACCTGTTAAAATATTAAATAGCACTCACACACAGATTGAAGGGAAGTGCAGTTGGCCACGATCCCCTTGGGTTTGAGGAGATTATATGTATTAGCCGTATAGTGTAATACCAGGTCTCTGGGTCAGGCTAATTCTGGGTGTGTTTAACACAATATCTAAAGGCGTCACACAGATCAGTGGTTCTCAACCTTTCACATGTCAAAGATCACTTGGTAACTTCCTGGAAGGAGGAAGAACTGGTGGCGGGTCGGGATCTTTGCTGCAAATGTGCTTGTTAACAAACAACAACGTACTTTCAATAGCATGGGACGTTGCTCCAAACATATTTTGATGATAAACTCTTAGAGGATGAAAAGAAATTTCCCTTTGTTAAGGGAATGTTCACTTAAAACTAGGGATGCACCGATCCGATATTCGGATCGGAAATCGGCCCCGATCCTGGCAAAATAGCTGTATTGGAGATCGGTAAAGTTCAGCCGTCCCACGGGCCGATCCGGTTTTTGCTGCGTAACGGCTCAGCCATCCCTTACTGGGTGCAGTAGTATTATGGGATGGGAGCCGCTACTTCCTGTATAGGTCCGGCTCACAGGCGGAGTGATATCAGATGCACTCCGCCTGTGAATGAAGGAGCCACACACATGAAGCAGCGGCTTTGCAGCCGCTTCCTTTGTGTGTAGCTCCCGATCGGTTTCGTATCTGTATCAGCGATTTCATCTTGCCAGATATCGGTATCAGCTCCAAAAAAGCCGGATCGGTGCATCCCTACTTAAAACCAAGGTTTGCTTTGGCCTTGCTGGGAAAAGCAACACGTTAACATTACCGTAGCTCTCCTCAGCATCATACTGACCTTTTCTATGCTTCTCTGCACCCTCTTCAGCCACTGGTAGGGAAAGTAAAGAACTGAATAATTATGGAGTTACCCTACACAGGTCTATAGGCTCCACATGGGACAATGTCCTGAGAGGATTGGATTGGGGGCATTTGCCTCTTGGGCCTATGCAAATAATATATGGCCCTGAGTGGAGATTCTTCAACATTCAGACATCCCTCCTACTGTCAGTAACAAATACTGAGCAATATGAAGTTACCTACCTATTATCCTAGCAGAGGGAAATCTTTCAGCAAGAACTGGAACCAGCGCCTCTGAAATGTCATGTAAACAATTGCCAATAACCACAAAGGAAGCCAATACATCAAGTTGTGAAAAGATTGTGCCACAAGAAACCATGTCCTTTAGGAGCACCACCTTTTACCATGCCCATCAATCAATGCGGCACCCTGGGACATTTTGAATGTTACATTTTTTCAGGCTACAGGGAACCACCCCTACCTTGAAAGGGCCAATTGGTTATGTTTGCCCCCCAGACCTAAGGTTCCAAGTTTTCCCCTTGACCGCGCTGATGGATCCAATGCTGTCACAATCAGTTAGTTACATAATCCTCCTGATGTACAAGGGATTTCCTTCAGCTCATGGCACTGAATGGAACATTGGGGAAGTGAAATAACTGCTTTGTGGGGCATTTGCCTTATAGGCTAATGGAAATAAGATATGTTGGTACTGGTGGCCCTGGGAGGAGATGCTTCAACATTTAGACATTGATCATACAGTCAGAAACAAATACTGATTAAGAAGTTACAGTAGCTACCTATTATCTTAGTAGAGGGAGGTTTTCCAGCCACTTTCTTAGCGACTGTGAGATGTCATGTGACCCAATGCAGAGAACTGCAAATGAAGCTAGTGCTACAAGCTGTGAAAAGCTTGTGTCACAATAAACCATGTCCTTTAGGAACACTCGTCTTTCATAATCCACCACAGCACACTTTTCATGTTACACTTTTTGTAGGCCAAAGAAAACTGCCTTTACCATGAAAGGGCTACTTGGTTATGTTTGCCCCCCCCCCCCCCCCCCCCCTGGCCAAAGGTTCCCAGTTCTCCCCTTGACAATGCTGATGGGTCCAGTGCTGTCACAAGGAGCTAGTTACACGTTCCTTCTAAAGTATCAGTTATCTCCTTCAATTCCTGCCGCTGAATAGAACAGTAGGGAAGTGAGAAGACTGCTTTGGGGGGCATTTGCCTCTTAGGCCAATGCAAATAAGATATGCTGGTGATGGTGGCCCTGGGAGGAGATGCTTTAACATTTAGACATTGATCCTACAGTCAGTAACAAATACCTATTATACTTAGGTAGTTACATACCTATTACCCTAGGAAAGTCTTCCAGCAACTTCCTTTAAGATTCTGAGATGTCATGTGACCAAATGCTGAATGCTACAAGCCATGAAACCATGTTCTTTAGGAACACCCAGTACAAGGACAGGGTCATCAAGTATCCAGGGAATTCAGCCCACCCAATCCCCACTATTATTACATGCCGTAGATTGGGTTTACCACCCTACTTTCTTTTTATTGCCCCTTTGCTTTAATGATCCCAGGGCAGGTGTCTCTTCTGCCCACCCCTTGTCCCATCCCTGGGAAGACCCATCTTTCACAATACACCACATCACACTTTTCATGGAACACTTTTTATAGCCCACAGAAAACTGTCTCTACCATGAAAGAGCCACTTGGTTACATTTGTCCCCTAGGCCTAAGGTTCCCAGTTCTCCCATCATTCCATCGGTGTTCATGGGTCCAATACTCACACAAGTAGTTCGTTCCTCCATACCCAAGTACCAGGAATTTTATTCAGCTCCTACCATTGAATGCAGCAGTGGGGAAGAGAAGAATAGGTAAGATTATGGGGAGCGGGCAGCCATAGGACAGGTGTGATTTACTGTCAAGCTGTGCTCACTTAAACCATCCAATCATGTACAAGTACATTTTTTTTTAATTTCACTAGGACAGGATTGTGTGTTCAAAGTAAACTTAGTTTCAATTTATCCGTTCAGCTACATAAAGAGTTCAGTGCCGGTTCACATTGGTGCTATGCAGGAACCCTGCAAATCCACTGCGGAAGTTCCTGCATCGCACCCGACTTGCAGGCAGTTCACACTGCCATATGCAAACTGCTGGGAGTGTTAATGACACCCCCAAATTAGTTTGCATATCGCAGTGCGAATTGTCAATTCAGACAGGAATCGGATCGCATAGGTGGGAACACCCATGAGATCCGATTCTGGTGCCGACCCAAAACAAAATGGTCCTGAACAACTTTGGTCCGAATGCGATGTGAATTCAGCCATACAATCTGTATGGATGAATTTGCATCGCACAGACATCACGTGCGATTTGCACAGCAGTGCGCTGCAAATCACATGCAATGTCTGACATCGCTATAGTGTGAACCGGCATTTACTCATAAATTGATCCACAGAGTACTAGAAGATAAAATACTATAATGCCCCAATTAGTATATCTGAAAACGGGAAGTCTTTTGGAACTGGAACTTTTCTAACATTCTTTCCCACTGTTAATTGACTGGCGTGTCTGGCTTGTCACTCATGACCATCTGTTTAAGCTGCATTACTGAGCACCTCCAAGGCTACCATCTCTGTCCAGCCACCCTCGTAATCCCATAGACTTTTAAGGGAACTAGCATGAAAGAAACCTAGAAGTAGCTATTGATGAGCTCTGCTTTAAAAAGGTAAATGTCTAGATTTCATACTGACCTTTTTGCTTCAGTAGGTTGAGTCACTGACCTGGAACTAATATTCTGATAAAAGGTTTAATTTTTTTTCACTGTCCTTAGGCTAAATTAAAATGGCTTCAAAAGAGGTTTTTTTATGAGCGTTTTTAAGATCCATCAAATGCTTGTCCAAACTGCGTGAATTGCAGCGCACAGTGTTGTTCACATGGTTGCGTTATCATCATGTCACTTTTCTTCAAGTTGCATCGCATCAAAATTGACCCGACATGTGCCATTTGCTAGACTTTGCCACTCCCAAATGCTTCCATTATTGTCAATGTAAACATACTGCATACCCCAATGGCATTGACAGCACATTTAGAGGTGTTTGGAAAACGTTACTAGCTGAGACGATAATATAAATATCCATGATCCAATTACAGATTACGCTTCAGAGGGGATTGACAGGCGGGGAGAAGGCTATGCAACACCTTCTCGCTGCCTGTTTTAACCTCTATTTTTGTTGACAAATTCACCGCGGGTGTTCACCTGAATGTGTCACGTTCAGTGGGCTTGCTGCCAACCGATCGCTACATTTTGGGTAGATTTTGCCGAAGCAAAGCATCATAATGCATACTTGCCAACTGTCCTGTTTTTGCCGGGACAGTCCCGGCAAATAGGAGTGTGTTCCGGGTAATTTACATTGTCCCTTGCACTTTATTTATATTTACATATTCCATTTTTTTGTATGGTCACACCTGAGCACATTTGACACTTTAGAATTGCAGGGAATTGTGATGAGAATTTTAAACTTTAGGCAGAAGTAGTGCAGCTGAATGGGAGAACTATTCCAACTCTGCTACTTGGGCCTTATGTTTGAAATTCCCTTTTCAATTTCCTGTAATTCTCTCTTTATTGAGTAGACCCTGTAATTTGATGATAAGTAGATGGAGATTAATTATGCAGAGTAGTCGGAGCTTCAGGCAGGTGGGTGTTATAATAAATTAATAGCTGTGCTGCAAAGTGTCCCGGGAGTTTTTTTTCAAATATTGGCAACCATGTATAATGCCAACATGTAAATGCTCCGGTCCTCTGCCTAATGCAGATTGAGGGAAGTAATTGGGAAACAGTAAAAATGTGGCTGAACCATACATTTTACCCCCCCCCCCCCTCAACTGCACGTCTAAACTCAGCCTAAAAAAAAAAAAAACACAGTGGGGGCATCTGCAAGTGTAACGCAGAGCAAACACATCAAAAATGGGTAAAAAATTAACCTTTAACATATTAGCTGCATGGGTGCTCAAATTTATTGGGCTTCTGAGCAAGACCAGGTTTGGCTGCTGGGCTACAGCAATATGGAGATGGAGATGGAGACATTGCCCTTTATTCTTCTCTCTCTCTCTACTAAGATACTGATGATATGCTACACCATTTTCTTCAGCCAGCAGTGGGAGAGCTAAAGCCAAGCAAGCCCATAGACTTCTATGCAGAGTGTTGAGAATCCTGGGTGATGTAGTTTGAGACAGCAACCATATAACGGCTACACTATAATGGTAACACTACAGATTCCAATAGGCACTGTGCAGTAGGAGGAGTGGAGAGATGAATTTTTTTTAAACTGCCTGGGAAAATTTTTCCTCTTGGCACCGAGAAAGTTAGAGATAGAGAGAGAGAGAGCACCTCCCAGCTTGAGACTGGGAGTGAGGACACAGCCGGGCAGTTCAGCAATCCCCACATCACATCACAGCACCTGCACCGCTGCCACTTGTAGATTGGAGCATCCACTCAGCCTTTGCTTCTTACCGCTGATCACCGGAAGCTTTCGGGGAGAGACTGAGGGGGACCCCCCTTCTACAGTGGGAGATCACTGCAGCATCCCAGGAACTGGTGAGAGGCCTTTTGGCCAATTGCTGATACCACTACCATAGACTGTGCCACTGAGAGCAGGACACCAAGTGTACCCAATTTATACTGCACCCATACTGCCCTCTATGAACGGGGCAGTCTTTAATATTGATTGGACAAACATTTTCTTGGGCCCCCTAAGACATGTCAAGTTTCACAGGCGGCCCATGAAACTTGCCCATTGAAGTCACAGTCACTCCAGCCACAAGCAAAATGCAGTATCTTTTCCTGAATGCTTGCAAATTTCCTCTGCAAAGCAATCCACTGATCACTTTATAGAGGTGCAGAAGGAACTGCAGCACATGTGATAGAGGCCTTAATAGTGATAGGTCTACTTTATGCCACAAAGGGCGTTACCTGACTCAAATACTCCAATTATTTTGTCGACATACTGAACAGTATAGCTTGTTTTGAGACTGCATCCCAGTCAGAGTTATTGTAAGCAAAAAACAGTAGATATTCGGTCCAGTCATCCTGAAGATGGCAGATGAAACAACGAAGATATTGCTCTAAAATTTGATTCGTTCTCTTAATCTGCCCATTTGATTGTGGATGAAAGGCAGTTGATAGGTTAACTTCAATTCCCAGAGTAGAACAGAATGTTTTCCACAGACGTGATGTGAACTGGACTCCTCGATCTGATATTATTTAATCTGGGAGCCCATGCAGTCTGTAAATTTCTCGTATTAAAATTTCAGCAGTGTTTTCAGCTGTAGGAATACTAGTGATGGGCACGAAATGGGCCATCTTAGTTAAACAGTCCACCACCACCATGACAGTAGTAAATCCCTTGGAAGGGGTTAAGTCCACAATGTAATTCATAGAAATGAATCCCCATTGTCGCGATGGCACAGGGAGAGGCTGTAGCAGACCTACCGGGAGGGAGCGTGGTATTTTGTGTCGGACACAGGTTTCACATGTGAGAACATACTCCTTTGCATCTTTCTGAAAGGAAGGCCACCAAAAAGGTATGAGCAAGGAGGTCTACCGTTTTCCTAATACCAGGGTGACCAGCAGATTTTGAATCATGCACCAGCTGAAGGACCTTAAGTCGTGCCTCTTCAGGTACATACATTTCTTCAAAGGTCCAGGGGCCTCATGAAAGTCCATGTGAAAATTTCCTGGTGGATTGTGTAAGAGTGAGTCCCGATCATAAATGTCTTTAATCTTTAAAAAAAGCGCTGCAGGGTACATTACTCCCAAAAGGTTTCTGTCTTGTAAGATAGTACTTACTGGTTCTAAGTCGGTAGAACAGTCACCAGACATTCTCAATAAAGCATCTGATTTTCAATTTTTACATCCTGGTCTGAAAGGAATGACAAAATCGAATCTTGAAAAAAAAAGAGTTAATCTTGCCTTTCTTGCATTGAGCCTCTTTGCAGATTTAATAAATTCAAGATTTTTGTGGTCAGTAAGGACACTTAGGGGATGTGTGGTGCCCTCCAGAAGGTGTCTCCATTCAGTGAAGGCTTCCTTTATTGCTAAAATTTCCTTGTTGCCAATATCATAGTTCTGTTCTGCAGTTGTCATTTGGTGGGAATAAAAGGCACATGAGTGTAATAACATTTTTCACCAATTCTCTGAGAAAGAACTGCTCCAATAGCTGTATTGGAGGCATCTACTTCTACTATAAAGGGAAGTTCTGGGTTAGGATGTACCAGTACAGGTGCAGTGGTGAATAAGGTTTTCAGATGTGAGAAAGCCATTTCTGCCTCTGCGGACCACTGGAAGCGTGCCTCTTTCCTTGTCATATGAGTAATGGGGGCCACAATTTTTGAAAATGTTTTAATAAATCTCTGGTAAAAGTTTGCAAACCCGAAGAACCGTTGCACATCCTTTAAGTTCTTGTGGGTAGGCCAGTCCAGGAAGGCTTGGATCTTGCTGGAATTTATGTTCAGCCCTTCAGGTGAGCCGTATACAGGTCTGTTGGAAAGCACATTTTTCCAATTTAATATATCAATTTATTTTATCATAGTCATTCTAAGACAGTACGGACATGATCCCGGGGTTTCTGTAAATTGGTAGAAAAGTATATCATCCAAAAGAAGCCACCACATATTGGTCAAACAAGTCTCTGAAAACATAATTTATGAAATGTTGAAATTACATTTTTAACATTTTCTGGTGCATTACAGAGTCCAAAGGGCATTACTAGGGATTCATAATGCTCATATCTTGTTTCGAAAGGCCGTCTTCCATTCATCTCCAGGACAAATGTAAACAAGATATTATGCACCCGCAGATCAAGCTTGGTGAAAATCTTTGCTGTTCTTAGTCTCTCGAATAGTTCTGGAATTAATGGAAATGCGCAACGATTCTTGACTGTTATTTTATTTATTTTCTGTAATCATTGCATGGGCGCAGGGTTCCATCTTTTTTTTTCAACAAAGAATAGCGGGGAACCAGCAGGAGAGGTTGAGGGTTGGATAAACCCTTTCGCCTGATTCTCTTGTAGAAAGTCTCTTAACATCTTCAGTTCTGGTTCAGAAAGGTTGTAGGCTCAACCAAAAGGAATTGGGGCTCCTGGTACAAGCTCTATTGGGCAATGCTATGCCCGGTGGGGTGGTAATTGGTCAGCATTTTTTTTATCACAAATATTTTTAAAGTCTTGGTATTAAGGGGCAATTTTTCCAGGTTAGTCGATGTCACTCTGATAATAGTAGGTGAGATATTTATTTTTTGACAATGTAACTCACAATGTTCATAGAGAAAGGCAAGGTTTCTGGCCTGCCAGTCAATAGTGGGATTGTGAATTGATAGCCATGGAATTCCTAAAATAACAGGAAATTGAGGAGAAGAAATCAGATTGTAGGATATTAACTCTTGGTGTTCAGGCTCGATACTTAACTGCAGAGAAATGGTCTCATGAGTGATTACTCTGGAAGCGAGTAGAGAACTGTCCACTGTCTCCATATGTACTGCAGATGGTTTGGGTATTTGGGTAAAGTCATTTTCTTCCGCAAACTTCAAATCCATAAAGTTACCACCAGCCCGGAATCCAGCATTGCTAAGGGGGAGAGTAACTGGTCTTTCTTTTTAAGCGTGTTGCTTAAAAAAAATACGGATGATGACAGACAATCTCCTTCTCTCCTGGTGTTACGGAAGACAAGGGTTGTGTAATGGATTCCACTTGCTTCCTAGAAGCGGACAATTCTTTTTGACCGGCCGCTGCAATGGTTTGTCTTGTTCGTCTTGATTTATTTGGACACCTGTGGGCGTAGTGATCTGACTGACCGCAACAGAGGCAAAGAATCAGTTCATGTCTGCATCTCTTTTCAGCAAAGCTAAGAGCTCCAATCTGCATAGGTTCACGTTCAGGTTCATAGCTGGCAAACAATTTGTCCATTGGTTGAAGTTTGAACGAGGAACTAAAGTCAACAGATTATTGTTTCTCAAATCGTCTCTCCATAAATCGTCTATCGATCTTAATGCTCAATTTAACAAAGTCATCAGGACCATTGGGGGTATCTATTCTGGATAGTTCATCTTTTATATTCTTAGAAAGTCTTTTTTCTAAAGTGAAAGCACTTTGCACTGTCGTTCCAAGTGGTATCAGTTACCACTCTACAAAATTTGGCAGCATATTCAGCAACAGGACGTTTCCCTTGGAGCAAGTTCAGTAAAACAGTTTCAGCAGTTGCACTGCGATTTGGATCATCCAAAATTAAGTTCATGGTTGTCACAAACCCCTCGAAATATCCTAAAATCTCATGGTCTTGCTCCAAGTATGGGAAACCCATGCCATGACCTCATCAACGAATAGAGATATAATAAAGCCTGTGTTGGAGCGTGGGGTTGCAAATTGGGAGGGTTGCAGCTGAAAGTGCAGTTGACATTAACTTAGGAAGCCTATAGTTTAGGATCCCCATTGAATTTATCAGGCAAAGGGAAGCAATTTAAATCAATGTTAGTAGCGGTTCGTTGGCGTTGCTGTGCAAGTTGTGTTCGCAATTCAGTTAGTTCTCCTTGTAACTCTTGCACTCATGCTTGTAAGCCTTGAAAAACCTTAGTTAGTGAAACAACATGTTCACTCAGGGTTCGTTGAGTTGCGACGGTCTCCATGTTGTGGCCAGATTTTTCTGTAAGGAGAATACCTGTAATGAGTGGAGACCAATGGCCGACAATGTCAGGCAAGCTCAGTTCTCAGGTCTGTGATAAATAGGAAGTCTGAATTACTAGACCAATAATCTGTGTTGGGGTCACAAGCCAAGTTAGGTGCAGGAGAGAGTTTCGTAGTCGGGGGTCACAAGCCAAGGTCGTGCAGGAGGAGAGTTTTGTAGTCGGGGTCACAAGCCAAAGTCGTTTTCCAAACAGCAATAGAAGTAGCTTAAGTAGTATGCAGTATCAGACCACAATAATCTGGCAACAGAAAGTGCAGAGGCATGGCTTATATAGGAAGTTCATTGGAGGAGCAAGGAGTTCAAGGTTCAATAGCAATCAAGACACGAGATAGGGTTGTCCAATAGATCAGGCAGGATTGTCCAATAGACCAGGCAGGGCACTGTCCAGCGTCCCAGATAGCCCAGTTAGAAGAATCAATGCCAGACACAGAAGAGGTCCCAGGTTTGAGCCAAGGTCCTGACAGATATTTTCAGAGACTTCCTGGATATCTTTGTCGTTGTCTATCTGAATGATATTCTGATATTCTCTGTATCACTAGAGTTGCATCGAGGACATGTTAAAAGTGTTCTTTGCCAGCTCCACCAGCATAGACTTTATGCGTTAGTTGAAAAATGTGAATGAGCAACAAAGCATCCAGTTTTTAGGCTTGATTACTTCCATTGATCGAATCAGGATGGACCCGCAGAAGGTCTCAGCAATCATATACTAGCCAGATCCCACAGACAAGAAGGGGATCCAGCAATTTGTGGGCTTCGCCAACTTTTATTGCAAGTTCATCAATAACTTTTCAGCCATCATCACCCCCATCACTCAACTCACCAAGCAAGGCATTAGTTTCTGTTCATCTACTGAGGCACAGGCTGCATTTGAAACGCTGAAGAGACAGTTTACCGCTGCTTCTGTCTTAAGCCACTCAGATTCTACTTTATCCTATATCTTGGAAGTGGATGCATCAATGAGCGCAGTTGGGGCAGTCCTCTCACAATGTCAAGGTCTCAAAGACGTGGTCCATCCAGTTGCATTCTTTTCAAGGAAACTGACCCAAGCAGAAATAAATTATGATGTGGGGGATCAAGAGCTCCTTGCAATTAAGGCAGCCTTGGAGGAATGGAGATATTTGCTGGAAGGAGCTGTTCATCCGATATTGATTTACACATACCATAAGAACCTTGAGTATTTACGATCTGCAAAACGTCTCAGACCACGCCAGGTCTGCTGGGCTCTCTTTCTCGAGATTCTCTTTCCACATCACATACAGACTAGCGTCAAAAAACACTAAGGCTGATGCTTTATCACGCATGTTTGAGGATCCTAAAGACATACCAGTGGCAGACACCAACCTGCTAGCCGGGAGCTTTCTACTATTACAAACTGGTCTTCTGTCTCAGTTGCAGCAAGCTTCAGCAGGAACATCCAGTCCCCCAGGGGTCACATTGCAGGCAAAAGACAGGCTGTTATGGAATGGAGGGCAGATTTACGTGCCAGAAAATGTTCGGATAATTGTCCTGGGGTTCTGTCATTATCACCTGCTGGCAAGCCATTTCAGGATTCACAAAACTATGGATTTAGTGCATGGTGGCCTGGGCTGGAGAAAGACTATATACCCGTAATATAGCTTGGGGGTTGCTCAGACCATTGCCTGTACCTGATAGACCTTGGAAGATGATTGCCATGGATTTCATAGTCCAACTTCCGCCATTTGAAGGTTGTACCGCTATCTTTGTGGTAGTGGATCCCTTATCAAAAATGGTGCATTTCTTGCCCCTAGAAAGTACGCCATCTGCTGTTGAGACCGCTAGGGTCTTTATCAAGGAGATGATCAGACTCCATGGAGTCCCTGCAAACATTGTATCAGATCGAGGGGTCCAATTTACATCAAGATTTTGGAAAGCATTGTGTGGGTCTTTAAAAATCGAGCTTTCCCTATGATCAGCTTACCATCTTCAAACCAATGGGCAGACAGAGTGGACTAATCAAACTTTTGAGCAATAAATTTGATGCTTTGCGTCCTTTGTCCAGGACAACTGGGTGCCACTGCTACTACTACTGGAGCAGCGTGGGTGTCTGAACATATTGAGATAGATTGGTGTTCACTTTGAGTTTAGGTAAAACCGATTTAATACTGACCAACATACATTAAATGTCTACTTTATCAATACAAACTGGAATTTGTGAAGCAGAGATCCTTGTGGATAATCTAATTTGGGGAGTGTTTTTCTTTGAAGCTCTCAAACACTTAGTCAAACTTACCTTCATTGATACCTTTGTGTCCCCTCTGCAGGGGACCCAATATTCGAGCTATGTAATTTGGGGTTTGTGGGATCCACTTGGGACAGATTTACCTCCAAAATACAATGTGCTCTATGCCATTCAGTAGTTAAACAAACTCTTTTGCGTTTCCCTGAAGAAGGCAGTTTTGGTGAAACCGTCGGAAATAGCACCAAAAAATTTGCATTGAAAGATGCGTCTTTCTACCAAATATATGTTTGTATTGTAACGTTTTTATAAAAAATCTGTTTGATCAATAAAATGTTTATATTTTTTATATATAATACCTGAATAGTTTTTGTCTCAACACCCTTTTAAAGTCCCACACTTCATGTTTCTCTTTTTGTGTGTTATTCCTGTTTCCTGTTCTGACCTCTGATTCTGATCCGGCTTACTCCTGACTTACGTTTGTCTGCTGAAAGCGGAGTTTCATCCAAAAATGGAACTTCCGCTGTTTTGCTCCCCCCCCCTCCCTCCGCTGCCACATTTGGCACCTTTCAGGGGGGAGGGGGGAACGGGTACCCATTTTTGACAGATGCCCCTTCCCCTCTTCCAGGACATTGGCCCCGAAGTTCGGCCCCCTCCTCCTTCCCCCGCCGCCGAGCCAATAGGAATGCGCTGCGCGCTTCGCACATGCACAGTAGGGACCCGACCGTGAAGCTGCAAGGCTTCACTGCCGGGTTCCCTTTCCCTGAATGGCGGCAGCAGCACCCGAGAGCCGATACCAAAATCGGCTTTGGGTGCCGACATTGCTGGACTCCAGGACAGGTAAGTGTCCTAATATTAAAAGTCAGCAGCTACAGTATGTGTAGCTGCTGACTTTTAATATTTTTAGGGGAAGGTGGAAATCCTCTTTAATACCCCAATGTCGGCTTGTTTTTGGATTCTTCTTCTGCCTGCTGTTTCTGCTCAATCTACCTGAACGTTACCGACCCAGCTCCTCTTACTCTGCACCTGTACTTCCAGTCTGCTTCAGCTGCTTCTTCAGTCTGCCAAGCTCTGTGCCAGCTTACCTACCACCAGCCTATCTGCTGCTAATCCTCCTGCTGATTGCTGCCACGCAGAATATTGGACTGATTGCAGGCGCTCCTATGTCTCTGTGCTCTTGTGGCTGCTGTATCCATATCAGTAACCCCTGAGCTGGTGCTGTAGAAGAGGCTCTACTCTACACGTCAGGCTCACTGACCAGGTACGTGACACAAGAGCACCAGCAGCCTTTGTGGTCTAACCGCGGACAACTCCTTGCAAGATATTCTGTTGTTTGAAATTGTTTATTGTTCTGCTTTATCTATACTGTTAGCCCCCGTTCACACTGGGGCGACCTGTCAGGCGACCTGGTCACCTGACAGGTCGCCATAGGTCGCCTGGCATAGAGAAGTTGTGGACCCGTTCTAATAGGAGCGACACAAGTCGCTCCGACTTAGAAAAAGGGTCTGGAGCTTCTTTGGGGCGACCTGGAGCGACCTGCATTGACTTCAATGTTATGAAGTCCGTGCCGGCCGCTCCGAGGTCGCGGTGCGAGCAGCGAGCTGCGACCTGTGAGGTCGCCCCGGGAAGTAGCGTCGCCCCAGTGTGAACGGGGCCTTATTGTTCTTATATCACCAGTGTTATTGTTGTTTCCATTTTGTTGTGATGCTGAGGACAGCGTATCTTACAGAGGTGGGGGAGGGGGGGTGTAGGCAGTTGCAATCTACTTGCTCCACTGAAGGTGGCACTCAACCGCAGCGGCACTGAAGTTGGGAGGAAGTCAAGAGAAATGTTTCCTCTATGGTTTCCTTGGTCACTTGGGAAGCTACAGTATCTCATTTAATGCTGCTGCCCAATGTGACTCCAGCAGCCATCTTGGGTCAGGCAGAGACCTTTTTAGGCCCTGGCTCCCAGGTTTGCATGTGGGTAGAGTAGAGAAAGCTGCCCCACCTGGTAGGGACAGAACTAGTAGCAGGGAAAATTTCCAGATGAGGAGGGAAAGCAAGGGCTTGCAACTTCTCAGGTTGCTATCCTGCTTGGACACAAGATGGCCCTTCTCAACAGGCACTGTCAGTTCAGATGAAACCTGCTCTCTGCATGCTGTTGGACCTGTAAATGTTAACAGCTGGGTTGCCTTCATATCAGCTTGAGTGTGAACTGTCTTTGCATTATTTAAATGCCAGTTCTTTCATCTCACTTGGACTGTGGGTGTTATTGCACCATACTGCACCCCACCTACATACCTGTTGAGGGAGCAATGAACCTATAAAAAGTTTACATGGGGGGAAAGAGTGACTAGTAAAAATCATAGTTATGTATGTTAAAATGCCAACAGCTGTAAACAAATCAGGAAATTTTACATAAAATTGCAATTTTACTTTAAAGTGTATAGTTTTTTTTTTTGGTGTACTACTATGGATCGCATGAGTGCCGTTCGTTCTGAACTCCTGTGACCCATTGCCGGCAAAAACCAGGCTGGGAAAAGATCCCAACTTTGCAGTCAGGATCCACCCAGATGCCTGGACTGGCAGCTGGCTCAGCCTCTGGGAGCCACTGGTTGGACACAGCGGGGTGAGCAGCAGCATGCACATGTGCGCCCGCAAAACCGAAAGTCCCCGCTGATGTACGTATATGTGATCCAGCGGGGCTGAGCCGCTCTCCTGCAATATAACTGCTGTGGGTGGGCGACAAGAAGTTAAGCTGGCCATACATGAATCAAAATTCGACCAGTTCAGCGGAGACCAGTTGAATTTCAATCCATGTATGATCACTGTGGTTGAACAAAAGTCGATACAGCTTTAATTGTTCCTTAGCAGAGAGGTAAAATGATTATAATGCTAATCCACTAATCAATACTGAAGAACAAGAAAAACAAAAAACAAAAAACTGAAATCACACTAAATTGTTAAAAGTATTGGGACACCTGCCTTTAAATGCACATGAATTTTAATGGCATCCCAGTCCTTTTAACAGCTTCAACTCTTCTGGGAAGGCTGTCCACAAGGTTTAGGAGTGTGTCTATGGGAATGGTTGACCATTCTTCCGGAAGCGCATTTGTGAGGTCAGGCACAGATGTTGGAAAGGAAGGCCTGGCTCACAGTCTGCACTCTAATCATCCCAAAGGTGTTCTATCTGGTTGAAGTCAAGACTCTGTGCAGGCCAGTCAAGTTCCTCCACCTCAAACTCGCTCATCCATGTCATTATGGACCTTGCTTTGTGCACTGGTGTGCAGTCATATTGGAACAGGAAGGGGCCATCCCCAAGCGGTTCTCACAGAGTTGAGAGCATGAAATTGTCCAAATTGTCTTGGGGGGATCTCCTGAAGGAAAAACCCCTGAAGAAGTCACGTGTAGTGACGCAACGCGTAGGGCTACGGTATACCAGAAGTGATGTATGGACAAGCTGGCTGCTCGTGGATATGATACCTTTGTCGTTTTCATAAAAGTGAGTACCTCAGCACAAATGTTTTAATAAAACTTTTAAAACGGGATTACACTATGGAGTTTGTCTACCCTCTTACCCCCACATACAAAATCGAGTGACTTCTGCGCTATAAAAAGAAGGGAACCTAGACGCCATTAAGCATCGTTTTAGGAGAATTGAATATCCAGGATCAGCAATCAAAACAGCAGTAAGGTAAGCGGCTTGTACATGTATAGGTGAAACTTGCACTTTAGATCCACACTTTATGGTGACACAAGAGAGATATATATTTTCATCACTTAAAGATCACATCATCAACCATATTTTGTATTCACAGTGTGCTTTTGTCACATGGTGTAGGACACTAATGTTTTGATCCAACAATCACCCCTCCCCTTCACTTTGTATATGTTATATCACTTATTGAATATTAATTATTTGGTTATTGATTGGCAGTTATTTATTAAGCTATTATTCATTTATGTGATTCATAATTAAATTTGTATGGAGAGAAGTGGGCTGTATGACAAATAAATGTCACCGTCCCCGAAATAGTAACCGGGAAGAAGATATAATCCAGGTGTGATAGTGGAATAAAAGGGAGGAATGGGGGAAGGAAAACTAGGGAAAATGTGTCTAACAAACCTGGACAGTGGGGATTTGAATGTGCCTCTTAAATATTTAAACCATATATATCCACATGTGATGTAAAAAACAAATAAATATTTTATTTAATTTAAATATACATACAATCCACTAAAACAGATAAAATCATCATTGACAGTACATATACATAGCAGGTCCAATTGCCTTAATATGGATAATGTAATCTGCTGATGGATCAACGCGTTTCATTGAAATAGCTTCTTCAGGATCCAAACATTGTATATATATTAGACAGATTTGCAAACTATCACAGTATCTAGAATAAACAATACATATCAATATACATCATATATAATACTTCAGACAGAAACTGGTACTACTAGAAAATTACTACGTTATGTTATGATGTACTGATGTAGTAAGTTTCTGGTAGTACCATTTTCTGTCTGAAGTATTATATATGATGTATATTGATATGTATTGTTGTTTATTCTAGATACTATGATAGTTTGAAAATCTGTCTGATATATATATATATATATATACAATGTTTGGATCCTGAAGAAGCTATTTCAGCGAAACACGTTTTTGTCTTCCTTCCTATTGGCCTGAGGTGAGAGGAGAGAGAGGGGGAGCCCACCATCCTATCTACCCCAAGTGAGCCACGAGGAGACCCCTATTTTAGCCTGGAGGCTATCTAAGCCTGGTTGGTCTTGATGCTATAAGGCAAGGATCCTCAAACTACAGCCCTGCAGCTGTTGCGGAACTACACATCCCATGAGGCATTGTAATACTCTGACATTCACAACCATAACTAGGCATGATGGGAATTGTAGTTCCTGAACAACTGGAGGGCCGTAGTTTGAAGACCCCTGCTATAAGGCATACAGGACCCACATCATTTGGTAAGTGATCCACTCTTACCATTATCACGATGGAAAAGGAACCAGAGCTGCACTGATAAAAGAGCACCTGCACTTTTTTGTGAATAAGCATCATTGGCAAAAGAGATACAATATTCATTTGAACTTTTATTTGAACTTTTTCACTACAGTCACTTGATATGGACTTTACTATATGAACCACAATTTTTATGTACATCACTATTTATTGGTATTCACTGTTTAGTAATATTTTATTATTTATTATATTATATCAATAGAGGAGTATTAATTTATTTAATTATTTATTGATCACCAGTCACAGACATTTATATCTATCACCAAGATTTATATTTAAGAGCAAGTGCTATAGGTAGCCTCAATTAGTAGACTACTTTCCTACATCATATTTTTCATTGTCTCATCATTTTACAACACTTATATCTCATAGCGCAGCACTTTATTTGTATCTTCCATTATAGTATATGTTCTATTTCTCTATTAAAGCCTATTACATACATCTGATGAATACAGTAGTGTATAATTGTTATTTATGATCTGTCAGCCACGTTCTGCTCAGTTGACTGTTCCCCTAAGATTCCAATGATCTCTATACTATAAATACCTGGAGTGTCAGGTATGCACACAGACTTGTCTCTATGTATACATGTCTACGTGCATGCATGCGTGTATAAAAAAAAAAGGATTGTTTGGCATTCAAAACATTTTGAAAACATCCGCTCACTGGTTTTTATACCTATCTCAAAGAGAACCTGTCAGCATTCACATAACTGTTCCTACTAAATGGAAATCAAAGGCTTCCTGAATCAGAGTCATGAGTTATATATGGATTTCAGGGGGTTAGGTTAGGGATTAGGTTAAAAATTAAGACTAGGATTATAATTTAGGGAATAAGCATTAGGCCCCTTTCACACTTGTGTGACTTGTCCTGCGATTTGGGACTGCAAAGTCGCATGACAAGTTGTACCTTATGATTTCCAAAATCATATCTGTAGGACTTCAAGTCGCAAAGACTTCAAAATAGTCCCTGCACTACTTTAGGATGATTTTATTGTGTTTTGAGGTCCAATGAAATAGGCATTGCTTCAAGTCCAGTCAAAATCGTGGCAAAATCACGGTAAAATCACGGCAACAGAATCACGGCAAAATTGCGGTAAAATCGCAGCAACAGAATCACGGCTAAATCGTGGTAAAATCGTGCAACTTTTAGGTTGCATAAGTGTGAAAGGGGCCTTAGGATTAAGAGTGAATGTTAAGTGTTAGATTAAGTGTTAAAGTGAAGCTAAACTCTGTTAAAAAAATAATAATAATAATAATAATAATATTCAGGTATGTATTCTCAAAGTGGAACTATAGGCAAAACTTTTTATTTTTTTATTTTGGATAGAGTAAGGGAGAGTTATAACTCTAGACCTAGTGATGATGTCACTGATGATGTTCAGAGACCTAGTGATGATGTCACTGATGATGTTCAGAGACCTAGCGATGATGTCACTGATGATGTTCAGAGACCTAGTGATGATGTCACTGATGATGTTCAGAGACCTAGCGATGATGTCACTGATTATGTACAGAGACCTAGTGATGATGTCACTGATGATGTTCAGAGACCTAGTGATGATGTCACTGATGATGTTCAGAGACCTAGTGATGATGTCACTGATTATGTTCAGAGACCTAGTGATGATGTCACTGATTATGTACAGAGACCTAGTGATGATGTCACTGATGATGTTCAGAGACCTAGTGATGATGTCACTGATGATGTACAGAGACCTAGCGATGATGTCACTGATTATGTTCAGAGACCTATTGATGATGTCACTGATTATGTTCAGAGACCTAGTGATGATGTCACTGATGATGTTCAGAGACCTAGTGATGATGTCACTGATTATGTTCAGAGACCTAGTGATGATGTCACTGATTATGTACAGAGACCTAGTGATGATGTCACTGATGATGTTCAGAGACCTAGTGATGATGTCACTGATGATGTTCAGAGACCTAGTGATGATGTCACTGATGATGTTCAGAGACCTAGTGATGATGTCACTGATTATGTTCAGAGACCTAGTGATGATGTCACTGATTATGTTCAGAGACCTAGCGATGATGTCACTGATGATGTTCAGAGACCTAGTGATGATGTCACTGATGATGTACAGAGACCTAGCGATGATGTCACTGATTATGTTCAGAGACCTAGTGATGATGTCACTGATTATGTTCAGAGACCTAGTGATGATGTCACTGATTATGTACAGAGACCTAGTGATGATGTCACTGATGATGTTCAGAGACCTAGTGATGATGTCACTGATGATGTTCAGAGACCTAGTGATGATGTCACTGATGATGTACAGAGACCTAGCGATGATGTCACTGATTATGTTCAGAGACCTAGTGATGATGTCACTGATGATGTTCAGAGACCTAGTGATGATGTCACTGATTATGTTCAGAGACCTAGTGATGATGTCACTGAATATGTTCAGAGACCTAGTGATGATGTCACTGATTACGTACAGAGACCTAGTGATGATGTCACTGATTATGTACAGGGGCCTAGTGATGATGTCACTGACTACGTACAGAGACCTAGTGATGATGTCACTGATTATGTACAGAGGCCTAGTGATGATGTCACTGATTACGTACAGAGACCTAGTGATGATGTCACTGATTATGTAAAGAGACCTAGTGATGATGTCACTGATTATGTAAAGAGACCTAGTGATGATGTCACTGATTACGTACAGAGACCTAGTGATGATGTCACTGATGATGTACAGAGACCTAGTGATGATGTCACTGGTTACGTACAGAGACCTAGTGATCATGTCACTGATTATGTACAGAGACCTAGTGATGATGTCACTGATTATGTACAGAGATCTAGTGATGATGTCACTGATGATGTTCAGAGACCTAGTGATGATGTCACTGATTACGTACAGAGACCTAGTGATGATGTCACTGATTATGTACAGAGACCTAGTGATGATGTCACTGATTATGTAAAGAGACCTAGTGATGATGTCACTGATTACGTACAGAGACCTAGTGATGATGTCACTGATTACGTACAGAGACCTAGTGATGATGTCACTGATTACGTACAGAGACCTAGTGATGATGTCACTGATTATGTGCAGAGGCCTAGTGATGATGTCACTGATTATGTACAGAGGCCTAGTGATGATGTCACTGACTACGTACAGAGACCTAGTGATGATGTCACTGATTACGTACAGAGGCCTAGTGATGATGTCACTGATTACGTACAGAGACCTAGTGATGATGTCACTGATTACGTACAGAGACCTAGTGATGATGTCACTGATGATGTTCAGAGACCTAGTGATGATGTCACTGATTATGTGCAGAGGCCTAGTGATGATGTCACTGATTATGTACACAGACCTAGTGATGATGTCACTCATCATGTACAGAGACCTAGTGATGATGTCACTGATGATGTACAGAGACCTAGTGATGATGTCACTCATCATGTACAGAGACCTAGTGATGATGTCACTCATCATGTACAGAGACCTAGTGATGATGTCACTGATGATGTACATAGACCTAATGATGATGTCACTGATGATGTACCGAGACCTAGTGATGATGTCACTCATTATGTATAGAGATCTAGTGATGATTCCTAAAAAAGGGCGTGTAATTAAAACAGAAAGGTCAGGGAGGGCAAAATATAAGCAAATTAAACTTCAGCTTTAATGGTAAAAAATTTTGAAAAAATTCCCCAAAAATTCTCTTTAAACTGCCAGCAGCCATTGAAAGCTGAACAGTGATTTTCGGAAGAAGTCGGCCTTTCAGGCCTGTAAGTTTAAAGGTCATCTTGTCAAACCTTGGGAAGGATTTCTCACATTTCTCTCCCTTGACATATAGGGAACTGAAGCTGATACAAGCCGGGGACAATACTCCTCAGTGTAGGACCAGGATTATCGGTTAAATAGGGTGGACAGGAAACACTCGAAATAACAGCACAATGAGCTATAAAAGAACCTGTGTCCTCACTTCTTATCAGCAATAAAAAAATAAATATTAACAATGGCAGCTGCGTCGCTGGGACAAGCTTCTCTGATGGCAAAGAAAAAGTGGATGTAAATATGTGCGTAGGTGTCTGCCTATCTGTGAATCAGGGATTATACAGCCCGATAAATACAAATAAACTGCAACTAACACACATGATGGGACATCGAATAATTGTTTGCTCAGCAAAATTGTAGGCTCATAAAATGAAGTGGAAACAGCCGTCAGAGCCCCGGTACTTACCTGCAGCCAGGCGAACAGCAATGCTGACCCTCAGTTTACTGGAATCAGAGCATTGAGAGATCAGCCGGGGTTCCCCCACTCTGCACATTGATCTCACTAATTAATGGAATTTTGTCCCTAGGCAAACAACAAGGCTGAAAATGCAAGTCATCTGGCTGTCATTCTGATTTAATAATGGCTTCAGTACTTTAGTCAAACTCCAAAATTAAGTACTGTTTGTGCTTAGCATTAAGATGGGATTATGGGGTTAGAGTTGTTGTAAACCTCAGGCATGAAATATGAACAAAGCATATCCCTCTGTAGTGTGTACTTGTCTCAATTGAGAGCACTGGTCATTTCTGTCTGCTGCTTCCTTCCTCTGCTATCAGCAGGAGTCACTTCTGACACCAAGAGAAAAATGGTGACAGGGGAGGGACCTCCAGCTGATTGACAACCTCAGCTCTGTTCCTGTGTGCTGTGTGAAGGGGGGTGTGTCCCTTCCCTCCAATCAGCTCTCAGCTTTCCTTACAGAGCTCTGCAGAGTGTGACTTCAGCTCTCCGCCCCTTGTTTTCTGACAGCTCAGACAAGTCTTATAAACTCTGGACTTTGAACAGATGTAGAGAAGAGATGGCTGCAGATAAACCGGTACAATTTATGTACAGTATTTGTTTAATCTCTGTGTATCACCTGAGGCCAGTCACTTCACTGGGTATGTGTAAGAGTTTACCACCACTTTAAGCATTAGGGATTAGAGAAAATTTTAAGTGTTAGCCTACTATTCTTAAAAATGTTCCCTCCCCTTTCCTGCTACCTATCCTGCATACCCTGTGTAAAAAAAATATTTGTTTGTCTGGTCCGATCCCGTGATCCTGCAGCTCTAGCTACCACTCATGGAGCTCTCGACAATGGCTGGGAACTTCAGAAGCAGTGACCACACCCATGGGCTCCCATGGCTAATCCATTGTCAGCGTTCCCTCTTCTCCCCTGCAGCTGCCGCACACTGACGCAGGAGATCCGGAGCTGCAGGTTCATGGGACTGGAGTGAGCTAAAAAGAGGTAAGAGGAGAAAGGAGGGAACATTTTTAAGAATAGTTAGTGTTAGGCCCCGTTCCCATAGGGGCGATCCGACTTCCAGGGGCGACCTCCGTGGTCGCAGTGCGAGCAGCGCGCCGCGACCTTGAAGCGGCCGCCACGGACTTCATAACATTGAAGTCTATGGCGGTCGCCTCCGGGTCGCCCCAAAGAAGCTCCGGACCCTTTTTCTAAGTCAGAGCGACTTGTGTCGCTCCTATTAGAACGGGTCCGCAGCTTCCCTATGGAAGGCGACCTACGGCGACCTGTGAGGCGACCAGGTCGCCTCACAGGTCGCCTCAGTGTGAACGGGGACACAGTCTTATTTCCACTTTAACCACTCTATTTTTTATTTTTTTTTATTTATCTTTTTCCTTTTTTACATACAGAATCCAAACAACAAGATAATAACAATAACCACTTTAAGGCCGGAAGGTTTTACTCCCTTAATGGCCAGGCCATATTTTGCAATTCGGCACTGTGTTATTTTAACGGAAAATTGCGCAGTCGTGCGACGCTATACCCAAATAAAATTGATGTCCTTTTTTTCCCACAAATAGAGCTTTCTTTTGGTGGTATTTGATCACCTGTGCGATTTTTATTTTTTGTGCTATAAACAAAAAAAGAGCGACAATTTTGAAAAAAACAATATTTTTCACATTCTGCTATATGACATTCTCAAAAAGATAAAAATTAAAAATCTAAATTTTTTAACATTTTAGGCCAATTTGTTTTCTGCTACATATTTTTTGTTAAAAAAAATCGCAATAAGTGTATTTTGATTGGTTTGTGCAAAAGTTATCGCGTCTATTAACTACGGGAAAGATTTGTGTCATTTTTATTGTTTTTTTTTACTAGTAATGGCAGCAATCTGCGATTTTTTTGCAGGACTGCGACATTGCGGCGGACAGATCGGACCCCTGACTTACATTTTCGAGACTTTTGGGGGGACCAGTGACATTACTACAGTAATCAGTGCTAAAAATATGCACTGTTACTGTAATAATGACATTGGCAGGGAAGGGGTTGATCAAGGGGTTAAAAGTAAGCCTAGGGGAGTGATTCTAACTGTGGGGGGGTGTGGCTTCTGAAATGACCATAGAGACATGTGATCCTATATAGAAGGATCACATGAGCTCTATGATCATTGCAGGGAGAAGTTCGGTCGGCTGTGTTTACAACAGCCGACTGTCCTTCTCTCTTAGCAAGGAGCGATCGCGGGTGTCGGCATGCACTCACCCCCTAACCTCCCGAGAGCGAGCGGCGTACATGTACGGCGATTTGCCTTGGAGCAGCTGCCTGCCGCAATACATCTGCAGGGGGCGGACGTAAACTAGTTAAGAGATGATTGTTAAAGTGACAGTAAACTTTGGTTTTAAATAAAAAATCAATTCAAGTATGTATTGAGTCATCGTACCAAGTGGCTCAGAACTGTGACCTTTGTTTGGGGGCACAATAAATTGATTCATTCTTTTTCATTGTTTAATTTCCCTGAAGTTTTGGCAAAAGTCACTTTGCTAGAGTTAACTGGAGTCAAAGAGGAAGGTTGTTTTTTGGTGATCTTTAACCACTCTGCAACCGCTCACAGTAATACTACTGCGGCAGAGTGGTTCGTTATCGTCCAGCGACGTAGTATTAACGTGACTGGACACTCCCCCTTCTGGGCGGCGCTTGCGCGCCGCCGGAGGCTCGCTCCCGCTGTTTTCATTCACAGCGGGAGTCGGGCCAGGGGAGGAGCAGCGGCGATCGCCGCTGCTCTTACCCGATCGTCGGGGATCGAGTCTGGAGATCCGCCCGCTGTGTGTAAACACAGCGGGCGGATCTCCATAGTGACAGGGAGTGACAGATCGGACTGTTCAGCATAGCTGGACATCCGATCTGTCCATGTCTCACTCAGTCACCTCCCCCCCTACACGTCAGTAAGCACCAGGCATACATTAACCCCTCCCTCTCCAATAAAATTAACCCCTTCACTGCCAGTGTCATTTTTACAGTAACAGTGCATATTTATAGCACTGATTACTGCAGTAATGTCACTGGTACCCCCAAAAGTGTCAAAAATGTCAGTCAGGGGTCCGGTCTGTCTGCCGCAATGTCGCAGTCCCGCAAAAAAAATCGCAGATCGCCGCCATTACGCGTTAAAAAAAAAACACCAAAAATGACAGAAATCTTTCCCTTTGTTAGTAAACGCAATAACTTTTGCGCAAACCAATCAAAATACGCTTATTGCGATTTTTTTTACCAAACATATGTAGCATAAAACAAATTGGCCAAAATTTTTTAAAAAAATTGGTTTTTACATCTTTTTTGGGGGGAATTTCATATAAAAAAATGTTAAAAATATTGTTATTTTTTCAAAATAAACGCTCTTTTTTTGTTTATAGCGCAAAAAGTAAAAATCGCACAGGTAATCAAATACCACCAAAAGAAAGCTCTGTTTGTGGGAAAAAAAGGACGTAAATTTAGTTTGGGTACGGCGTCGCACGACCGCGCAATTGTCAGTTGAAGTCGCACAGCGCCGCATCGCAAAAAGTGGCCTGGACGGAAGACAGCAAAATCCTCCGGTGGTAAAGTGGTTAAGGATTGCATTGGGCTTTTCATGGCTCCTAAAGGGTTTACAGAAGTTAATTTCCACTATTCTACCAAAAGAAAAAAAAAAAAAAAAAATCCCATTAAAGCCCGATTAAAGCAGACCTCTAGACTAAAACAACAACAAAAACCCTTAAAGGTGGGGTCCCCCAGTGCTGCTTGGGTTAAATTCCCATTATTTCTAGGGGATAGGGGAAGAGGCTGTATTAGTGACCCTATTCCCTCTTCCAGCAGTCTATTAATCCTGCATTGTAGGGGGCAAGCATGCAACTGTGGCTGTAAAGAGAGGAGGCTGCAGTGACCTATTACCACAGATAGAGGGAGCCTGTTGGAGTGAAACTTAGTAAGTATTACTACCTATACCACTGATGACAAACCTTGGCACCGCAGATATTTTGGAACTACATTTCCCATGATGCTCAACTACACTGCAGAGTACAGGAGCATCATGGGAAGTGTAGTCCCAAAACATCTAGGGTGTCAAGGTTCGCCGACCAACCTAGACATTGCAGTGCAGTAGGGTCATACTTCTTTTTTTTTTGTGTGTGTGTTTTTTTTGTTTGGTTTCTGACAGGGCTTCAGCTTTAACCTGATCACATATGCACACAAAAATGCACACACACAAAAAAGAAATAAACACGAATACAAAGAAAACTAAACAAAATAAACAAAGTTTTCCTTCATATGCCCCCCCCCCCCCCCCTCAAAAAACAAAACAAAAAAAAACATGCCTCCATCTAAAAAAAATAAATAAAAAAATAATAATTTAATAATAATAATAATACATAATAATAATTAATTATGTATTATTATTATTATTTTAAGATGCTAAATAACTGTCAATTCCTGCTGTATTTGAAAAATGCACCCCTTAATCAGTAAGGCCAAAATGTTTCTGCTTGTTCCCAATAGGATTGCAGGTTACCAAATATCACAGATAAACCCTTGGTGTGCTGGTTCACCAGCCCTATGGCTGTCTGTATCTTCAATATTATTTCAGCCTAATATGTAATGAACTTTTTACTTTTGTGCATATAGATGCAATTCATTAAATTGCAAAATCATTTAGCTAACTAAAGAGCCTTCATATCCCCCAAGCAAGATACCCCAAGTTCCTTTCAATACCCATGCAACTTCATCCTAAACCATGTATTCTCCTGATTTCCTGTAGGTGGCAGTATTGAGCCTTAGCAGCAGATGTCTTATGCTAAAATAATAATAGCATTGTGGATTTCTGCTATTATTATGCATATTATGCAATGCTGTGCCCAAAATACCTCATGCTGTATTACAGGATTCAGTCACACCTTGTTATCTGCACTCTGTATCTGCAATACACGTGCACTTAGAGAGGTATACTGAATGATATCCTTATTCTCAAAAAAAAAATTCATACACATCCACAGGCATAGCTCCCAACTGTCCCTGATTTCAAGGGACTGTCCCTGATATTGAACAAAGTCCCTCTGTCCGTCTTCCCTCTTCATTTTGGTCTGATCTATATAGTTGTATATAAAATGCACTTTTTATATCTTTCAAAAAATGTTTCCCAATGCTAAACTTTTCATCCAATTTCTAGATTGCTGCATTTGTAAATGTCAAAAGCCAATATAAAGCAATAATAGTGGTAAGAAAAAAACACAAAAAACAAACAAAACACTTGTGGATTTGATTGTAAAGTCTTGTTTCTAAACAAAAAAACAAACAAAAAAAAACAACAAAACAAACATGTTACTGCCGGTTCACACTACCGCGACTTGTCAGACGACTTTGTCGCCTGACACGTCGTGCTCCATTCTGTGCTATGGGAACCGTTCTAATAGGAGCGACTCAAGTCGCTCCGACTTAGCAAATAGTTCCTGCACTACTTTTGACCAAAGTCGGAGCGACTTGCATTGACTTTCATTATGTGAGTCGCGCCGAAGTCGAGGTGCACGGCGACTTCACTAGTCGCCCCCGAAGTCGTGTCGCCATAGTGTGAACCGACTCTGATACTTACTTTTCCTCTGTACAGTTGGTTTTGCACAGAGCAGCCAAGATCCTCTTCTCAGGTCCCTCTTCGCTACTCCTAGCCCCTCCCCCCTGTTGAGTGCCCCCACAGCAAGCAGTTTTCTATGGGGGCACCTGAGCCGAGCTGCAGCTCCGCGTGTCCATTTAGACATGGAGCTGCCGTTCAGCCCCACCCCCTCTTTCTCCTGATTGGCTCACTGACTTTAACTGACAGCCACGGGAGCCAATGGTGCCACTACTGTGTCTCAGCAAATCAGAAGGGAGAGGCAAAGGGACTCGTGGTCATTGCTGAATAGAGATGGAGCTCAGGTAAGTATTATTGGGTGCTGGGGTGGCTGCTACAAAAAAAGGCTTTTTATCTTAATGCATAGAATGCATTAAGATGAAAAAACCATCTGCCTTTACAACCCCTCTAACTAATCTTTTTTTTTTTTTTTTTTTTTTGCATAATTCTCCTTAAAGGGGCAGAGCTTTTTATCAGCTGATAAAACAAAACCTTTGGAGTCACTTTGCGGAGTCACTTTGCACATGCTCAGGTTGGTGTGTATTGCTAGAGAGTTTTTTTTTTTTTTCTTGCCAGAGTGCATGTGACCTGCACAGGACCAATCAGCGCTGTCCAGACAGAGGGTCAGGGGTCCTCCAGCCTCATAGGACAGTCAGAGCAGAATGAAAAGCCCTCCTACAAGCTTTAACCAGACACTGATAGAAGTCACAAGACTGCTATATACTGCTGATGAGAAAAGGTATTTAGCAGTTTATATTTACTAAAACTATTGCATTTCCATGTTCTGTGAACTGTGGGAGACCAGATATAGTGACTGCAGGCTCCTGGGTTTACTAACACTTTCAGAATACATACTGGAATGGGATTTTTCTTTTAAACCAGAATTTAGTGTCACTATGATCATATGAAGATTGTACATCCTGCTGTACGATCGATGAACAGCAAACTCTTTACATCACCTTAGCAGTGGTTCCTTTGAGAATCTGATGAAAGCCATGGATCCGCTCCCCAGAAATATTCCCATAAACACAACTTTGCATGCAATGAATACATGTACTCTATTTTATTGAAATTTGCTATTGCTTTAAAGAGCAAACAATCCTAAAGCAGTATTAAACCCAAACATTTATTATATTGCAGCTTACCATTTCTTAGATATGGTGACTGCATTCGTTTTGTTTTTAGGCTTTCTTTCTTTTATTTTCACCCAGTGATCTGGCCAGTAAGTCTGTTGTTTTTTTTTTTTTTTCAAAAGAACAAGCTCTCCAGAAGAATGTATCAGTTACAGAGATGAGACAAACCATTTACCACTGCTTAAAATGATCAGCTTTTATTTATTTAAAGAAATCCTTTATCACAAAAGAAAAAAAAAACTGTTTGCTGTAACTGCTTATAAAGTATTAGCTGGAGTTCAACTTCAATTTGTTAGTGTATCTAAATCTGCTAAATCTAACACGCCCTTCCACCCTAAAATGACAATGTCACTGTTCAAAGGTGCCCCTGTGCTCCTTCATCCATAGTGGGGGCACTCTAATACAGGAGGTGTGTTACTGGACAGATCCCCAGGTGAAAACAGAGGGAAAAATGACAACAATGGCCAACAATGAGCCAAGAGACACGTAGCGGTGGCCATTCTAACACATGAATATGCTTTGATCTAAACCATTCCATTGTAGCTCTGGCTGTAGGTTTAGGCTGGTTTTCCTGTTGGAAGGTGAACCTCCGCACCGGGCTCAAGACTTTTGCAGACTCTAACAGATTATCTTCTAAGATTGCCCTGTATTTGGCTCCATCCATCTTCCCATCAACTCTGACCAGCTTCCCTGTCCCTGCTGAAGAAAAGCATCCTCACACCATGGTGCTGCCGCCACCATGTTTCAAAGTGGGGATGGTGTGTTCAGGGTGATGTGCAGTGTTAGTTTTCTGCTACAACGATCAACTTAGGTACAACCAGCCTGTTGGACTTTTTTACATGCGATTATTGCCAGCGGCTATAACTCCTAACAGTAATCATTGTAATCTTCCAGCCAGGAAGGCTCTCCGCACCCTACACAGGTAGAATACAATAGCGCTGCATGAGGCATTACGCTAATAACACTGACTGTGCTGATCAGGGAATTAAGTAAATTATTTTTAGAGATACTGCATGAACAGGAATATATATATATATATATATATATATATATATATACAGAGACAGAGACAGAGACAGAGAGAGAGAGAGAGACAGAGACAGAGACAGAGAGACAGAGGCAGAGAGATAGAAAGAGACAGAGAGATAGAGAGAGAGAGAGAGAGAGAGAGAGAGAGATAGAAAGAGAGAAATAGAGAGATAGAAAGAGACAGAGAGATAGAAAGAGACAGAGAGATAGAGAGATAGAAAGAGACAGAGAGATAGAGAGAGATAGATAGAAAGAGAGAGAGATGGAAAGAGAGAGAGAGAGATGGAAAGAGAGAGAGAGAGATAGAAAGAGAGAGAGATAGAAAGAGAGAGAGAGAGAGAGAAAGAGAGAGAGAGAAAGAGAGAGAGATCGAGATAGATAGAAAGAGAGA
This sequence comes from Pelophylax lessonae, assembly GCF_965119305.1. Taxonomy (NCBI): domain Eukaryota; kingdom Metazoa; phylum Chordata; class Amphibia; order Anura; family Ranidae; genus Pelophylax; species Pelophylax lessonae. The sequence goes on along the minus strand of NC_138777.1, from coordinate 40,813,336 downwards.
GTGGGGAGAGTGAGAGATAGAAAGAGAGGGAGAGAGAAAGAGAGAGAGAGATAGAGATAGAAAGAGAGATAGATAGATAGATAGAAAGAGAGAGAGATAGATAGAAAGAGAGAGATAGTGATAGAAAGAGAGACAAAGAGAGAGATAGAGATAGAAAGAGGGAGAGAGATAGAGATAGAAAGAGAGAGATAGAGATAGAAAGAGAGAGAGAGAGATAGAAAGAGAGAGATAGAGATAGAAAGAGAGACAAAGAGAGAGATAGAGATAGAAAGAGGGAGAGAGATAGAGATAGAAAGAGAGAGATAGAGATAGAAAGAGAGAGAGATAGAAAGAGAGAGATAGAGATAGAAAGAGAGACAAAGAGAGAGATAGAGATAGAAAGAGGGAGAGAGATAGAGATAGAAAGAGAGAGATAGAGATAGAAAGAGAGAGAGAAAGAGAGAGAGAAAGAGAGAGATAGAGATAGAAAGAGAGAGAGAGAGAGAGAGAGATAGAAAGAAAGAGATAGAGATAGAAAGAGAGAGATAGAAAGAGAGAGATAGAGATAGAAAGAGAGAGAGAGAGAGATAGAAAGAAAGAGAGAGAGATAGAAAGAGAGAGAGATAGAAAGAGAGAGTGAGAGAGATAGAAAGAGAGAGATAGAAAGAGAGAGAGAGAAAGAGAGAGAGGGAAAGAGAGAGAGATTGAGATAGATAGAAAGAGAGAGTGGGGAGAGAGAGAGAGATAGAAAGAGAGGGAGAGAGATAGATAGAAAGAGAGAGATAGTGATAGAAAGAGAGACAAAGAGAGAGATAGAGATAGAAAGAGAGAGAGATAGAGATAGAAAGAGAGAGAGAGATAGAAAGAAAGAGAGAAAGCCCTTCGCATATTTTATTCCTTCAGAGTAGTATTGTATCGATAGTACTAGAGATATTTGGTCAATATTTATTAGCTTTGCTGCAATGCTAAAATCGCTAACCAGATGGAACCAATCGCACGACTGCCCATATAATCTCTATAACTTTCCTAGTTGAGTTCAGGTTGGCTATGTGTCAGTGTGCCACAAGACCAAACTCTACCTCTTTTATGGATTCTTGTCTTCATACACAAACCAGCATCCAAAAACATCCAAATGCACAATAGAAATGCAAATATCTTTGTTGCAGGATTAGCTAGCAGACCCCTCTAAACATTTAATACAAAATTGTCCATTCAAGATTGTAAGGTGGAAATTAAAAAAATATCTCTTCTGTTATTCATAAATAAAACTCGTGAAGTTTAATTAAATTCATTAAATTCAAGCAAAAAAAAAAAAAGAATCTAAAAAATCTATGAAATAAAAGGTTGCAATCTTTATTTTATGGTGTTAGAGATTCAAAATGCTAAAAAAAAGTCATAGATTGACAGGCAGATAGAGGCAATTTCTGGCTCTCCAACCTAATAATGCTGGGGGCCTGACTTAAATTCACCACTGGCATTGGCATGAAGAAGGCCACCCACTGTCTTGCACTTTGGCAAGTGCTTATTTATTTTTTACTTTTTTCGCACCACCTATGTACTTAACTCGCTCCCTAACTGGGAAGGTCCTCAGACTTGCCCTGAAAGTCTTTGGGAAGAGGGCACTTGACCTTATGGTCTGTTCTCCCCCTACCATGGAGTCTTTCTTTGGGGGAGCCCCATCTAGAATTTGGGTGGACCTTGCCTCAGCCGGTCCCCTGAAGAATAGGGTCCAGTTTCAGCTTGGCGGACCATAAGTAGCCATTTCTCATCAGGAGTCTTGAACCCCAGGGGCTCAGGGTCAGGCCAGGGCCCTTTCTCTTTGGAGGAGGAAGTTTGCACCCCTTTTGGGCTTTAGTTTTGTGTGCTTCCTTTTTTATTGTACCTGATGTTAGTGTTGAGCGTACACACCTAAAGTAGCTCCTCCAAAAAGGGGAAGTTCCACTATAAGTCCTTCTTCCCCCTTTTTTTTTTTTGCAGTGCGGGGGGGGGGGGGGGGGGCACCCGCTCCTCTCCTAAGCGATCCAAGAGGAAGTTCTTGTCACAGGTCCCAGACAGGGCCGGGACAAGGGGTGGGCAGGAGGGACGGTTGCCTTGGGCGCAGTGGTTTATTGCAGAATGGGGGGGCACCTTGACCCTAACTATAAGGGAAGGGGGGGCGCAGAATGACCTTGTCCCGGCACTGGTCCCAGAAGATTGTGGGACTATCCACAAAGCACAGCACGGCTGATGCATCTGCAGTGGGCACCCATCTGTGAAGCTCTAAGCTGTCAAAGCCGGGTGCCCACAGTTGAGATGCTGGCACCAGAGACAGAACATGGATGGAAAGAATGGCTCAGATGAGAATAGCATTGGATCCTAGGACAGGGGAGTGTCTGTTTATTAAAAGTCAGCCTCTACAGTTTTTGTAGCTGCTGACTTTTAATAAACTCAAATATGCCTGGACCTCCTCTTTAACCACTTAAGCCCCGGAAGATTTTACCCCCTTTCTGACCAGGGGGTATTTTGTGTTTCGGCACTGCGTGACTTTAACGGACAATTGCGCGGTCGTGCGATGCTGTACCTAAACGAATTTGACGTCCTTTTTTTCCCACAAACAGAGCTTTCTTTTGGTGGTATTTGATCACCTGTGCGATTTTTTGATCATGCGCTATAAACAAAAAAAGAGCGTCAATTTTGCAAAAATAACAATATTTTTCACATTTTTTATATGAAATTCCCCCCAAAAAAAAATGTAAAAATCAAAATTTTTTAACATTTTCGGCCAATTTGTTTTATGCTACCTATGTTTGGTAAAAAAAAATCGCAAAAAGTGTATTTTGATTGGTTTGCGCAAAAGTTATCGCGTTTACTAACAAAGGGAAAGATTTTTGTCATTTTTGTTGTTTTTTTTTTTAACGCGTAATGGCGGCGATCTGCGATTTTTTTGCGGTACTGCGACATTGCGGCGGACAGATCGGACCCTTGACTGACATTTTTGACACTTTTGGGGTTACCAGTGACATTACTGCAGTAATCAGTGCTATACATATGCACTGTTACTGCAAAATTACACTGGTAGTGAAGGGGTTAACTTTATTTGAGAGGGAGGGGCTGTGTGTGTCCCTAGGGGCGTGATTCTAACTGTGATTGGCTGTCTGTTGAGCTGTAGAAACAGTGATCAATGGTTCTACATAGTAGAATCGTGTGATCACTGTTTCTACACAGGGGAGAATGACAGGCGGCTTGTTTACACTAGCCGTCTGACTTTCTCCCTCTGCAGCGGCAATCGCAGAGTGACATCGGGTCCGCCGGTCACATGCGCGGGGGGGTCCGTGACCACGCGGGAGCGCGCCTCCGGCGGCGCGCGCTCGCTCCCTAGACCCTCACAGGCTAGCGACGTAGACCTACGTCACTTTGCCTGTGAGGGGCTGACTGCCGACGTAGATAGTCGTTAGGCAGTCGGCAAGTGGTTAAAAAAAATGCATTTATCAGATGTTTCTCCCAAAACTCCAAATTATATTCAGGCTTCTGACCAAACTAAGCTGAGACTAGGTGAACATTCATGGTAGTGGCATTAGAATGTAAGGTCCTTTGGGGACAGGGATTGATGTAGAACACTGGTCTCCAAACTGCGGCCCGAGGGCCGGATGTGACCCTTTCCTTGCCTTTATGCGGCCCTTGGAGCATTATTCCTCCCACTGATACGAGACACTATTCTGCTATCTGACACCAACAATGGGGTACCATTTCTCCCTCCAACACCAATAATGGGACACTATTCCTCCCAGTGATACCAATAATGGGGCACTATTCCTCCCAGTGATACCAATAATGGGGCACTATTCCTCCCAGTGATACCAATGATGGGGCACTATTCCTCCCAGTGATACCAATGATGGAGCACTATTCCTCCCAGTGATACCAATAATGGGGCACTATTCCTCCCAGTGATACCAATGATGGGGCACTATTCCTCCCAGTGATACCAATAATGGGGCACTATTCCTCCCAGTGATACCAATAATGGGGCACTATTCCTCCCAGTGATACCAATGATGGGGCACTATTCTTCCCCTTAATACCAAATGTGGCAATGTTTACTCCCACTGATGTGAGGAAAATGTTCACTCCCACTGGCCACAGTCCGACCCTCCTAAAGTCTGAAGGACAATAAGCTGGCCCTTTGTTTAGAAAGTTTGGAGACCCCTGATGTAGAAGGTTCTGTGTAAGTCAACATAGAGGCAATGAATGTAGATCAGAAATCAGTTGATGTCAGAGAAAATTATAAATTGATTATATATTACTTTTTATAACAATTTTTAATATAAGGTAGTCCTTCTGTTTGCAAAGTATACTGTCTTTGATAATAAAGTCCAGCAATCCATGCTCACTTTTTTTAAATATTTAATTTTAGTTTTGAATATCAAAATAAAATAATACAGAAAATAGAAAGTAATAAAGATATTCACTCACAGGCATTTAGTGACATTACACAAGATGTCTAAAAATATAATTAAATACAATAATGTTATATTTTTAATAATATAATATAATTAAAAATATAATTATTCAAATAGGGTAAAACTCATCTATTGTGATTAGAACTAATCAGAAGATTGCCTGCTCACTTTTTGACTGTCTTTCTCTAAATGAAAATTCATGAGTCAAAGTATACTGTCTTTGATAATAAAGTTCAGCAATCCATGCTCACTTTTTTTAAATATTTAATTTAATTTTTGAATATTAAAATAAAATAATACAGAAAATAGAAAGTAATAAAGATATTCACTCGCAGGCATTTAGTGACGCTACACATAAAGATGTCTAAAAATATAATTAAATACAATAATATTATATTTTTAATAATATAATATAATTAAAAATATAATTAATCAAATAGGGTAAAATTGTCTATTGTGATTAGAACTAATCAGAAGATTGCCTGCTCACTTTTTGACTGTCTTTCTCTAAATGAAAATTCATGAGTCAAAGTATACTGTCTTTGATAATAAAGTCCAGCAATCCATGCTCACTTTTTTTAAATATGTAATTTTATTTTTGATTATCAAAATAAAATAATACAGAAAATAGAAAGTAATAAAGATATTCACTCGCAGGCATTTAGTGACGCTACACATAAAGATGTCTAAAAATATAATTAAATACAATAATATTATATTTTTAATAATATAATTAAAAATACAATTAATCAAATAGGGTAAAACTCATCTATTGTGATTAGAACTAATCAGAAGATTGCCTGCTCACTTTTTGACTGTCTTTCTCTAAATGAAAATTCATAAGTCAAAGTATACTGTCTTTGATAATAAAGTTCAGCAATCCATGCTCACTTTTTTTAAATATTTAATTTTATTTTTGAATATCAAAATAAAATAATACAGAAAATAGAAAGTAATAAAGATATTCACTCGCAGGCATTTAGTAACGCTACACAAGATGTCAAAAAATATAATTAAATACAATAATATTATATTTTTAATAATATAATATAATTAAAAATATAATTAATCAAATAGGGTAAAACTCATCTATTGTGATTAGAACTAATCAGAAGATTGCCTGCTCACTTTTTGACTGTCTTTCTCTAACTGAAAATTCATATGAGTCATATGGGCAGTGGAAGAGGCATGTGTCCCATCTCTGACTTATTCAATTACAGGTGTGTATGATTGGAAAAAAAAGTCCATGGTGGCGGGTTAATATGATTTGTTTTCTAGTATATTCGTTTTCGTTTTCTAGTAAATTAGTTTTTTTTGTTTTTTTATTGTTTGCAATGTTATAATACTTTTTTTATTACTTATTTCTGTATTGTTGATAATACAGTGGGAATCATTTCACTTTCTAGTAATCCTATGTATTTAATAGTAAGCAAGAAAGCAACAGCAGGAAATCAAATTACAGCAGGCTATTCACAAAACAGTAATAAAAGGGCACAAATGTAAAGAAATGTATAAAACTGCCTTGTATGTACTGGATGTGCTGGATGCAAGTGGCAAATATAGAACAATTTTTATTATTATACAGGATTTATATAGCGCCAACAGTTTGCGCAGCGCTTTACAGTTATAGTACAATTCAATACAGGAGGAATCAGAGGGCCCTGCTCGTTAGAGCTTACAATCTAGAAACAATCATATGTGATATTTTATATTGACTTAAAAAAGTAGCCATGAACATAACAAAAAGTTTAAAAAAAAAAATAACATTATAAAGAACTTTCAAGGCATGCAGCAATATCATAATCCGGTATAAACTCATATCTGCAGTAGATATTTTTGCATAGCTTAAAAGCAGCATTCTCCCAGATACCTAATGATTTCCATGCTCCTTGTTTCATCGGAGAAATGAATGGCAGCTGAGAGCTGGTATAAGGGAATTCTATTGGCTCTCCGTCCCCCATTCATGAAATACCTCTCTTCTCTCTAATCTCCTACCCTGGAAGACACAGGATAAAAGGGCTGCGGAAGCCTGTCAATTATCATAGCATCCCCCAATGCAGGAATGCCATCAATAGACCAGTATGGGGGGGAGAGAGATTATTGGAAGGTAAAAGGCAATAACAGGCTATAGAAACTTTCTTAAAGAGATCTGCAATCTTTTTTTTTTTTTTATGCAGAAGGTCCAATAAGGGACCTGTGTTCTTTCTTTTTTTTTTTTTTTTTTTGCATGATAATGCGCCTAGATTATATACAGAATTATACTGAGAGGGATCAAGAGCATAATACCTTTTAATTGAACCATTCCTATTCCAGACGTGTGGAACGTGGTCCTTTTGAATCTCAGGATTTTACTAGGCTCACATAAAAATAATATTCCTGAATATATGTAAAATAAACGAATAAAGGGTAAAGTGTTATGTTTGGAGAGTGATCATTTCATACATTTTTTTTTTAATACAAATTAAAAAATATAAATTATAGGGAAGTAAGCTGGGAGGGGATGGCAGAATAAATAAAGTGTTGGAAGAGGGAAGGAAAAAGTTATGGAGGGAAAGAGAAAGAAAGAAAGAAAGAAAGAAAGAAAGAAAGAAAGAAAGAAAGAAAGAAGAAAGAAAGAAAGAAAGAAAGAAAGAAAGAAAGAAGGAAAGAAAGAAAGAAAGAAGGAAAGAAAGAAAGAAAGAAAGAAAGAAAGAAAGAAAGAAAAAGAAAGAAAGAAAGAAAGAAAGAAAGAAAGGGAAAAAAAAGGAAAGAAAGAAAGAAAGAAAGGAAAAAAAGAAGGAAAGCAAGAAGGAAAGAAAGGAAAAAAAGAAAGAAAGAAAGAAAGAAAGAAAGAAAGAAAGAAAGAAAGAAAGAAAGAAAGAAAGAAAGAAAGAAAGAAAGCTTCTATCAATTTATTTTGTTATTTAATTCAAAATTTTAAATAAATTAAAGGGATAAAGGTGGGAGAAGAGGAGAAAGAAAGGATGTTATGAAGGTAGGGAGAAGTTATAGAGGGAGAGAGAAAGGGAGGGAGAAATTGAAGAAGAAAGGGATGGAAGGAAGGAGAAAAAGAAGGGAGGAAGGAAGAAAAGAAGATTATTTCATAAATTCATTTTAATTTTATCTTTTTAGTCATTTAAATTTTGCTTTTAAAATGAAAATTAAAGAGAAGGAAGGTGGAGAGTAAGAAAGAATTGTATGGAGGTAGAGAGAAGAGATAGAGGGAGAGAGAGAAAGGAAGGAAGGAAGAAAAAAAGAAGGAAAAAGGAGTAAAGGTTTCAATTAATACATTTTATTTATTTTATTTAAATAATAATTTTAAAATAAAGGGAAGGGAGATGGAGGGTGAAAGAGGAAGAAATGGTGTTATGGAGGAAGGGAGAAGTGATGAAGGGAGGGAAAAATAAAGGAAGGAAGGAAGAAAGAAAGAAAGGGAGGGAGGGAGAGAAAAAGGAAGAAAGTATGAAGAAAATATTTAATAAATGAATTTAATTCATTTTTTTATTTAAATACTTTTAAAATAAAATAGGGGAAGGATGATGGGGGATGTAAGAGGAGAAAGAAGTTATGGAAGAAAAGAGAAAAGGAAGGAAGGATGGAAGGGAGGGAGCGAGGGAGGGAGAGAAAAGGTGAAAGTATGATACTAAAATGTTTTAATAAATACATTTTATTTATTTTGTTTTTTTAAATAATACTTTTAAAATAAAAAAAAGGGAAAAGGGAAGATGGGGGATGAAAGAGGAAGAAAGGGAAATGATGGAAGAACAGAGAAAAGGAAGGAAGGATGAAAGGATGAAAGGGAGGGAGAGAAAATGTGAAAGTATGATAATAAAATGTTTTATTAAACTCATTTTATTTATTTTGTTATTTAAATAATATTTTTAAAATAAAAAAAAAAGGGAAAGGAAGATGGGGGATGAAAGAGGAAGAAAGGAAATGATGGAAGAACAGAGAAAAAGAAGGAAGGATGAAAGGATGAAAGGAAGGGAGAGAAAATGTGAAAGTATGATAAAAAAATGTTTTAATAAACTCATTTTATTTATTTTGTTATTTAAATAATATTTTTAAAATAAAAAAGGGAAAGGAAGATGGGGGATGAAAGAGGAAGAAAGGAAATGATGGAAGAACAGAGAAAAGGAAGGAAGGATGAAAAAAAGGGAAAGGAAGATGGGGGATGAAAGAGGAAGAAAAGGAAATGATGGAAGAACAGAGAAAGGAAAGGAAGGATGAAAGGATGAAAAAAAGGGAAAGGAAGATGGGGGATGAAGAGGAAGAAAGGAAATGATGGAAGAACAGAAAAAGCAAGGAAGGATGAAAGGGAAGGAGAGAAAATGTGAAAGTATGATGTTAAATGTTTTAATTAAACTCATTTTATTTATTTTGTTATTTAAATAATATTTTACCATAAATAAAGTGAAGAAAGATGGGAAAAGGAGGAAGGGTAATTATGGAGATAGGAAGGAAGGAAGGAAGGAAAGAAAGAAAGAAAGGAAAGAAAGAAAGAAAAAAGAAAGAAAGAAAGAAGAAAGAAAGAAAGAAAGAAAGAAGAAGGAAGGAAGGAAGGAAGGAAGGAAGGAAGGAAGGAGGAAGGAAGGAAGAAGGAAGAGAAGGAAGGGAAGGAAGGAAGGAAGGAAGGAAGGAAGGAAGGAAGGAAGGAAGAAAGGAAGGAAGGATGAAAAAACAAAGGGAAAAGGAAAGGTTATTCCAGTCTCCAAAATTTGTTTCATCCAACTACTAAAGGGGCCAAGGGATTGGGACTTCACTAGGACAAGGACTATTAAAATCGTTCCATGCAGTGTGAAGATAGATAGAGAGGTGCTATGGAGTAAAAAAAGATAGGTTTATAAAATAATAAGAACACAGGATGACGTAAGATTTAAATTAGTTTTTAAAAAAAAATAAAAAATTAAAATCTGCTTTAGAGATTTGATGGGCAAAACCAACACTGAGCCAATACGCAAAGCAATGATGATAAGTAAAGAGCAATAATGTAGCCACAGATAAAATTGGTTGCTATAAATCAGCCAACTAGAGATCCATTCCAGGGCAGACCTTTGGTTGTCGAACATACCCTGCGTAATACACTGGAATTATGGATGCATCTGCCGCAGATATCAACAAACAAGCGGCACGTTGAAAGTAATGTGAGGTCAGATGGCCTAAGGAGGTAGGGAATAACTGTGTAAAAAAAAAAATTAAATTAAATTTAAAAAAAAAAGGAAAAACAAGCAAGATGATGATATTTATCTCCAACTGTTATGATGTAGTTCTTCTCAAGTGAGAAATTCCTAAATGTATCATAATGAGGGCTATTCATCAAAGTCCGCGCTTTGAAAAGATGTTTGTTTTTTCAAAAGAAAAGTGACTTCTTTGTAGAGGGACAATTCATCACATTAATAAATGAATGTGTTTTTTTAGACGCATTATACGCACTTGTTTGTAAGTGAAGCAAGATAGCCATGATTCATCGACTCATATTGAAAGAAGGCGAGCGAGGTTTGCTGTGATCATGTGACACCTCAAAGTCGCTCAGTCTTCATACAGCGGTGTGCCCCAGAGGGGTTCAGAATCTGATGCTTTGGGCATTGTGTGTTTTCAAGGGGATCAATTGTCTTCTAAAGAGAAACATGGTTTTGTATATCATTTCTTTCTTTATGATGGTTAGGGCTAAATAATAACATTTTAAAAATGCCAATGCACCCAACTCAGTACTCCAATTGTACATCATAAACCGCAGTGCAAAACAGTGAAAATGAACTAAAATAACAAATATTTAACAATAAAGACATGCTGGTAGGTTAATTGGATCCTGTAGAAAATTGGCTCTACTATGTATGTATGAATGTGAGTTAGGGACCTTAGATTGTAAGCTCCTTGAGGGCAGGGACCGATGTGAATGTGCAATGTATATGTAAAGTGCTGCGTAAATTGACAGCGCTATATAAGAACCTGAAATAAATAGAATAAATAAATAAATATGTGAAAAGTGAAACTTCATACAAATTGCTATTGAAAGCAAGTGCCAGGTGAAAGTCCATAAAAGTTCCAATATTGGTCCGAAAGAGTGCTGAGGTGCCTCACAACTTCTAACTCATGCAGTGAACTGTGCGCTTCGCCCTCTTGTGCTTACACTTACCAGAGGATGTGGGCCCCTTAGCAATACTGCATGTGGGTCTAACAGGCTGTATATGGTAAGATGTCTCATTTCATGTGTCCTGTGGTGGTTTGGCACTCATGAATGGAGAAGAGAGAATCCCAATAGTGTAATATGTTCTTATTTATTCTTAAAATTCCTTAAAATCCCACTTACAGAGTAAACATCGCATTGGACAAAGCAACAATACAGGGCAGTCATTCCATCAGTCCAAGTCCTTGCAGCGAGGTATACATGGAACGCAAACCTCCACGCGCATTCTAGCCGGATGTGACGTCATGGAGGAATTGGAATCTACAGCGACGCGTTTCGTCACTCCCACAGTGCGTTTTCAAAGACCTCCAATATTCCAATGATCACCACCAATGTAAGTGAACAATATATGTATAGCACTATTCATGCTGTGCTATACATTACATTCTGCAGACCGCTAAACACTAATTAATACCACTAGGATTCTTTTTTTGTTGGTATTTTATTCAGCTAAATGTACCACCACACCTTTTCTGCAATACTATATAGCACACTCTGTTTTTTGTTTTTTTCAGTTAGTATTTGTATTGCTTACCGCTGATGATGGTGTGTCGTCTGTTCTGCTCAATCCCCTCTTGGTTGTAGTCTAAGAGCCGTTAACATTTATATGACTTAAAGTGCAAGTCCACCCTAAAACGAACCTGCATCTATAGACATTCACGTTCTAACACTAACCTATCTAGCCCTGTAAAGAAGAAATCAGTATATATACCTTTTTTGAAGCCAATCCAATCCATTCTCCAGCAGCAGAGGCTTTGCAGAAGACACGGCCGTCAACGGCTGTGAAATGAAAAGTGACGTCATCTATAGACTTACTATGGGGCTTCCATGGTCTGATGTGTCCTCTGCACCCGCCTCCCCAGCAAAGCCACGGCTGACAGCTCAGCGTATGATTGGATCGAATCGGCTTCAAAAAAGGTAAGTATACTGATTTCTTCTTTACAGGGCTAGATAGGTTAATGTTAGATTGTGGATCTCTAAAGATGCAGAGATTTTAGTGTTAAAGTTGAACTTACGCTTTAGGCAGTTCTAACCCCTTGACATGCCACATTTGGCATGTCATTTTTTTGAGGGGGGAGCGGGTACCTAGTTTTGACAGGTACCCGCTCCCACTTCCGCTCGGAGCGCCGCGGCGCCCTGAGCGGAAGTTCTCCTCTCCCCCTCCCTCCCTGCAATCTTCTGGGACATGTCAGAGGTCCCAGAAGATTGCCGGCCAATCATGACGCGTAGCGCAACTCGCGCATGCGCAGTGCGTACCCAGATGTGAAGCTGAAAACTGTCACAGTCGGGTGCCCACAACAGTGATACCGCGCCGCAGACAGAGAGGGAGAAGAGCTAGGCTTCGGGCGTCCGCATCGCTGGACCGTTGGACAGGTGAGTGTGTGTTTAGGCTGGAACTCCGCTTTAAGGTGGACTTCTATTTAAGAGCTAGCTAGGGTAAAGGGTTTGGGATATAAAAATAGGTAAAAGGGATAGAGGGAGGTACCATCATCCTAATAAGTGAGATCTGGAAGGAGGTTTGGGAGCACCCCTCATGTGTCCCCAACAAATGGGTGAATGGACTGTCTCGGTACCCAAGGATTACAATAGCATTCATAAAATATAACGTTTTATTTATCCATGATTAAAAACAAAGACATATGTCCATAAAAAATGCATCAATTACAAAGGTATTTACAAAGATCCTAAACATTCCACATTTGCTATAGAAATGCAGTTGCTCTTCGGATGTGTGCTGAATCCTCTACATGTTTCAAAGTAAAAACAGCTTCTTCAGTTAAACTTAATTCATCCACAACGATACAATTTTCAATCACCACAATGCAAATAGAGTATACCAAAGCATAATAAATGAGGAAGGAAGATACGACTTAAGAGTTAGTAAGCCACCGCTCAAATAAATTAGACCACAGCAACTTAACCGCTTGCCAACCACCCCGCGCAAGTATACTGCGGCAGGGCGGCTCGGCTGCGCAAAATCACGCAGATCTATGTGATTTCATTCACTGTGTTAAGCAACACTGGGAGGAGGGCCGAGGGAGGAGTGGCTGCGATTACCGCCAGCCTCCTGCGATCATCAGAGAAACTGACAGAAGACCCGTCTGCTTATGTAAACAAAGCAGGCGAGTCTTCTGTCACACAGGCAGGGAGAGATCAGGAGTTTCAGCTAAGCTACAACCCCGATCTCCCTGTGCCTGTCACAGAACCCCCCCCCCCACAGTGAGTAAGCACTTTAGTTATATATTTAACCCCTTTGATCACCCCCAGTATTAACCCCTTCCCTGCCAGTGTCATTTATACAGTACCAGTGCATATTATTTAGCACTGATTACTGTATTAATTTCACTGGTCCCCAAAAAGTGTCAAAAATGTGAGTTAAGGGTCCGATCTGTCCGCAATGTTGCAGTCCCGCTAAAAATCACTGATCGCCGCCATTACTAATAAAAAACAAAAAAAAAGTCCAAAAATCTATCCCGTAGTTTGTAAACGCTATAACTTTTGCGCAAACCAGTTAAAATATGCTTTTTGGGATATATTTTATCAAAAATATGTAGCAGAATACAAATTGGCCTAAACTGATAAAAAAAAAATGCGATTTTTTTTTCAATGTTTGTATTGGGAATGTTTTATAGGAGAAAGTAAAAAAAATATGGTGTTTTTTTTCCAAAATTGTTGCTCTTTTTTTGTTTATAGCGCAAAATCTAAAAACCGCAGAGGTGATCCAATACCACCAAAAGAAAGCTCTATTTGTGGGAACAACAATTGTATTTGGGTACAGCATCACACAACCACGCAATTTTTCGTTAAAGTAACGCAGTGCTGAATCGCAAAAAATGACCTGGTCATTAAGGGGGTAAAACCTTCCGGAGTTGAAGTGTTTAATTAATTAAATGTATTAAAGCGGAGTTCCACCCTATTTTTCAACTTTGCAGTTTCCGTTACATTAAAAGATCCTGAAAAAGAATTGGATAGTTATTTTTTTTTTGGTTTCACTTACCTTATTTTTTCTGAAAATTAACTTACCTTCCTTCCACTTTCTCCTTCCGCGGCCCCTGACTTCACTCCCTCCTTTAACCTCCTAGGCGGTAATCCCGAGCGTGACTCGGGGTTGGTTTTTCATATCAGGAGCGGTAACCCCGAGTCACGCTCGGGGTGGATTGCAGAGAGCGCAGCGGTGTTCTCTTACCTTACCCTGGCGATCCAGCGATGATCTCTCATTGCTGAGATCGCCAGCCGAGAGTCCCGCCGCTCCTCCGTCCCTCTGTCGGTCTGATCACTTCCTAGTTCCGTTCCCTGCAGCAGCAATGCTGCATGGGAGCGGAACTAGGGAGGGAAATTCAAAAAAAAAAAAAAAAAACGTTGCACAAAACACAAAACACATTTTGTATTATATATATATATATATATATATGCATATATATATATATATATGCATATATATATATATATATGCATATATATATATGCATATACATATATGCATATATATATATGCGCATTTATATATATATATACCGGTATATATATATATATATATATATATATATATATATATATATATATATATATATATGCATATATATATATATATATATATATATATGCATATATATATATATATATATATATATATGCACACACACACACATATATATATATATATAAAATTATATTATTGATTCAATTATAATTCATGCGTTATATATTATATATATATATATATATATATATATATATATATATATACACACACACATATATATATATAATATATAATGCATGAATTATAATCTAATCAATAATATAATTTTATTATATATATTATATATTAAATAATAAAATAATATTATTGATTCGATTATAATTCACGTGTTTGTGTTTCAAATTTATCACATCTGGGATGTCTACTAGAGTCTTGTTTTGGTCAGGTTTAAGTCAGTAATTACTAAGAATTGTAGGCCTATAATACATAACGCCAAATTTCCATGAAAAGAATTGTACCGCTTTTGGTACAGAATTCCTGACATAATCATACCGCCAGGGAGGTTAAATTGACTTCTAGGAGATGAGCGTCATCAATCCCAGGAGTCAATGCTCCTGCACCGGTGTCCCTCGTCACTTCTGGTGCAGGCGTGTCATTCCCTGCTGAATGAATGAGGACAGCTTCTGGACATGCCCAGAACCAGCTGTGGGATGACGCGCCTGCGCCGTAGGTGACGAGCATGGCATTCTGTGACTCCGACATCCAGGAAGAGGGACGCCCCGGCTTCAGCTGCCCACACCGCAGATGGCAGCGCTGGACAAGAAATTTTCAGGGTAAGTTTTTTTTCTTATAGGTTCACTAAGCAGGGGACAGTTCAGAGGCTATTGTTGCTTAAATGCACTAGCCCTGACTGTCCTAGGGGTATTTTTATCCCAAAAAAATTTTTTTGCCTGGAACTCCGCTTTATTGCAATGCAAACAAACAAGAGGTAACTCAATAAACATGTAATTAAACTGACTTAGGATCACTATAAAGGGTGAACAGTCAAAAAAAACTAACTGGTGCTCATAAAACCATCACCAAGTTAGATTGAACCACAAATGGTTCATCTAGAGTCTCTAGAACTGCATCAACTATCTCAAAAGCACAATAGGGTTCATGTGTGCACACACTACAGATAACCCCAGCAGCGGGTGAGATCATACATTCCTAGTGTACGGCGTACCCCATTAAGATGGCAGAAAGTTCACATTGGCCAGCTTACGGTGGGACCCTTCTCTAGGTGCATTATCCCTTTAATAATGTTAGTGGCGGCACAGTGGTATAGTGGTTGGCACATTCACCTAGCAGCAAGAGAGGTCACTGGTTCAAATCCCAACCACGACACTACCTGCCTGGAATTTTCATGTTCTCCCTGTGCCTGCGTGGGTTTCCTCCCACACTCCAAAGACATGCTGGTAGGTTAATTGGAGCCTGTATAAAAAATTGGCCCTACTGTGTATGTATGAGTTAGGGACCTTAGATTGTAAGCTTCTTGAGGGCAGGGACTGATGTGAATGTGCAATGTATATGTAAAGCGCTGCGTATATTGACAGCGCTATACAAGTACCTGAAATAAATAAATAAAAATAGTGGTGAGAGTTCAAGATATGTAGTTCAGCTCACCCCCCTCTTGGCAGGTGACTAATCTGGTCCCCAATGACTTTGCGGCCAGCAGGTCCTGGAGGCCCAGGTTCACACATAGGATGTAGTCTCTCAGCTCTCGTCCTGGAAAGGCATCCACTCTCTCTCTTTCTCTTTAGCTCAGTCTCTGGGTATCTTGCCAGACTCAGAAGCAGGTCTGTCCTTTCTCTCTCTAAAGTAGGTGGTCAGGCACAGCAGCAGGTCCGCGCATCTCCATTGCATCTTCCAATGCCGGGGGCATTGCTTGATGAAGAGCCCCTTGGTGATTTTGAAAACATTTTGTTGTCTAGCATGCTGAACAAAGGCAAATAAAAGAGGTTGTGCTGGCAACATATTTTCTTGTGTTTGATGTGGTGCCATCCACCAGTTCCAACACCCCACATCTGGGTATATTCAAGTCAGATGTGGGATGGAGGTATCTTCATTATCATGGGTCCTTATGATTTATCGATTTTGTCACACAGCAAGGCAATGCTAAACCTTAGTAGTAACACAGCTCATGTGACAGATTTACTACAAGGTTACAGCTTGAGTCAAAAATGTCTTCCTCAGTTGCTGTTAAAGGCTTAGTTCACCCAAAAACTGCCTGTGCATTTTATCTGTAGATAAATACAAACTGTGCAGCTTTGGCTAAAGTTAGATAATGCCCTTGCTATAGCCATGGACCAAGAGTAGGCCATTTACGTATCTCCCAAAGCCTGGCTGTAAAACTCCCAGAGATGACACCATCCTGTCCCGTCTTGTTGCTAGAATGTTGCTAAGACACTTTCAGCCATTACTGCTTTCCTAGTTTGGCTGTACTTCTCCTGTGGATCACAGCTCATTCTGCACTCCTGTGACACATTTTCAGCAGACAAGGGGCTGAAGCAGACAAGGGGGGGGGGGGGGAGCAGAGCAGAGAGCTGGTGACTGACTGGGACAGTCATAAACACTGGTGTGCTATTGGCTAGGTTTCCTCCACTGCCCAACAAGGTCCCTCATTGGATACAGTAGGGAGACTCCCCAGACTCAACAGAACACACCTGGAAACATGTGACAGATTAACTGACAGATCAGACCCTCCTGATAAGCAGAACAGGGTCACAAATATATTTTACCTAGCACCTACTTAGGAGGGTGCTAGATATAATTTAAAACTCAACTTCCATTTTAGGGTGAACTAACCCCTTAAGTTGCACTGTGCCTGAATGAAACCTGACCCTGATCAAGTCCTAATTATGCGTCTAGTTAGAGTGAAAGTCTGTCTCATTATCAGTGAACTTTGCAACCTGGCTGTCCAGGAATACAGGTGCATGGGGGTCACAAAAACACATTGGAGTGTGTAGCACTGTCCCCGTAGGGCTTTCTGTGTGTTGACTTCTTTTGCCTCCCTCTGGTTACCTCTAGACAGTTGCTGGGTTTTTCACTTATCCCTCCTTACTCCCGTTTTGCTCGTTACTCAAAAAACAGTCCAGGAATATTTGTTTTTTCTATTTAATGTGGAATTTGGATGGAAGAAGGGAAAAGTGGGATACTCCAACTGAACTATTCACAGTAGACAAGGACAACTCTCACTTGGCCTCACCAGGTTATTTGTGGAAACCGTCACACTGCTTTGACCATACTGCCACCTGTATGGAAGAATTAAGTCTTCTTCCTCACTTTAGCAGCAGACTTGATGCAACTACTTTATCTTTAGGACACTCTCTAGCATCCCCTTGACTGGGACGCGTCCCAGAAGATTGAAGGGAGGGAGGGGGAGAGGGGAACTTCCGCTCGAGTCCCGAGGTGGCCCGAGTGGAAGTGGGAGCTGGTAACTGACAAATCTAGGTACCCGCTCCTCCCCCCCTCAAAAAAAAAAAAATGGCATGCCAAATCTGGCAAGTCAGGGCGTCAGCAGTATTTAAAGTGGAAGTTCCACTTTTGGGTGGAACTCCGCTTTAAGAAGACACCTTCATCTAATAATAGAAGTGATGCAAGGCAACAAAATCTGGCTTCATCCAGTGGAGTTCCGCCCTAAAATCATACTTTCCTCCATCTTTTCGCTCCGGGTCACCTGAAAAACAAATGGATAATCGCAATTTTTTTTTTTAACTTACCTCGTTTAGAAGATAATATACTCACCTTACTTCCTTCTTCCTCCCCTCGGTGGCCGCGGCGATTCGTCACTTCCTGGCATGCAATGATTCCTGGGAGATGAACGTCATCGCTCCCAGCAATCAATGCGCCTGCACTGGCCCCGACGTCAGTTCCGGTGCAGGCGCCGTCACACCTTGCAAAACAGCTTCTGGGCATGCCCAGAAGCTGTGCAGGGATGACGCTGCGGCACCGGAAGTGACGGCGTGGCCGGTGCAGTGCATCGTGGGACCGAAGAAGACGGAAGAGGACACAGAAGAGGATCGCGCTGGCTTCAAGCAAGTATTTCGTTTTGCAGGTAAGTGCAACTCGGGACAGATCAGAGGCTAGCCATTATGGAATGCACTAGCCCTGACTGTCCCGGGGGGTATTTTTATTAAAAAAAAAGTTCACTGGGTGGAACTCCGCTTTAACTTTCCTCCTAGCAGTGGAGGATTCTAGGTGACTTCTTTAAGAAGACAACTGCAATCTAGCAACAGGGGATGCAGGCGGCGTTCTTGAGAAGATGCCTGTACCCAAGCAACTGAAGGACTGCTAGGCAGCAGAAGCTACCTGCGTCCTAGCAATAGAGGACTCTTGGTGGTTTCCTTGAGAAGATGCTTGCATCCTAGCAACAGAGGATGCTAGGCAGATTTCATACCTGCATCCTAGCAGCAGGGGGACTCTAGGCAGCTTTCTTGAGAAGACACCTGCATTATAGCAAATGGGCCATGTACATTGTAATACCATACGCATGGATTTGTTGCTCAAACTTTAGATGCGTAAAGCATACAGAGCACTTTCTGACAGTTTCTGCCAAGATAATCCTGTGTACTAGCTGCCATATTTTCATACAGTAGTGTGTATGTACCTTGAATAGTGAAAATAAAAAATCACTGCATCTCAGTAATAGCTCAAACTGAGGGCCCCGATATTTCCCTTTCCATAAAATGCTTTCCAGAGGTGCAGCTTCCTCTTCTGCATTGCTAACTGAGAATTTGGGAAGCAGAATGGTCAAAACTTCTCACCCACACCCAGTCATTTAAATGTGCTTAATGTATGTACAGTCAAAATACATCTGAGCAAAGAAAATGCTTATAAAAACTTGGATGTTGCTCTTTAAAGTGAATCAAAAGTTAGCCTATGTTTTAAGAAACATGCCCTTCTGTCCCAGAACGCTGGACATATGTTGAGCAATTTTTACTGCATTCTAGAAATGAGGTTACAACTGGAGATGAAACGAGAAACATTTGCTACTTTATATCACAGTTTCTCAATAATGCCAGAAAGGCCAGCTGTCAAAATTCACAGAATGACACGATCCATGCTCCTGGTCATGGGTATTCATGAGAATTGGGAATCTTATAAAAAGGCTTTTAAGAAATACTCTTCAGCTTTAAATAGGACTCCAGTTTTCTTTTTTTTTTTATATATAAAAATGTAGAGGCCAGCATTATTACAATTAACAAGCTTTGGCCTGCAATCCAGGCTGGCTCTTTCTGTCACCAGTTTGGGTTGGCCCAATTCTTCTGAGCCCAGGCTGTCATGGACACACCCTCTGGGATCACATCATTATGCTGGTTTGGGGTAAAGATACAAAAAAGTGGCAACCAACCCAACCTATAACTAGCGTTTGCAGTAAGGTGTACATGGACGGGAAATGCACATCACAAACAAACAAACATTTTTCAGCACACTTACCAGCTAGTCTGCAAAATAACCAAACTGACCCTGTCTAGCATTTCAAATTAAAAAGGTTTTTTTGCACACATTTGCAAATATATGTGCAGTGCCCACATCAAGGCACCTCAGTGTATTGTGGTCCTCTTTCATTTTCAGAGTCTCCCAAGTTGGAGCATTCTGTATATAGCAGTGGATAGATTGAGGGCAGGTGTGCCTGGAGGAAGCCTACCCCACCTTAAAGACAGAATGATGCATTGGACCCCCAGCAAAAGCACAATGTCAGCTGAAGCTCCCTTCCCTTCCGTCCAATGCAAATAACTGTACAAAAAAAAGGGCTAGTTATAGGTTGGGGGTGGTTGCCAATTTTTTGTACAGTTGAGTGAGTTGGTTGCAGGGATGCACTGGGTTCCTTCAGCTGCCATTGTGCTTTCCCGTGCGTCCCTGTGCCTTTAAAGAGGGGTGAGCTCCCTCCAGGCACACCTGCCCTTATTTTCTCCACTGCTATATGTGCTACAATTTTTGAGACACTGAAAATGATATAGTTAGGACCTGGGCGTAACTTCAAGGGTTGCAGGGGTTGAAATTGCAACCGGGCCCCATGCTGCAGGGGGCCTGTGCGGCTCCCCTGTACACCTGGATAGGAGGGGCGGCCTGGGCAGCATGTAGAGAAATCACAGTCCTCCTTTTTCCTCCTGTAGCTGCAGCAGGAAAATGGAGGAGATTGGTTCCTCTGTATGCTGCCCCTGCCACTCCTCCTATCCAGTTCACTTGTGTTCTGCTGTCTCTGGGCCCCTGTGTGCTCCCCTGGTCCCCCTCCCCCTTACTGTGCTGCCCCCCCCCCCACTTCCTTCCCTCTCCTGCTGGCTGCTGCAGGGGATGTGTCACAATAGAGAACCAGGAAGGGGTCGGTGAATATGTAATTTACCAGCTCTTTCCTTTTCTGAATAGACAGAGTCATAGTCAGTGACATTGTAAAAAAATAAAATAAAATGATAAAAAATAATACAATTAAAACACCAAAAAATAAAAACTACTGACAACAGTGGGTGAACCTCCAGGATCGCAAAGGTCACAATTGCGACCGGGCCCTGGCATTCCACCCCCGTGGGGAGGCTCCAAGATGGCAGGAAGGGGGCCCACTGCAGAACTTGTGAAAGGGTCCCGCAAGAAGAGTAAAGGGCCCCAGGATCAGTGGGAAGAGCCCCAGGATTGAAGGGAAGGGCCCTGGCCAGGGGTCCGGGGGGCCCTTCATGGTTCCTTGCACCGGGGCCCTGAAGGTTCTAGTTAAGCCTCTGGTTAGGACCACAGTACACAGAGGAGCTGTCTTGGGCACTGTGGCTTACGCATTTATTTCCAAATGTGTGCAAACAAAGCCCTCTGTTTTTAACGTAAAATTGTTAGAAAGAGCCAATTTGATTGTTTTGCAGGCTAGCTAGTAAGCATGTTGGGCTAAGGATATCTCTGCACTGAATGGCGCTCACGTATCATTGTGTGCTAGTTGTTTAGTGCAAGACCACCCCAAAGGCACTAAAAGGAAGACAACTTTGGATAAAAAACAAATATAATAAGTGAAATATCAGTTGTGGGTAGATAATGCGGACTGGCTTTATCTTTGCTTGTTGCCTATCACCATCATATTCTGTAGCAGGGATCACAAACATACATACAAGGATTACTAATATGTCATAAACAATTATACAGGAAGAAAGGGGGAACTTTAAAGCCCAAGCCCTTTTCCAACCTAAAGAAAATAGTTGTCAGGAGCTGGCATCTCCTATTCACCTTCTAGGTGTACACAAGTGGGAAAGAGCGCTGTACCATAGCAGAGTCATAAAAACAATCTTGAATGAATAAAAACATGTCTATTTATTTAAACAGCCCAAGGCATACAGTGGACAAGGAACATCCAGTGAGTAGCATGGCTGACCCAAGTGCGTTACCTGGAGGTGGATGCTGCATGAATGACCAGATGATGCTGGGGTATGGCCCCTTCTTCAGGTCATAAAGCATATGGTGACTTGTGTTCCTGTCTTAATGTCTTATGCTCCTTTGGCTTCAGTGTGTCCCAGATCACCCATCAATCCCAGCGCTGCCCACAGTTCAAAGCCTGGCACCTACCACTTCCGCCAGTTTGTAAAATCACTTACGGGCAACGGGCGGAGCTTCCCCCATGGAGCGACCATCATTCCCAGGTGTCCCAGCTACTCTCATCCACGCTGATGGGCCTGGCTGGCTCCTCCACTGCTGCAGGAACCCTACCTCGGTTCCCTCCATCCATTTAGCCAGACAACGAAAAACCTCCCCCCTCTGGAGGCCCGCTGTATGCACTCAATTGGACAGCTCAGCTTGTCCCCAGCCAACTATCATCCCAGCATCATGTAGTCACTGATGCAGCATCCACCTCCAAGTAACAGACTTGGGTCAGCCGTGCTGCTCACTGGATGTTGCTTGTCTACTGTATGCCTTGGACTGTTTAAATAAATAGACATGTTTTTATTCATTCAAGATTGGTTTTATGGCTTTACTATGGTACAGCACTCTTTCCCATTTGTGTTCCTCTTTTTATCTCATTGCTCTATGAGTTTGGAATAGCAGTGGCCTACCCAGAATGCATTCTGCCCAGCTAGGTGGTGGTATATGTGCCTGGACACTTGTGTTGACCTTCTAGGTGTAGCCATCTGCATGGTTGGCTCTTGCGTCTTTGTGGGTTTCCCTATTTTAGGCCTGCATCCACCCTCAATTGGATACTGCAGCAAGGGCATATACTACAAAGTAAGCTTCTTTACTCTCAAAATATTGTCAACATTTCTGCACAGTGAAAGGGTCAAAACAAAAGGCTTTGGCTCAGGGCCGGTGCTACCACTAGGCAAACTAGGCAGCCGCCTAGGGCGCACTGCCACCTAGGGTGCAGCCATGGCCAGTGCCACATTCCTCTCCTGTCACCTCCTCATCCCCTGTGGATGTCACCTCTAGAGAGGAGGGCACTTTGTATATGAAGGGGTGTGTGCAGTTGAAGGGGAGCAGTGTGTATATGAAGGGGGGTGTAGGGCTAAAGGGGGGCAGTGTGTATATGAAGGGGAGTGTGGGGTTAAAGGTGGGCAGTGTGTATATGAAGGGGAGTGTGGGGTTAAAGGGGGGCAGTGTGTATATGAAGGGTGGTGTAGGGTTAAAGGGGGGCAGTGTTTGCAGAAAGGGGGTATAGGATTAAAGGGGGAAGTGTATACAGGAAGGGGAGTTTAGGGTTAAAAGGAGGGTCATAATGTACAGGAAGGGGAAAATGTGTACAGTTTTTTTTTGGGGGGGGGGTGCAAGTAGCTGGTCTTGCCTAGGGTGTGAAAAAGTCTAGCACCAGCCCTGCTTTGGCTGATAATTGAGAGTTTTAACATGAGGATTGCAAATCTTCCTGCTTCTCCATTTTGTGATACAAGCTAGTCTTACTGTTTGTATGCTGCCTGTCTTGACCCTCTATATAATACGACGCTGCCTTAATGCTGCCTACTCTGATCTCTGCCTGTGATGTGTTTCTGCCCAAAGATGTTTTTGCCATGAGTTTTTCTAGTATATGAACTACTCTCCTGCCAGCAGACATGGTATTATACGTCTTTGCCCAGTCAGGCAGCTGTCAACATTTCCCAGTCACTCTGTCTCCTTCTGAGCTGGCTTCTTCTTTGTTGGGACTTTTCTTCAGTATTTCAGACTTAACTCAGCTTTTTTTCAAGATGATCTTGCTGAGCTTTTTAAATTCTAAGTGTCTAATGCTAAAATCTTTTATGTCCTCTGGACTCCTTGCCATTAGGACACAGAGATAGCTAATGAATGCCCATGTCCTGAGCCCTCCAGGGACAAGCCATACAATTGCATGGACACGTGTTTGTTTCAAGAACCAATGAGTAAACTGGTGTTCCGCCTTAAATACAGAAAGGTAACTGGTGTGGCAGGGGCACTCACAAAAAAGTTAAAGCTCAAGGTTGGTCCACAAACCTGCAGAAGCTTCCCCCATTTCAGGCTCAATACTGCTGATCCATATGTAGCACCCTCTTAGATAAGTTGCTGGTTAGGTAAATGTAGCTTTTGCATCAGTTAAGCAGTTTGTGATTGCTTTCGGCTGTTCTGGGCTCTCTGTGTCACCCTGTTTTCTGGAGGATTCCAGAATATAATGGGTTGGGAGAGTAAAATAGGCAGCCTGAATATATGTGTTTCCAGCCAATCCCTGGGGGAGGGTGCCCATAAGGTGGCCAGGGGAGTGCATAAATATTTTGGAGCCTGAGGCAGCCCTGTTCTTGTTTAGGAGTAGAAGTTCCCAGCCTGGAGGGCTGCTGCCCTCTCAGGCAGTCCAGCTGACATTTACCAGGAGCTCAATGAGGTCCCAGCTTTGCTAAAGCTGGGGTGCCAACTTGCTAAGAAACTCTGAAGCTAAAGGAGGATTTCACCTAAAATCTGGTCTGGAGAGTCCACCAAAGAAATGTTTGCCTAACACAGGAAGAAGGCAACCGCATGTAACCCTGGCCACCATCTTAGGTCAAACAGAGTCTATTTAAGACTCTGACCCTTGGTTTAGGGCCCTTTATGCGCATGGACAGAGTAGGGACAAGTACTCCATCTGTCAGAAACAGTGCCAGCAGTAGGGAGGGGTTCTGTAGGAATAGGGAGAGAGCAGAGACCACATCTACCTTCTCAGGAAGCTTCCTCTTTTTGGCCTGGACCAGCCAGGCAGCACTTTGCTCTGGCATTCATTGTCCTTAGACCGCTGTCTCTCCTCTGCACAGTTGTAAGTGGCACTGGACAGATTAACCTGCTGTTTCGATACATCATTCTTTGCAAATCAGGAATCAGTGTGTTTACTGCCTACCACACTGCACCTACTCAACCGGTTTGTGCCTTCATTATTTTTTAATGTAGCACCCTCCTAGGTAGGTGCTAGTTCCAGAATATAGTTCTGAGCTCTGTCTGCTTACCAGTGGGGATGCAGGTAAATCTATATTGCTCTTTGCCTACCAGGGAGCGGAATCTGTTAGTGAGGTCTGCTCATTGGGCTCAGTAAGCGATTTATTCAGTCTGGAGAATGTTTCACGCTGGTCCAATAGGGAGGCATGTTGGACAGTGGGAGGAAACCCGACAAATGGGTGCATAGGCTTTTGATACAGTCCTGATGATTGGCAGAGGGCAGGTCGCCTCGGGCCATACTGAGATACTGTATAAAAGCCAGGAGCACATGTTCTCGGGGTCTTTTCGTTGGAGAGTGGAGTCCCGGAAGGAGGAGGCAACTGCCTCCTCCTCTGTAGAGGTGCCATGTGGTCGCAGGAGGTCGTCCTGAGGTCCAGAGGAGCGGTTGAGAGGAGCTGAACCCAGAGGTCCAGGGAAGCTGACTGAGAGGGGAGACACTGGAGACCCTGTGGCTGCAGTATCGTGAGTACAGGGACTCGTGTCAAGGGGCCTGACCTGAGGGGGGCCACTCCTGCTCATAGGATAGTCAGTGGACGGGTGTCAGCAGAAAGAGGATGCTAGGGGGAGTATCCTGAAGATCATATGTTGTTCACCAAGTCATCCTGAGGGAAAGCAAGAGACTTAATCTCATTCATCTAAAGTGGCAGGATGAATTAACAGCCTGGCTGTTCCATACCTGAAGTGAAGTAGAAGATAGAAGTCCTCAGATATTGTGAATAGTTAAATTGTAGTATCCCACTATTTCCTTCCCCTATCTCCATTACAAAATAAACAACAAAAACAACCAAACACCCCCTGGGCTGTTTAATGCCAAGAGGAAAGTAAGAATTGCATTTGCGTATAGCCGTGTGTTGGTAACCAGGGGGACCCGCAGAGTGGATATTCAGCAGTCCCTACGGGGGCAGTGCTACATTAACAAAGATCAGTAAGTGACTACATGTGTGGTCTAGCCAAAGATATTCATAGTAAGAAAAGGCAGAACTGTGCCACCAGGCTGGCTCCATATTCCCCACCTATACTGTAGCTCCATGATCTGCTGTCTTGCCCTTGGACCGCTTTGAGCTGTATTAAACCACTAATTACTTGTTAGCTACTCACACGACAACATTTTAATATCTTTCATCATACTTTACTAAAATTAAAATCCTCAGGTACACCTAAACAGCCTAAATGATTTATGTTTTGGTTAATTCTGCATGTCTTGGTATATATTCCCTTTGCTCAGGAATACTCTAATAGCTGTGCTGCCATAAAAGCCTCTCTGATCACCCATCTTTCAAGGCTCCACTGAGTGATTAAAGAAACTTAAAAAAAAAAAGAGAGAGAGAAGTTTACAGAGCAATCTATTGATGACCTAAAAAAGGGTTCTCTGTTTCATTTGGAATTTCCATAACCTGAACGTGCAAGTCACATGGAAATTCTGCAAAAAAGGACACCCTCTGTCTGCCTTCTCTACATTGTGTTTTCCTGCTGCTTGGTTTGGTCCAAGAGAAGGCAAAAGTTCACTCGACTTTTCCAACACACGTAAAAGAAAACCTCAACAGAGCTGCTTTCTGCTGTATTAGAACATGTGCATTAAATTAGCTCTCCAACCAAAATTATCCATTTTTAGATGAAGGGTTCCTCTGGTTGATCTCCTCCGCTAAAGTTATTCTAAAGGATGTTTTTTATTTTTAATACCAAACATTTCATACTTACCTGCTCTGTGCAATGGTTTTGCACCAAGTAGCTCCGATCCTCTTCATTTTGGGTCCCCTGCCAGCAGTCCTGGCTCCTCCCCCTCAGGGCTGGCCCAAGAGGTTGTACTCCCTGGGTCCAGGAATAAAATGCTGCCCCAGCCCCCCCCCCCAAAAAAAAATCACGCCCAACAAAAGGCCCCCACATCCATTATTTTATATGAATATAAAATTTTTTAAATATTATATATACTGTTATCTTTTTCCATAACTCACCATCGGACCGGGCCACCAAACACCCACTGTCTGTCCTCAGCCCTCCTGTCACTTCTGCGCCTACTGCGCCCACCTCCCTATAAGATCCAGCCTGCCCTGCATGAGATGGAGTGCACTGATGTCTGATGTCATTGTGCACACCACGATCACGTGAGGGGCGTTCCCCGGAGGAGATGCTCCACCTCCTCATACTCATCAGTTTGCACTACAGGTGAAAGTATGAGATGGAGAAAAGCCACCCATAACGTGCCGCAAGCTGATGACACACAAAACTGCTGGAAAAAAAATCTTGGGAGTAAATTTGCTGCCCCTCTCCAAGTGCTGCCTGGGTCCAATGGACCCAGTGGGACCCATAGTAGGGCCAGCCCTGCTCCCCCTGTTGAGTGCCCCCAATAGCAAGCCTCTTGCTATGGGGGCACTCAAGCAGGCTCGCTCCAGGGCCAATGGCTCCCACTGCTGTGTGAGCCTGTGAGGAGATAGAGACCCGGGAGAGCTACTGCTCTAATGCACATTGTTGGATCAAGATGGGGCTCAGGCAAGTATAAAGGGAGAGGGGGAGGAGCTGGCGGAAAGCTGCACCCAGACATTTTTTTTACCTTGATGAATAGAATGCATTAAAGTAAAAAAACCTTCTCAGTTTAGAACCACTTCAACTTCTTTGCCCAGGAACATAACTAAAAATCCAAGGTACCCATAGTAAAATAGTGATAGTGATGGGGCCCCCCAACATGCTGGCTTGTTAGTGACCTCTCTCTGGCATCCTGTCCATATTATATAGTACACCTGATAATAGTCCCCCTTAAAGCAGAAATCTAGCCAAAAATATCAAGATAAAATCCATTTCTCATTAAGAGATCGGATAACAAAACCAGCTTGTTCTGCAATATTACAGATAATCCAGAGATTTCCCCTGTAGTATGTTTATTCTGCCACTAGATGTCCTCAGTTTGATGGCCATCATCATTTAACCCACTTCCTCTAAGCCCAGGTCTACTAGGACCCGCCCTAGCCTATGACTGGAGAAGCAGCACCGTGATGAGCTCAACTCTCTGCCCCTCTGCTCTCTCCTTCCAACAGCACAATAACTGATTGGCTCCTTGTGCTGCTTCTTCCTCTCACACTCCAGACTCCTTCTTTACAGGAACGGCAAGAGGCAAATGCCAGTCCAGTTCTGGTTCTTACACTGATTGCATTTAAAAATGTGTTTATTAATGATTACAGAACTGCCTTAATTTGTGTTTTCTATATCTGCCTGGAGTTGAGCTTTAGCATTGGTGACCGGCAGGTTTGCCAACCGTCCGTAAATTTCCAGACAGTGTGTACATTTTTGGGGAATACTGTGGACTCTGATGTAAGGGGGGCTCTAGTGACCAAAGTCTGCGGTATTCCCCCTTACATCATGATCCGCAGTGTTGAAATCCTGCAGACCCTGATGTAATATAACCCTATTTTGAGTTATATTAACCTGACCTTCAAGTAAAAGGAGAAATATGTTTTTCCCCTTTTGTTATACATTAACACATTGCTAATTGCACTAGCTCCTTGTTTGTAGTTTAAATATTGATACTTGCTCTGTTTTGCACTTAAAATGGTAATTTTATGTAATTTTCTAAAGTGTCAGTAAAAAATGTGGCTCTGCCAGTAAATTTCATGATTTTTGTCAGTAAAAAATTGGTGCTGTTTGTTAATTTTGGGCGTCCTGTCAGTAAATTTCACTTGGAGGGGTTGGCAACACTGGTGACCAGTCTGTAGGCAGATGGCCTACTGGTTATTTAGTTAGCATCCAGGTGCCCAGGTCAGGTGGAAAGGATTAATTCAGAAAAAATAGTGATGCTCAGCACCCTGCTCCTGCGCTCAGAACCTGGTCCTCATTCTGTCTCTATCACGGAACTTATACTTGGTATCCACTCTGAGGCTCTGAGGAAGAGGCACGGCCTCGAAACGCGTCAGCCCTCCATCTTTACGAGATATTGGACTCATTTAAAGATGCTGCTTTATGGAATTGAAATGCTTGACCTTCACGCATGTTTGTGAGTAGCTGATTTTAAACTCTTTTATCAATAAAACTCGCTGAGGATAATGCGCTAGGCTGGTGCGCCCCTTTCTTTGTTTTCTATTTACAGGGAAAGGATTAATGTTTTGCCACCTTTGCCTGGTGTGTTTGTGGCATTTCGCTGGGGTCCATCCTACCTCCCATGCTCTATAAAAGGGAAAAGGCCCAGATTCTATGAGGACTCACGCAAAGGCGGTGGGGGAGAGGCTCCAGGAAACACTTTCTCAGCGGGACTCCATTCTGTTACTGAAAGTGAGGTAACAGAGGTACGCTGACTGGTGGAGTGGGCAGAAGCTCAGTTTGTCCCTTTAGAATGCACTACAAACATCAGAACAAGTATGTAGGAAATGGGGTGAAGCAGCTTATGAAGGAATTCTGTACTTTGGGTACTGCACACATGTGGCTCATTTCTGAGCTGGGAGTCCACATTATTATTTGATGGTGAGCACGCCTTCGGATGAAGTGTTACCCCATATACAAGGGTCACTGACCCCGTTCAACGCCTCTGCGGTAGGTCTCTCATGTAACGCTCGCTTGACGCCCAATGAGAGAGGAAACATGGAGGATGTCACAACCAGCCTATCACTCTACCCCCTTACACATTCCTCAAGGTGAGCTAGGGATGCTTAAGGAAGGGACCCAGTGAGTCGCTGAAACATTGGTTTCTTATGACAGATGTGACATTGTCTTCACAGTAGATGTGTGAAGAGCATCTTTTTGGAGTGCTGGTTACTTTGTACTGCTTGGACTCATTTACTTGAGTGTGTGATTTTCAGCTTGAGCTATTGAGTTTTGTTAACATCAGGCTGGGGCAAAAGTGTTAGCACCAGGGTTAGCATGGTGACTTGGAATCTTTATACCTAGTTTTGGCACAGCACCATCCAAAGCAGATCATTTTGAGTACCCACCTATTATTTAAAGGTCAAGTGTTCTGAGAAGTGTAGTTTCTTTTTGGACTTATTTAGTCAAAGCAGTGATTCCTCCCCTCTCTCCTCCTACTGCCACCAAGCTCCATGCATTGTCTGCAACAAAGAGATTCTTTAGAAAAGCCCACTGTGGGGTAGATCTCTCATGTAACCCTTGCTTTAACCCAGAGTGAGAGGGGAAACATGGAGGATGTGACAACCAACCAGTGGCGGCCCGTGCATAGGGGGCGCCAGGGCGCCGCCCCCCCTAAAAAAAAGGATAAAAAAAAAATGACAAAAAGAATAATAAAGTTATGAAAAAAAAATCGGTTCGCCGGCCTATGTGGTGGCTAAAGGGGGGGTGGGGTTTACGACCCAGAAGAGGCGCCGATTGGCTGCCTTCTGGGGGCGTAACCTGGGCGCAGGAAAGAGCGCTTGGCCACCCCCACCTTCGTGATATCCTGGCTGTGATTGGTCCAGTCTCCAGCCTGGACCAATCATCATCCAGGACATCCGAACGCTGACGTCGCAATGGTGGCGGTGCCGGTGCGTGCGTCAGTCACGCACCGTCACCGCTTCCCGCCACCCGGACCGATCGGAAGACTGAAGAGGACATGACGAGCAGCGCCGTGGACGGTTCCCGGAATCCAGCCATCCCGCCGCCGTCAGAAGGTAAGTGATTGAAGCTGACCTGTGCCATGCCTGTGCCATCACCTGTGCCATGCCTATACCATCACCTGTGCCATGCCTATGCCATCACCTGTGCCATCACCTGTGCCATGCCTATACCATCACCTGTGCCATGCCTATACCATCACCTGTGCCATCACCTGTGCCATGCCTGTACCATCACCTGTGCCATGCCTATACCATCACCTGTGCCATGCCTGTGCCATGCCTGTACCATCACCTGTGCCATGCCTGTACCATCACCTGTGCCATGCCTATACCATCACCTTTGCCATGCCTGTGCCATGCCTATACCATCACCTGTGCCATGCCTGTACCATCACCTGTGCCATGCCTATACCATCACCTGTGCCATGCCTATACCGTCACCTGTGCCATGCCTATACCATCACCTGTGCCATGCCTATACCATCACCTGTGCCATGCCTGTACCATCACCTGTGCCATGCCTATACCATCACCTGTGCCATGCCTGTTCCATCATCTGTGCCATGCCTGTGCCATGCCTGTACCATCACCTGTGCCATGCCTATACCATCACCTGTGTCATGCCTATACCATCACCTGTGCCATGCCTGTACCATGACCTCAAAGTCACGCAATTTTTTTACCGCGTTTTTTGCCGTGAAGCAATACATATTACATTTTTCTTTTTGCCCCCCCCCCCCCCAAAATTTTGAGCACCAGCCGCCACTGCAACCAACCTATTACCCTACCCCCTTACAAGTCGAATTGTGAACAGTTTCTAAGAGAAGGTCTTCCTGTAAAAAATGCTCTAGATTGTAATCTTTTCTGACACCCGTGCTACTGAGACATGCTCTTCAAAAGTTGGCTGGTAACTGACACTTCTGGGAGTGTCACTTCTGGGTCCCCCACAGTTTCTCCTGCTGACCTCCATGTCATTACAGGATACAGTAAATGTAAAGGTAGGTAGAAAAGAGTGGCCAATATCCAGTGAATGCAAGTTGAAAGGTGAGTTTGTAATTGTTTTTTGTGAAGTGTAGCACCCTCCTAGGTAGGTGCTAGTGAGAGAGGATAGTTTTTGGCTCTGTCTGCCTATCAGAGGAGCAGCAAGCAAATTCTATATTGCTTTCTTCCCACCAGAGAGCAGGATCTGTGAGTTAGGTCTGCTCAGTGATTCATTGGGTCTAGAGAGTGTTTCACACTGGTCCAATAGGGAGGCATGTTGGACAGTGGGAGGAAACCGGACCAATTGGTACAAAGGCTTTGATACAGTTCTGGTAATTGGTAGAGACAGGCTGTCTCGGTGCATTCTCTGATACTGTATAAAAGCCAGGGGAACATGTGCTGTGGGGTCTTTGGCTGGTGAGCAGAGTCCCAGAGGGAGGGTAGCGGCTGCCTCCTCCTCTATAGTGATGGCACGTGGTCGCAGGCGGTCGGCCTGGGGACCAGAGGAACGGAACTGAACCCAGAGGTCCAGAAGAGCTGAAAAAAGGGGGAGAGATACTGGAGATCCTAGAAAAACAGTATCATGAGTACAGAGGATTGTGTCTAGGGGCCTGACCTGAGGGGGGCCACCCCGGTGTAGGATGTCAGAGGACGGGTGTCAAGTGAAAGGGGATACTAGGAGAGTATCCTGAACATAATCTAGTCCATCAAGTCATCTGGATAGAGACTTAATCCAAATTCACCTAGTGGCAGGGTGAAACAGCAGCCTGGCTGCATCGTCAGAAGTAGGAGTCCTCCGCATTGTGAATAGTTAATTTGGAGTATCCCACTATTCCCTTCTCCCATCCCTAATTTAAATAAAACACCAAAAACAATTACATACCCCTGGACTGATCATTGACTGAGCCAAGAAGTAAAGTGTTAATCTGTGCATGCTGAAATTGCTAATGATAACCCAGGGGGACCCGAAGGTGTGAAATCCAGCAGTCCTCAAGTCCTCACTATTATATAGTATTAGAATATTGACACAAATTGAACTAAAATAATGCGAACAAACATAAATAAAATAGATAAATGGGCCTGTTTACAAACTGACATCTTAGGCCCCGTTCACATAGGGGCGACGCTACTTCGCACCGCGACCTCCGAGCAGTGCGCCGCGACCTTGGAGCGGCTGCCACGGACTTCATAACATTGAAGTCTATGGCGGTCGCCTCCTGGTCGCCATAAAGAAGCTCCGTACCCTTTTTCTAAGTCGGAGCGACTTGTGTTGCTCCTATTAGAACGGGTCCGCAGCTTCCCTATGGGAGGCGACCTACGGCGACCTGTGAGGCGACCAGGTCGCCTCACAGGTCGCCTTAGTGTGAACCGGGACTTAAAGTGTAATATAAATATCTTGATACATTAAAAAGAATAAAAATACATGTATATGACCATTCAAATGGGACCCATATCAAACGTTGCAGTGGACTATGAACCAAACTAGGGTTCTTATGGGTGTGTGTAATTACTATGGGTTCAGTAGGACTTTAATCAAAAGGAGACTTACGTGGGAGTGAAGCTTACCGGAAGAAAAATTACTATTGATTTGCGACTGACTTGTTGCTGCATACTGATAATAAGTAGAGAAGAATGCCAAACAGGTGTGTCTGTAACACAGAGATCTGTGGGAAGAAAAATCAGGATGAATTAGTGCAAGGGGTAGTAGGGAAAGGGGGGGGGATAGAGATATAGTAGGGGCAACATGAGAAGAAGGGGGTGGAAGGGACCAGAAGCTTTCTTTCGAAAACGTTATCTAAGAATTTTCATTCGAATTTCGCACTATTAGTGGGCCACAGCAACAGCCAATTTTCGTGCGGTCATCAAATTTGAGTGATCGGGCATGTTTGAAATTTTTTGAAAAACAAATGATTTTCTAACCAATGATGGGAGAATCGTGCCAGAAATAGACTTGAAAAAGAAATGCACATGAGTGCAAGAAAAGAAAATTATTTTCTGTAGCAATACGAGGTGAAATTGATGGCTTGGTTGGTCGAATTTTGAAACCAATGGTGGCACCATCGAATCACAAAATGCAAGAAACTTCTGATTTTCAAAAGAATTTTTTTTCAAAATTCAACCCATGTGTGGCCTGCCTTAAAGCGGTTCTAAAAGAGTTCTGGCCTCAAATACCTTTTTTAACTAAAAATCCCCCTATAATACTAATCCATCGCCCTTTACAGAACCGCTATTCTCATACCTCCAAGGTATACGGTATTGGATTTTAGTCAAAATCTTACTTTTAAAAATGCTGTCTGGGCGCGGCCATCTTGGATGTGGGCATCTGAAGCCACAGTGTAATCTGCTGTGTCCTTCTTCCTGATTCCAGGGACTGTTCTGGGAGTTCTTCATGATTCCAGCCTCCTGGGAGTGATGACAAACAGCTCCCAGGATGCAATGCAAAGGCGGAAGTGATGTCAGTGGCCGTGGCCACAGAGGGGGGAGAAGGAGAAAGTACAATAAAAAATGCCCTGAAAATAAGGTAAGGGACCCCCGAAAAAAATTGAAAATGCTCAGTTGTTGATCAGCATAGCGAGCACTCCAGAAATCACTGAAGTTGCAAAATAGGCCGGAACTCCACTTTAAGCTGGCTATACACTATATGAAAAATCAATCAAACTAATTTTTGAAAAACGAACACTCGGCCGTGAGAGCAGACGATCGTGCCATCATGTAATGATCAAATTTTGAACAATAAATCGTTCAATGGACATAAATGAATCAGTTTTTCGTTCAGTTTGTCACATATGCCTAGTGCAAACATTTTGTGCGAGAAACACATCGACCTTTCAATTTATCGTTCATTCGGCAGGATTTTCCAAACTGTTCCTTCGATTTTTCAGCTCTGAAAAGTAAAAACGGATTTTCTATTTGTGCCCATTAACTGGACGAAAAACGAACGAACGGACCAAATGACAGATTTTCTAACGATTTTTGTATGGCCAGCATCAGGGTCCATTCACACTAGCGCGACTTGTCAGGCGACTTGGTCGCCTGTCAAGTCGCGGTCGGTCGCTCGCCATTGAATAGTACAGGACCCGTTCTAATAGGAGCGACACAAGTCGCTCCGACTTAGAAAAAGGGTCCTGTACTACTTTGGGGCGACCTGGAGGCGACTTGCATTGACTTCAATTATATGAAGTCCGTGCAAGTTGCGCCGAGGTCGCGGTGCACACTTCACAGGTCGCCCCACAAAGTCGTGTCGCGCCAGTGTGAATGGGCGCTTAGTCTGCTGAGGCTCTGTGTATCATAAACAAATGTCATTTTTTTATAAACAACAGCATTCAAAATTTTTTTCGAACTCTTTGCAGGCCTCACATGGTCCCCCTTTGTTCTCCTGGGCCCCATAGTAGCTGCATGTTCTACAATGGCTATAACTAATAATTATATAATTATCATTGTTACATCCAAAATGACACAAAAATCAATAATATCATATAATACTGTATATTTGTGAAATAAAAAGCTTGCGGCTTTTGTGAATTGACACCAGTATGTTCTACGTAATTTTTTTACAGTCCTTTTAGAAACAAAGAAAAAAAACAGTTGGTCTAATTATTAGGGATGATCGAACTTTTGAAAAGTTCGGTTCGACCAGAACACCCGAACTTCACGAAAGTTCGGTTCGGATTTCAGAACCCCATTGAAATCAATGGGACCCGAACTTCTGTAATCAAAAAACACCATTTTTAAGCCCTAAAACCCAATAAATGCCCCTAAAAAGTGCCTAGGGTTCTGGGTCATGCCCCAGGGACTATTAATCACACAAAAAAAAGTTCTTAAAAATTGTCATTTTTGATAAAAAAGCCAATTATTGAAAAATTAAAAAAAAAAAAAAAAAGAGATTTTTTTGATTTTTACTTTGGATTTAGTATCTGGGGGGTCTAAAAGGTGTGCATGTGAAGTTTCAGCTCTGTAGCATGTCCAGAACCATGAAAAAAAAAAAGATAATTTTTCAGTAGAACAGGGATGTGGTTCGGGAGCCTCCTTTAACTTTAACACCTATATGATCTTTTTTTCTGGTTCTGGACATGCTACAGAGCTGAAACTTCACAGGTACACCTTTTAGACCCCCCAGACACAAAATCACACAAAAAAAGTTCTTAAAAATTGTCATTTTTGATAAAAAAGCCAATTATTGAAAAATTAAAAAAAAAAAAAAAAAAAGAGATTTTTTGATTTTTACTTTGGATTTAGTATCTGGGGGGTCTAAAAGGTGTGCATGTGAAGTTTCAGGTCTGTAGCATGTCCAGAACCCCCCAAAAATTAGCATTTTCTTATATTTTTTATTAGAACAGGAATACGGCTTCTCTACGGCGCTTTTTCTTGCATTTATCGGGCATTTTTGGAGGCAGGCATGACTTTTTTTGGATTTAGTGTCTGGGGGGTCTAAAAAGTGTACCTGTGAAGTTTCAGCTCTGTAGCATGTCCAGAACCAGAAAAAAAGATAATTTTTCAGTAGAGCAGGGATGGTGGGACCCCTCTTTTACACTTATATGATCTTTTTTTGGGGTTCTGGACATGCTACAGAGCTGAAACTTCACAGGTACACCTTTTAGACCCCCCAGACACAAAATCACACAAAAAAAGTTCTTAAAAATTGTCATTTTTGATAAAAAAGCCAATTATTGAAAAATTAAAAAAAAAAAAAAAAAAAAAAAAAAAGAGATTTTTTGATTTTTACTTTGGATTTAGTATCTGGGGGGTCTAAAAGGTGTGCATGTGAAGTTTCAGCTCTGTAGCATGTCCAGAACCAGAAAAAAAAGATCGTTTGTATTAGAAAACTTTAAGCACAGGAATATGGCTTCTCTGCTGTAACACCTTGCCGGTTTAATAGCAGGCATTTTTTTGGGTTCTTTGCAGTCAGGAAAAACATCTGAACTTGTGTATAGTAGTACTGTGCACAAGTTCTGATGTTTTGCCTGCCTCCAAAATTCCCCAAAAAATGCCAGCAAAAACACACCTGGGCATTTTTTTTTTTGACGCTAGCGTTTTTTTTTGGCATTTTTTGGGGTTCTTTTGAGGCAGGCAAAACATCTGAACATGTGTATAGGGGGGATATATAGACATATATGTCTGAATATATACCCCTAGACATATATAGGTGTGATAGTAGCAGAAATAAATGCTTGCGCTAATGAAATCATTTACAGTAATATATTTCTGCTACTATCACACCTATATATGTCTCGGGGTATATATTCAGACATATATGCCTATATATACACCCTATACACATGTTCAGATGTTTTGCCTGCCTCAAAAGAACCCCAAAAAATGCCAAAAAAAACGCTAGCGTCAAAAAAAAAAATGCCCAGGTGTGTTTTTGCTGGCATTTTTTGGGGGGTTTTGGAGGCAGGCAAAACATCAGAACTTGTGCACAGTACCACTATACACAAGTTCAGATGTTTTTCCTGACTGCAAAGAACCCAAAAAAATGCCTGCTATTAAACCGGCAAGGTGTTACAGCAGAGAAGCCATATTCCTGTGCTTAAAGTTTTCTAATACAAACGATCTTTTTTTTTCTGGTTCTGGACATGCTACAGACCTGAAACTTCACATGCACACCTTTTAGACCCCAGATACTAAATCCAAAGTAAAAATCAAAAAATCTCTTTTTTTTTTTTTTTTTTTTTTTTTTTTTAATTTTTCAATAATTGGCTTTTTTATCAAAAATGACAATTTTTAAGAACTTTTTTTGTGTGATTTTGTGTCTGGGGGGTCTAAAAGGTGTACCTGTGAAGTTTCAGCTCTGTAGCATGTCCAGAACCCCAAAAAAAGATCATATAAGTGTAAAAGAGGGGTCCCACCATCCCTGCTCTACTGAAAAATTATCTTTTTTTCTGGTTCTGGACATGCTACAGAGCTGAAACTTCACAGGTACACTTTTTAGACCCCCCAGACACTAAATCCAAAAAAAGTCATGCCTGCCTCCAAAAATGCCCGATAAATGCAAGAAAAAGCGCCGTAGAGAAGCCGTATTCCTGTTCTAATAAAAATTATAAGAAAATGCTAATTTTTGGGGGGTTCTGGACATGCTACAGAGCTGAAACTTCACATGTACACTTTTTAGACCCCCCAGATACTAAATCCAAAGTAAAAATCAAAAAATCTCTTTTTTTTTTTTTTTTTTTTTTTTTTTTTTTAATTTTTCAATAATTGGCTTTTTTATCAAAAATGACAATTTTTAAGAACTTTTGTGTGATTTTGTGTCTGGGGGGTCTAAAAGGTGTACCTGTGAAGTTTCAGCTCTGTAGCATGTCCAGAACCATAAAAAAAAAGATCGTTTGTATTAGAAAACTTTAAGCACAGGAATATGGCTTCTCTGCTGTAACACCTTGCCGGTTTAATAGCAGGCATTTTTTTGGGTTCTTTGCAGTCAGGAAAAACATCTGAACTTGTGTATAGTGGTACTGTGCACAAGTTCTGATGTTTTGCCTGCCTCCAAAACCCCCCAAAAAATGCCAGCAAAAACACACCTGGGCATTTTTTTTTTAACGCTAGCGTTTTTTTTGGCATTTTTTGGGGTTCTTTTGAGGCAGGCAAAACATCTGAACTTGTGTATAGTGGTACTGTGCACAAGTTCTGATGTTTTGCCTGCCTCCAAAA
This sequence comes from Pelophylax lessonae, assembly GCF_965119305.1. Lineage (NCBI taxonomy): Eukaryota > Metazoa > Chordata > Amphibia > Anura > Ranidae > Pelophylax > Pelophylax lessonae. Next base: position 40,775,707 of record NC_138777.1, on the reverse strand, counting down.
CCCCCCAAAAAATGCCAGCAAAAACACACCTGGGCATTTTTTTTTTTGACACTAGCGTTTTTTTGGCATTTTTTGGGGTTCTTTTGAGGCAGGCAAAACATCTGAACATGTGTATAGGGGGTATATATAGGCATATATGTCTGAATATATACCCCTAGACATATATAGGTGTGATAGTAGCAGAAATATATTACTGTAAATGATTTCATTAGCGCAAGCATTTATTTCTGCTACTATCACACCTATATATGTCTAGGGGTATATATTCAGACATATATGTCTATATATACCCCCTATACACATATTCAGATGTCATGTCTGACATCAAACATGTCCTCAAAAAAGCACTGGCAGTGGCAGCCCCTGCAGCATTAAAAAATGCTTGCTGGTGAGAAGCCACATTCCTGTTCCGAAGCAGAGAAATGATCATTTCTCTATAGCGGTCACCCTGCTATGGCAGGGTTTTGTCACCCTGCCATAGCAGTCACTGTCAGTTAACCCTACACTACACTACGGTCCCCTGACACTTAACACTTTCCCTACAGAAACTAAATTTTTGAAGCTAACTTAAGTGTAAAGGAGCACTCTAACTACACTAGATATCCCTTTCCTCACACTAAAAATAGCTAAATGACACTTTTAAAGTAAAATTAACAGAACTGCTTCCACTCTCTTCCATGTCCATTATAACAATGCTGGGAATATGGCGGGGGCGATCTTATATACTGGGGGGCGTATTCACTAATGATTGGTCTAGGGACCCCCTAGTCACTCCAATCACATTCCTAGCATTCTTCTGCCCCCTCAATTGGCTTTTGCTAATGGTTCTGGTCCAATCACGGGCTTTTAAAGCCCATTTCCTGAAGCATTGCATTTTGGGCGGTTCTGGTTGCCGAATTCCGAACTTTTTGGGCAAAAAGTTCTAAATTCGGCCGAACCTCGAACACCCAATGTTCGGGCCGAACCGATGGTGGACCCGAACCGTTCGATCATCCCTACTAATTATATGCACCCATATGCTACATATATGGGTGCATACAATTACATATATTCAATTGTAAGCCTTGCTGAGACAAAGGCTTAAATGTAACATTCATCTGCACACTATGTTGGTGCTACAGTAAATGGGAATTGGGAAATAATAGATGACTGTCATCACTAAATATGGCAGCATGCCTGTTATTTCCAATCAATTCACAATAAGGTGGAAAGGAAAACTGCAGCTGACTCATTATTTACTAAAGATTTGCATTATTCTGAGAAGCTATGCAAATTTTTCTTATTGAATCGGAAATATTTCACTTGCTTTATTTTCTCAAATTAGAGGGCAAATACAGTTCACACATGATCAACTGATTGCATTTAACCACTTTACCACCGGAGGATTTTCCTGTCTTATGTCCAGGCCACTTTTGCGATTCGGCACTGTGCCATTTTAACTGACAATTGCGTGGTCATGCAACGCCATACCCAAACAGAATTTATGTCCTTTTTTTTCCCACAAACAGAGCTTTCTTTTGGTGGTATTTGATCACCTGTGCGATTTTCATTTTTTGCGATATTAATTAAAAAATGCGACAATTGTGAAAAAATAACAATATTTTTCTACTTTGACAGTTACAAAATATCCAATATATTCAATTTTTGTCATATATTTAGGCCAAAATGAATTTAGCTACATGTCTTTGACAAAAAAATTCTCAATGAGCGTATTTTTAACCGCTTTATGACCGGAAGGTTTTACCCCATTCCTGACCAGGCCATATTTTGCGATTCGGCACTGTGTTATTTTAACGGACAATTACGTGGTCGTGCAATGCTGTACCCAAATTAAATTTATCTCCTTTTTTTACCCACAAATAGAGCTTTCTTTTGGTGGTATTTGATCGCCTGTGCGATTTTTACTTTTTGCGCTATAAACAAAAAAAGAGCGACAATTTTGAAAAAATAACAATATTTTTCAAATTTTTTTATATGAAATTCCCCCCCAAAAAAATGTAAAAATCAAAATTTTTTAACATTTTAGGCCAATTGGTTTTCTGCTACATATTTTTGGTAAAAAAAATCGCAATAAGCGTATTTTGATTGGTTTGCGCAAAAGTTATTGCGTTTACTAACTAAGGGAAATATTTCTGTAATTTTTGGAGTAATGGCGGCGATCTGCGTTTTTTTGCGGGACTGCGACATTGCGGCGGACAGATCGGACCCTTGACTGACATTTATGACACTTTTGGGGGTACCAGTGACATTACTACAGTAATCAGTGCTATACATATGCACTGTTACTGTAAAAATGACACTGGCAGGGAAGGGGTTAATTTTTATTGAAGAGGGAGGGGTTAATATATGCCTGGTATTACGGACGTGTGTGGGGGGAGGTGACTGAGTGACACAGGGACAGATCGCAGGTTCAGCTATGCTGAACCCTGCAATCTGACCCTGCCTGTCACTTAGGAGATCCGCCCGTTTTGTTTACACAAGCAGGCGGATTTCCACACTAGATCCCCGACGATCGGGGAAGAGTGGCGGTGATCACCGCCGCTCCACTCCATGCCCGACTCCCGCTGTAACTGAATACAGCGGGAGCGAGTATAGGTCTATGTCGCCAGACGATAACGAACCATTTTGCCGCAGTACAGTCAACGTGACTGGTCGGCAAGTGGTTAAAGGGTCAATCCACCCAAACCTGATATTTCCATTTATAGAAGGTGCTGGAGTTGTAAAGGCAAGAATTTTTTTTTTTTATCGTAAAGTCTTCTGTGTGTAGCAACCGCCCCAGCACCCCTAATACTTAACTGAGCCCCATCTCTGTCCAGCGATGTCCACGAGTCCCTCAGCCGTCCAGGACTCTCCCTCCTGAATGGCTCACTGACTTTGATTGACAGCCGTGGGAGCCAATGGCGCTGCGGCTGTATCTCAGTCAATCAGGACGAAGAGTCCCAGACGGCTGAGGAACGTGTGGTCATCACTGGACAGAGATGGGGCTCAGGTAACTATTAGGGGGTGCTGCTACAAACACAAAGCTTTTTATCCTAATGCACAGAATGCATTAAAATTTAAAAAAAAACGGCAAAGGGACTCATGGAGAAAGAGGGGGTGGGGCCAAACAGCAGCTCCATGTCTGAATGGACACACAAAGCTGCAGCTAGTTTTGGGTGCCCCCATAAGCAGGTTGCTTGCTGGGGGGGGGGGGGGCACTCAACAGGAGGGAGGGGCCAGGAGCAGCGTAAAGGGACCCAAGAAGAGGAGGATCAAGGCTGCTCTGTGCAAAATAAAATGCACAAAGGAAGAGTATAACATGTTTTTTTTTTTAATTTTTTTTTAAAACGAGACTTTACAATCACTTTAAACCACCTGACTCTTTTATATCTTGGGCAATATATTGATGACATTCTAGGGCTGCACATGTGGTTTGGCCATTATGAAGGACTTGAAACAAACAAAGATAAAATTCCCAGTTCAATTTGCCAACCAGTCTGCTTACCAACCAAATTGGCCTGTCTAACAGTTTGCGTCAATACAGGGGTTTAGTTAGCACACATTTGCAAACGCATGTGAAAGCTGCAGGGCCACCTCAAGGCTCCCTGTTACCTGCAGTCCTAACTCTAATGAATTTTAAAGAGTCTCCACAGTGGGAGCACATGCAAGCTAATGGATAGATAGGGGGCAGGTGAGCCTGGAGGTGGCCCATCCCTCCTGAAAGGTAATTGGGGGCATAATGGAAGCCCAGCTGATAGTATTACAGCAAAGGCACCCAGTATGTCCGCTCACCAGTACACATATACAACAAAGAAAATGGCCTCTGCCCCCATCTATAACCGGCCTTCATAGCATAGAACACATGGAAGGGCAACGCACATGAAACAAACAAAGATAAAATTCCCAGTTCAATTTGCCAACCAGTCTGCTTACCAACCAAATTGGCCTGTCTAACAGTTTGCGTCAATACAGGGGTTTAGTTAGCACACATTTGCAAACGCATGTGAAAGCTGAAGGGCCACGTCAAGGCTCCCTGTTACCTGCAGTCCTAACTCTAATGAATTTTAAAGAGTCTCCACAGTGGGAGCACATGCAAGCTAATGGATAGATAGGGGGCAGGTGAGCCTGGAGGTGGCCCATCCCTCCTGAAAGGTTATTGGGGGCATAATGGAAGCCCAGCTGATAGTATTATGATGATGATAGCATTATGAAGGACTACCACTTTCCCCGCTGGACTTTATATTTGTTTTATATTATGAAAAATGTAACAGGAGAAGCTGGAACACACATACACTATATTACCAAAAGTGTTGGGACGCCTTCCTTTACACGCACATGAACTTTAATGGCATTGTGTCTTAGTCCGTAGGGAGCAATATTGAGTTGGCCCACCCTTTGTAGCTATACAGTGCCTTGCGAAATTATTCTGCCCCCTTGAACTTTGCAACCTTTTGCCACATTTCAGGCTTCAAACATAAAGAATATAAAACTGTAATTTTTTGTGAAGAATCAACAACAAGTGGGACACAATCATGAAGTGGAACGAAATTTATTGGATATTTCAAACTTTGTTAACAAATAAAAAACTGAAAAATTGGGCGTGCAAAATTATTCAGCCCCTTTACTTTCAGTGCAGCAAACTCTCTCCAGAAGTTCAGTGAGGATCTCTAAATGATCCAATGTTGACCTAAATGACTAATGATGATAAATAGAATCCACCTGTGTGTAATCAAGTCTCTATATAAATGCACCTGCACTGTGATAGTCTCAGAGGTCCGTTTAAAGCGCAGAGAGCATAATGAAGAACAAGGAACACACCAGGCAGGTCCGAGATACTGTTGTGGAGAAATTTAAAGCCGGATTTGGATACAAAAAGATTTCCCAAGCTTTAAACATCCCAAGGAGCACTGTGCAAGCGATGATATTGAAATGGAAGGAGTATCAGACCACTGCAAATCTATGAAGACCTGGCCGACCCTCTAAACTTTCAGCTCATACAAGGAGAAGACTGATCAGAGATGCAGCCAAGAGGCCCATGATCACTCTGGATGAACTGCAGAGATCTACAGCTGAGGTGGGAGACTCTGTCCATAGGACAACAATCAGATGTATACTGCACAAATCTGGCCTTTATGGAAGAGTGGCAAGAAGAAAGCCATTTCTTAAAGATATCCATAAAAAGTGTTGTTTAAAGTTTGCCACAAGCCACCTGGGAGACACACCAAACATGTGGAAGAAGGTGCTCTGGTCAGATGAAACCAAAATCAAACTTTTTGGCAACAATGCAAAACGTTATGTTTGGCGTAAAAGCAACACAGCTCATCACCCTGAACACACCATCCCCACTGTCAAACATGGTGGTGGCAGCATCATGGTTTGGGCCTGCTTTTCTTCAGCAGGGACAGGGAAGATGGTTAAAATTGATGGGAAGATGGATGGAGCCAAATACAGGACCATTCTGGAAGAAAACCTGATGGAGTCTGCAAAAGACCTGAGACTGGGACGGAGATTTGTCTTCCAACAAGACAATGATCCAAAAAATAAAGCAAAATCTACAATGGAATGGTTCACAAATAAACATATCCAGGTGTTAGAATGGCCAAGTCAAAGTCCAGACCTGAATTCAATCGAGAATCTGTGGAAAGAACTGAAAACTGCTGTTCACAAACGCTCTCCATCCAACCTCACTGAGCAAGCAAGGAGGAATGGGCAAAAATGTCAGTCTCTCGATGTGCAAAACTGATAGAGACAGACCCCAAGTGACTTACAGCTGTAATTGCAGCAAAAGGTGGCGCTACAAAGTATTAACTTAAGGGGGCTGAATAATTTTGCAAGCCCAATTTTTCAGTTTTTTATTTGTTAAAAAAGTATAAAAATATCCAATAAATTTCGTTCCACTTCATGATTGTGTCCCACTTGTTGTTGATTCTTCACAAAAAATTACAGTTTTATATCTTTATGTTTGAAGCCTGAAATGTGGCAAAAGTTCGCAAAGTTCAAGGGGGCTGAATACTTTCGCAAGGCACTGTAGCAGCTTCAACTCTTCTGGGAAGGCTGTCCACAAGGTTTAGAAATGTGTCTATGGGAATGTTTGACCGTTGTTCCAGAAGCGCATTTGTGAGGTCAGGCACTGATTTTGAACGAGAAGGCCTGGCTCGCAGTCTCCGCTCTAATTCGTCTTAAAGTAATTCTATCAGGTTGAGGTCAGGACTCCCTTTGTAGCTTTGTACACTGGTGCGCAGTCATGTTGGAACAGGAAGGGGCCATCCCCAAACTGTTCCCACAAAGTTAGGAGCATGAAATTGTCCAAAATGTCTTGGTATGCTGACGCCTTAAGAATTCCCTTCACTGGAACTAAGGGGCCAAGCCCAACCCCTGAAAAACAACCCCACACCTCCACTAAATGATTTGGACCAGTGCACAAAGCAAGGTCCATAAAGACATGGTCCTAACCTCAACCCGATAGGACACCTTAGGGATGAATTGGAGCGCAGACTGCAAGCCAGGCCTTCTAGTTCAACATCAGAGCCTGACCTTACAAATGCGAGTCTGGAAATGGTCCAAAATTTCCATAGACACACTCCTAAACCTTGTGGACAGCCTTCCCATAAGAGTTGAAGCTGTTAAAGCTACAAAGGGTGGACCAACTCAATATTGAACCCTACAGACGAAAAAAACTGGGATGCCATTAAAGTTCATGTGCGTGTAAAGGCAGGCGTCCCAATACTTTTGATAATATAGTGTAGGTGGGTGGGAACACCCAAAACTCTCAGGTGGACTGGAATAGAGTCAGGAAGTATGGCAGGCAGATTTCACTGTTGGAGTATCCAAGACATATAGGAAACCAGATGATTGCTCAGTTGACTGGGCTTTATCTTACCATTTTACTGGCACCGCCAGTGCGACAGTATTGGAATGTAACAAACCTGCGGTTGCATCAACCAATTGAGTACAGTATGTACAAGGGAGGCATTGGGTGTACAAGAGACCCCTAGTGCCTATGTAAAGAGTATCTGTCACTCTGCATATGCTATTCCATAGGGCGGTACCATCCCACATTGTAATAGCAATAAAGTTAGGAGATAAAAAATTAAAGTATTAAAAAAATGAAGATATGTTAAACAAAATGAAAGCAGACACCCACTCCGGCAAGCACATGGAAACAGAATGTGCATGTATGGTGCACATAGGTACATAAACAATGTTTGCATGATACATATTAGGTATCTCCATGTACACCATAATGGGAGGGATACATCTAGGGTCATATTTACAATGAAAGTGATTCTAAAGGTTGATTTTTTTTTTTTTTTTAAATAACAAACATGTTATACTTACCCACTCTTTCCATAGTCCATAGAATGCATTCAAATAAAAAATCTCCTGCCTTTAGAACCACTTTAACTCCAAACTGAAGAGTTAAAGGGGTTGTAAAGTCAGAAGAGGTTTTTCATCTTAATGCATTATTTGCATTAAAATAAAAAGCCTTCTGTGTGCAGCAACCCCCCCCCCCCCCCCCCCCTAACACTTAGCAGAGCTCCATCTCTATTCAGAGATGTTCACATGTGCCTCAGCCACCCAGGACTCTCTCTCCTGATTGGCTAAGACACAGCAGCGGTGCTATTTGCTCCCGCTGCTGTCAATCAAACTAAGTTAGCCAATCAGGAGGGAGAGGGGACGGGGCCGAACAACAGCTCCATGTCTGACTATACAGAGCTGCAGCTCGACTCGGTGCCCCTGCTTGCTTTATGGGCACTCAACTAGAGAGAGGGGCCAGGAGCTTCAGCCAGGGACCCAAGAAGGAGAGGATCCGGGCTGCTCTGTGCAAAACCACTGCACAGAGCAGGTAAGTATAACATGTTTGTTGTTTTAATAGAAAAAAAACAAGACTTTACAATCACTTTAAGTCCCCGTTCACACTAAGGCGACCTGTGAGGCGACCTGGTCGCCTCACAGGTCGCCGTAGGTCGCCTCCCATAGGGAAGCTGCGGACCCGTTCTAATAGGAGCGACACAAGTCGCTCCGACTTAGAAAAAGGGTCCGGAGCTTCTTTGGGGCGACCAGGAGGCAACCGCCATAGACTTCAATGTTATGAAGTCCGTGGCGGCCGCTCCGAGGTCGCGGCGCGCTGCTCGCGCCGCGACCTTGGAGGTCGCGGTGCGAAGTAGCATCGCTTGTATGTGAACGGGGCCTAAGGGTTTCAGGCACATCCTGCATACCTCCCAACTTTTTTAAAATGGGAACGAGGGACACCTATTATCAAAAGTATGTATGCATAGGACACACCCCCCTGCCACGCCCCTTAAAGAAAAATTATACAAAAAAATCTATTCAGATAAACCCACAAGTACTTTTTTCTAACTACTACTACTCTTTTATACTGGTTTTTGAAATTTACAAATGCAGCAATTTAGAAGTTGGATGGAAGGCTTAGCACTGGGAAACACTTCTTGAAAGATAAAAAGTGCATTTGATATAAATCTATATAGATCAGACCAAAATGAGGAATGAATGAGGAGGAAAGAGGGGCATTGTTCCAAATCAGGGACAGTCCCTCAAAATCAGGGATAGTGGGGAGCTATGATCCTGGTATAGGGTGACAACCATCTACCCCATCTACCCGCTGTTCTCAGTTTTTTTAGGTTCACACATTTAAAAGGATCACCAGGTTCAATGAAAAAGTGAGCATACAAAGGGAGACCCCCATGGGAGGGGTAGAACCTGACCATAAGGTTATGAGCACTTCCCCTAGGACTTTGAGGGCAAGTCCAGGGATCTACACTCTACTAATCAGAGGTGAGTAAATTGCATACTTGCTGTGCACATAAAGTGCAAAATAAATTCTTTGGGGTGCCAACGTGCAAGATAGTGGCAGTGCTCCTATGTTGTCCCCCTTTCATGTGTGCCAACGTTGGAGGAGACTGCATTGCACAAGCATGGTCCACTGTTGTGACTATCAGGACTATGGTTTCCCTTCATATGTTTCATTCACAAAAGTACTGTATATAAACCAATAAAGAAAGGGGGATTAAAGTGTAGCATGAAATATTACCATCAGACAAGACTGTGAAAAATACTGAAGTCTCTCTGGATAACAGTAATAATTATAGTTGCATGTTCACCCAAAGCCCCTTCTCAGTGTGGTGTATATATATATATCCGCTAAGACGGTTACAGAGATTACAATCAGGAAGTGTTGACAGCTAGGCAGTTATATTTTCCCAGATCCATTCTGTAATGAATATTCACACATTGAAGTCTTGCTGTACTAAAGCTTACTGTGCTGGCGAGGGGGAGCGATGTTCGCGGCCCGTCGCCACAAAAACGACTCTCGTTTGAGTGTCTCCTCCTTATATGCAGCCATATAGGGAAACCCATTCATGTCCCGTGGTCAATGTTTGGGATGTAGTTTACTATGTTTGATCAACAAATAAAAAAATAAAGTGGACCTTCACTCTAAAACTAGTTTCCTCCTGCCCTGCCTTCTTTCCCCTTCCTTTGTTTAAATTGGATATGTTTTTATTTTATTTTTTTTATTTATTGTGCTGCAAAGTAGCACTTCTGCAATTCTTGCCTAGGCATGAATGACGTCTGGGTGCCCCCTGGCCAGCTCCTGGATTCTGCTTGTACGCAGATGTGCTGCAGGGATTCAAGACCTGACAGCTCTGCGGCACACCTATGTGCGGGTTTCCCCTTACATCTGCACACGCGCAGAGTTTCCCCTTACATCTGCACACGCGCAGGGTTTCCCCTTACATCTGCACACGCGCAGGGTTTCCCCTTACATCTGCACACGTGCAGGGTTTCCCCTTACATCTGCACACGCGCAGGGTTTCCCCTTACATCTGCACACGCGCAGGGTTTCCCCTTACATCTGCACACGTGCAGGGTTTCCCCTTACATCTGCACACGCGCAGGGTTTCCCCTTACATTTGCACACGTGCAGGGTTTACCCTTACATCTGCACATGCACAGGGTTTCCACTTAAATCTGCACACACGCAGGGTTTCCCCTTACATCTGCACACGCGCAGGGTTTCCCCTTACATCTGCACACGCGCAGGGTTTACCCTTACATCTGAACACGTGCAGGGTTTCCCCTTACATCTGCACATGCACAGGGTTTCCCCTTACATCTGCACATGCACAGGGTTTCCCCTTACATCTGCACACGCGCAGGGTTTCCCCTTACATCTGCACATGCACAGGGTTTCCCCTTACATCTGCACACGCGCAGGGTTTCCCCTTACATCTGCACACGCGCAGGGTTTCCCCTTACATCTGAACATGCACAGGGTTTCCCCTTACATCTGCACATGCGCAGGGTTTACCCTTACATCTGCGCACGCACAGGGTTTCCGCTTACATCTGCACACGCGCAGGGTTTCCCCCTACATCTGTACACGCGCAGGGTTTCCCCTTACATCTGCACACACGCAGGGTGCACACACGCAGGGTTTCCCCCTACATCTGCACACGCGCAGGGTTTCCCCCTACATCTGCACACGCGCAGGGTTTCCCCTTACATCTGCGCACACGCAGGGTTTTCCCGTCCATATGCAAAGATGGGCGCAGTGAGGGAAACCTTGCTCACTGTGTGGTGCTCCCCTCACACGTGATGGTACTGCGCTTGGGGTAGCTGCCTATCCTGCCCCCTGTTCCATCCCGGCTTGCATGATTACAGTTTTCCAAACCCTTGTCATTGTTACTTTTCATGGACAGCTTGCTTTTATAAAAAAATTATAAAGGCAGTTCAAATTCATTTATTTCGGTGGCTTCATGCTAAAGATGTTAGCATAAATTAGTCAGGTTTTGGCTTTTTACACACTGTTACCTTGCCCTAAATGGACAAGGCTACAGGGTCTCTTTAAATATGCTGTGTCATCCATGGGAACGTGTGCTAAACTATGGTAAATGTGTAGGCAAGTGCAGTCTGCTTTCTCCACTGCAGGTGGTGCTCAACCTGAGCGGTACTGAAGCCTGGAGAGGAAGTCTGGAGAAACATGGTTTCTCTATGGTTTCCTGGACCCTGAAGGCAGCGTTCTGGTTGGCAACGCTGCATCCAGGTGGCCCTTGGCAGCCATCTTAGGTCAGCAAAATATTTTTAAGTCCCTGCCCTAGTGTGGCCACCTCTTCCCTTTAAACCCGAACACATGTGAATTACACAGGTTCTGAGGCTAATTTATTGCAGATAAGGCACAATGTGAGTTTAATTACCACCTTAATCAGCCACAGAACCTGTATAATTCATATGTGTTTGGTTTTGGATGAGACGGCAACCCTACCCTGCCCCCAGGTTTTATTGCCCATTTACGAGGTGGTCAGAGTGGGGAAAAAGCAACCATCTGGCAGGGAAAGTGATTGGCGGCAGGAAAAGGCTCCTGATGGGAATGGACAGGCTAGGGACACATTTAATCCTGCACAGAAGCCTCCCCATTGGGACTCGGACCAACCAGGCTGCATTCCGCCCCCTCAAGACAGACGCTGATAGTGCATCTTTACCTGCTGCATCTCTATATTGAAGTGTTTCCCCAGAATGGGTCCTGCTGGGGTTGTTTGTAAATGGACATCCTCTGCAATATAAGTTTTGAGTTAGCTGCAACCAGGCTCTGTGTCATTACTGCCACTGAACCACACTGCATCTACTCACAAATGTTCAAACCTGTAGCTGCAAGTTGGGTCGGGGAGGGCATTCCTCTTGTGTTCACGCTGTGTCCATCTCCAGTACATCATTGCAAGGCATGCAATGGCTGAGATCAGAGACCCAGCGAACATGCCTATGATCTTATTAGATCAGGTTCATAACATTAGAAAAATAATAATGAACTTTTTTTTGTTTCAGGCTGATGATTTTGTGAATGGAGATCCTATTCCTCAGCCCTGTTTAGAGAAGGATCTTTGTGGTTTGTACAGTTAACACAAGCAGAAAAACGGTTGTGGTCACATAGCTTCCTCTCCTTCAGTCACTTCCACTTCCACAATGAATCCGTAACCCTCAGCTTCTTTATTTTCACTTTATATATATTTTTTTTTTGGTGCAATGCAACTTTTCTGCTAAAGCTCATTCACAGGCAAAGTTAATGCAGACAGCTCACACAATAAGTTCACTTGCATTCACATGTGCGTTGTTGAATGATATTAGTGAGAGTGAGGAGGCCAGAGGAAACAAGACAGGGGGAACCCCTCTCGACAATTGTTATTGAAAAGGGTGTCCCTACTGGAAGATAACTCCCAAATCCGTGAAAGTTTGGGTTTTACATCAATTTCTGTACCACTGACAACGGTCAACTGATTACACAGAGAGGGTGACTCTCCCTAGCAGGGACACATTCAGTCCCCACCATACACACTATTGAGCCCCGCTGCAGAAAGTAGACTTAAGCCCCGTACACACGTAGCGATTGTCGGCCGAACGATCGGCCGTCTTTTGTCCGGTGCTGTCCTGTCGGTTGAAAAGTGCTAAAGACTGCACACTAATTTTGTCGGCCAACAACAGCCGACTGCAGAAGTGATGTCATGTGATGGTTAACTTTCTGTGTGTTTTTTCTTCTCTGAGCATGCCCAGTCTTGCTCATCTGCTGTTTGTCGGCCGAATTCTGTACTGACTTAGGGTGAGGAACAATCGGCCGTTCTGGTGTTGGCCAACAAAAATTTTAAAGCCTGCACACCAGATTCTGTTCGGCCGAAAAGTCGCAGTCGGTTGTCGGAAGCATCATACTAACAAGCCGACAATCGGCCGATCGGATGTTGGCCGAATATTTACGGCCGACAATCGCTACGTGTGTACGGGCCTTTACTTCCAATTTAGTGTCCATCAATGTTACCCTCTGTAAAAGTCCTTGTGCCAGGATGCCCTTTAATTAAAAAGCTGTAAGACCATATACCTAGACGTCACTATCTTCAAATGCATCACTTCCAGTGCCAACAGCAATGCTTCAATAGAAGCCAAATAATGATTGCCTTTAATAGTTTGTTCAATTTGTAACACTGAACTTCAGCCATTTATAAAAGCCTTATTTTACAGTTATCACAATAGCAGGAATAAAGGTAAAGTTTCCCGATGAAGGCAATGGTCTTACTTTTCTCCCTTACTTTGGAGAGATATCCCCTCAATTGCTGTGGTGCCCATGGGTCAGAATATGAATGGAAATCTCCATACCTGGGAACTTTAAAGAGTGGCTGAGCCAGGGATGAGGAAGCAGTTGAGTCCAACACGGTGGCCATATACTATACTATGTCTATGAGCTTAGAGGGAGGGGAAGTCCACCTATGTGGCCATATACCTCATCTGTGAGCCTAGGGGGAAAGAGTGTCCACTCATATGGCCATATATTATGTGTACAAGCTTAGGGGGATAGGGAGTCCACCACTCTGGCCAAATACCACATCTACAACCATGGCAGAGAGGGAGAATCCACCATTGTGGGTGTATACCATGTCTATGAGCTTAGGGGGAGGAGAAGTCCACATACTACGTCTATGAGCTTAGGTAGAGGGTGTCCACTTTTTTGGCCATATACTAAATGTAAAAGCTTAGGGGGAGAGGGAGTCCACCGTTGTGGCCATATACTACATCTACAAGCTTGGTAGGGAGAGAGAGTCCACCACTATGGCCATATATCATGTCTACAAGTTTGTTTAAAGACAATTTGTTATGCAGCATGTTCCTAATGTTTACATTTCTCCGCTGCCCTAAATGACTCATTCACTAAGCCACCACTGGCCACTGGAAAGCTAAAAAAAAAACCTGAGCTGGTTACAAGCCAGTAACTGAAGCAAAGAAGCTGGCATTGGATGAGTGGGACAGATGATACCACAAATTTCCACCTCATCAGGGAAAACCTTGTGTCCATTGAAAGAAATACTGGGCGATCTCTAAATGGCAGAGGTTTCAAGTAGATATAACCAAGTGGGACTAATGTTAGCTAAGAAAAAAAACATTCTTTGGGTTCAACTTTAAAGAAGAATTCTAGGTATGGCAATTTTTACATAGTTACATTGGTCCAGCTTGAATCAATGTAATTATGTATGTGCCATACCTGTGGGATCCATGTGGAAGCTAGAAATTACTGTAGTAGACACCGCTACTCCAGTTATTGTTGAGGTAGTAGGTGGAGATAGTGTCCGTAGAAGAGTAGAAGGGGTATGGGAGCAGGACACCCTTGACCAGAATGTTGTAGCCTGTTTATTGACCATGCGAGAGAAAGGGCTCAACTACCAAGGTATTTAACCACTTTACCTCCGCCCACAGTAATATTACTGCGCCAGAGTGGCTCGTTATCGTCTGACGACGTAGTACTACGTCGTCAGACACTCCCCCTTCTGGGCGGCGCTTGCGCGCCGCCGGAGGCTCGCTCCCGCTGTTTTCATTCACAGCGGGAGTCGGGCCAGGGGAGGAGCAGCGGCGATCGCCGCTGCTCTGCCCCGATCGCCGGGGATCTAGTGTGGAGATCCGCCCGCCTGTGTAAACACAAGCGGGCGGATCTCCATAGTGACAGGGAGTGACAGATCGGACTGTTCAGCATAGCTGGACATCCGATCTGTCCATGACTCACTCAGTCACCTCCCCCCCCACACGTCAGTAAGCACCAGGCATACATTAACCCCTCCCTCTCCAATAAAATTAACCCCTTCCCTGCCAGTGTCATTTTTACAGTAACAGTGCATATATATAGCACTGATTACTGCAGTAATGTCACTGGTACCCCCAAAAGTGTCAAAAATGTCAGTCAAGGGTCCGATCTGTCCGCCGCAATGTCGCAGTCCCGCAAAAAAAAATTGCAGATTGCCGCCATTACGCGTTAAAAAAAAAAACACCAAAAATGACAGAAATCTTTCCCTTTGTTAGTAAACGCAATAACTTTTGCGCAAACCAATCAAAATACGCTTATTGCGATTTTTTTTACCAAACATAGGTAGCAGAAAACAAATTGGCCAAAAATTTTTTAAAAAATTGGTTTTTACATCTTTTTTGGGGGGAATATCATATAAAAAAATGTTAAAAATATTGTTATTTTTTCAAAATAAACGCTCTTTTTTTGT
The DNA here is from genome assembly GCF_965119305.1 of Pelophylax lessonae. Taxonomy (NCBI): domain Eukaryota; kingdom Metazoa; phylum Chordata; class Amphibia; order Anura; family Ranidae; genus Pelophylax; species Pelophylax lessonae. The sequence goes on along the minus strand of NC_138777.1, from coordinate 40,760,687 downwards.
TTATAGCGCAAAAAGTAAAAATCGCACAGGTGATCAAATACCACCAAAAGAAAGCTCTGTTTGTGGGGGAAAAAAGGACATAAATTTAGTTTGGGTACGGCGTCGCAAGACCGCGTAATTGTCAGTTGAAGTTGCACAGCGCCGAATCACAAAAAGTGGCCTGGACGGAAGACAGCAAAATCCTCCGGTGGTAAAGTGGTTAAAGAGGACACTTTGGGAGCAGGAAGATAAACTTTGACCCCCTTGACCCTCGCCTAGTAGGTCCAGTGGCTTGGTTTAGTAAGGCCCCTGAGCCTGTGGAGGATCCCCCTTTGTATGAGGGTAAGGAGCACCCTGTTTGTGAGTAACACCTGTGATAGGAGACTGTAAAATCTGGGTAAATTGGCTGTAATTGTTGTATGAGACATTGAAGTGCTCTGCACTTGTGGGATCACTGTATGGGAAGTTGTGAGAAGAAAGAAAGTGTTCTACACTGTGGACTTCTGTCAGTGAGTTATGTAGTATTAAATGTACTGAAAAGTGCTGGAGAGACATTTTGTTAGAACGACGTTATGCAGTAGAGCAGGGATCTTCAAACTATGGCCTTTCAGTTGTTGAGGAACTACAATTCCTATCAAGCCTTGTCATGTCTGTGAACGTCAGAGTTTTACAATGCCTCATGGGATGTGTAGTTCCCCAACAGCTGGAGGGCCGTAGTTTGAGGGTCCCTGCAGTAGAGCATTGAAAAGCCTTTCGGACTGGACATTCCTTTATTCTGTGCAAAAGGTCTTTAGCCGAAAAGTGTGACAGAATATGGGAGTATCTTTAAACAACAGGTAAGTGACTGTCCCATCCAAAAAGAAGTAGGGTGGGTCCAGAGTTAGCATAGTGGGAAACCACCATGAAAAAATGTAAGGGACCCTTACACTGTGATTTCCACTAGCTTTCAGGTCCTGTGCCATGCGGATTTCTCTGCAGCGCAGAGGGGGTTGCTTGCTTGGCATGGGCGCCAATCAGGGAACACTTTGCATCCTACCAAAGCATTCCTTAATTGGACAGGGTGGAGCGGTGATGTTATGATTAGCCACCTGATCCTGGTGACATCACACTCTCAACCTCATCAGAGAACATGTTGCATTTATTGAGAAAATGCAAAGTGTTCTCCGAATGGTGTTTGTGCAAAGCTGGCAACCTCCTGTACTCAGTAAACAGCAGGACAGCCATTTGGTATTGGACCTGAAATCTAGTGGAGATCACTGTTGTAGCGGTATCCACTACAGTTATTTCCAGCTTCCGTGGGAGTCCCAAAGCTATGGCACAGGCAGAGGCGTAACTAGAACCTTCAGGTCCCCGGTGCAAGAAACCATGAAGGGTCCCCTGGACCCCTGGTCGGGGCCCTTCCCTTCAAGCCCGGGGCTCTTCCCACTGATCCTGGGGCCCTTTACTCTCGTTGTGGGGCCCTTTATTATGGTCCCACAGCGGGACCCTTTCACAAGTTCTGCAGTGGGCCCCCTTCCTGCCATCTTGGGGCCTCCCCACGGTGGTGGAATGCCAGGGCCCGTTCACAAGTGTGACCTTTGCGATCCTGGAAGTTCACCCACTGGTGTCAGTAGTTTTTATTTATTGTATTATTTTTTATCATTTTATTTTATTTTTTTACAATGTCACTGGCTATGACTCTGTCCATTCAGAAAAGGGTGGAGCTGGTAAATTACATATTTACCGACCCCTTCCTGGTTCTCTATTGTGACACGTCCCCTGGAGAGGAGAGGGGAGGGAGCACACTGGGGGGGGGGGGGGGGGGGCAGCACAGTATGGGGGGGGGGGGAACCAGGGTAGCACACAGGGGCCCAGAGACAGCAGAACACAAGTGAACTGGATAGGAGGAGTGGCGGGGGCAGCATACAGAGGAACCAATCTCCTCCATTTTCCTCCTGCAGCTACAGGAGGAAAAAGGAGGGCAGTGATTTCTCTAGATGCTGTCCCCGCCGCCCCTCCTATCCACGTGTACAGGGAAGCCACACAGGCCCTCTGGAGCATGGGGCCCGGTTGCAATTGCAACCCCTGCAACCCCTGTAGTTATGCCCCTTGGCACAGGTATGGTCTAAGCTGGCCCAATGTCACCAAGTAAAAATTGCCATACATGGAATTCAGCTTGTAGGCAGGCGCAGCCTATTTTGTTCACTGCAGGTGGTGCTCATTTGCACTGGCAATGCAGATGGAGGAGAAAATTGAGAGGAACCTAATTCCTCTATAGTTTCCTCGGTCACAGAGAGCCAGCATCCGATTGGGTCCTGGCACCCCATGTGACTTTGGTGGTCATCTTGGGTCAGGCAGAGTCTATTTAAATCCCTGGCTTCTTGGTTTGGTGCACATTTCGTGTATGGCTAGAGTAGGGACAGGTCACCCTTCTGTCAGGGACAGTGCTTAGCATCAGGAAGAGGTTCCAGATGAGTAGGGAAACTGCAGGGACACACCATCCTACCTGAGAACCCTCCCCACTTTGGTACGGACCAGCCAGGTCACAGTTCACTCCTAGAGACAGATGCTGACCTTCTACTACTCAACTTTGTTAAATCCTGTGAGTGTTCCTGGGTGGGTGCCTTCATGCCGGGCATATGATGTATTGCCGAATTTCAATACAGTTCCATTTTCTGCAAATGAACTCTGATTATTTCCTGCCACCACACCACACTGCAACCACCCACAAGCTTTAGTCAACACTCATATTTTCCCCTTTGTTAACATGTTTACAACCCAATGCCTTTTGCAGCCCTCTAAGCATGGTAAATTGCCCATGAAATGGAAAGTTAGTTGTCTGTATCTCACAATCAGTTCTCTACACAGAACGGCTAAACATATAAATACATTAACACACATACAAGACGAAGAAAGAGCACTGTGTTGTTGGGCCAGGAAATGACTTGCTTTCATTTGTAGGCACTTTTCTTGCTGCAGAGGATGTTTTATGAGGCCTAGAAATGATTAAGACAGAGAATAGGATGTTTAAATATAACTTGCAAGTTCAGTTTAACCTCATCCATCACTTCTGCATCTGTTAAACCTAAATATAAACAGTGGTGCAAGCCGGCTGATATCATGCAGCTGTGAGCATGGAGATATATATGCGTTTCTTGACCTATCAGGGTAGAGGATCCCGGAAGAGCTTGCGAGGGTCTGAGACATGGGCCTCAGCCCTGTCTGGCCTGAGCTAAGCTAAATTAAAGTGCTTCTGTCATCATGTATAAACATGTCTTCAGTCAACAGCACGCCAAAGGCTGCTCCATGTCATACATCCCATTCGGTCAAGACGCTATTCTCCTTTTTTTGTGGCACTTCTTAGGAAATGTAAACTAGAAATGCTGCAGCTACACCATAGTCCATTGGCAAACGCTTATGCCCCCACTTCCAACCGTTCATTTGCAGCAGCTGGAGAATATACAGAAGAAAGGAATAAATGCATGAATTCCCATTAAAGGATAGTAGAACTATAGGCACATTTTTATTTTTATTTTGGATAGAGTAAGGGAAGGTTATAACCATTGTTAGATTTTATTTTTGCTCTCTGTGTCCCATTTTGGAGATTTCCCTTCACTTCCTGTCTCATAGCCAAACAGGAAGTGGGAGGAAATCCCTGAAAATTAAGGAAATTCCAGGTCACCAGAACTAGCATCCCCATTGGAAGATATCCTCTCAATTACTTATCTGGGGACAACCCGAAATGTGGGATTTTCTTTTACTTTCACTTTCAATGATAATGGTAAACAGGGGTATATAGAGTGGGTGAATCTCCCTAACGAGGGCACAAACAGCAAAAAAAAAAAAAAAAAAACTGACAGGGGTTCTAATCACTCTCCACTCTATCCAAAACTAAACAAAAAAAAAAGTTTTGCCTTTAGTTATACTTTAAGTGGTATTGTAACATAAATGGGAATTGAAAGGCGAACCCATTGCTGAAAGGTCCACTTTACAACTTGATTCCATTAAGGGTCAGGGGGCAATTAAAACAGTAGCCAATCCTCAAACAGAAGGTGGAGGAGCACAAGGTCTCTAACATCCACCAGCTCTGTGATGTCATGGAGGAGTGGAAGAGGACTCCGGTGGCAACCTGTGAAGCTCTGGTGAACTCCATGCCCAAGAGGGTTAAGGCAGTGCTGGAAAATAATGGTGGCCACACAAAATATTGACACTTTGGGCCCAGTTTGGACATTTTGACTTAGGCCCCTTTCACACAGGCAATCCGATCCGATCCGCCTGTCAGTTTTTCAGGCGGACCTGATCGGATTCTCCATGCATCCCTATGGGGCAGCGGGTGTCAGCGGAGACATGTCCGCTGACACCCACTGCTATACGATCCGATCCTGTCCGTGAAATCTGGACAGATGGAAACCCTATTTTCCATCCGTCTGGAGGATAGGATCAGATGAGAACGGACAGGCGGTCCGTTCTCATCCGATATCCCCATAGAGGACAGCGGGGATCTGACAGCTCCATCTCTGCACAGAGAGCGGAGACGAAGCTGTCATCCGCCTGCTCAGCGGGGAATCGGCGGATACATCCCCCGCTGAGCAGAACGGAACACCGTCCACGTGAAAGGGGCCTTAGGGGTGTACTCACTTTTGTTGCCAGCAGTTTAGACATTAATGGCTGTGTGTTGAGTTATTTTGAGGGGACAGCAAATTTACACTGTTATACAAGCTGTACACTCACTACTTTACATTGTAGCAAAGTGTCATTTATTCAGTGTTGTCATATGAAAAGATATTTACTATAGAAACAAAAGTCAGAAGGGTTGCAGCACAGGGAGCTTAAAGTAGTACTATTGGCAAAACTTTTTTTCTCATTTTGGATAATTTTTTTACACCATCTGTGTCCCATTACGGAGATTTCCCTTCACTTCCTGTCCCAAAGCCAAACAGGAAATCCCTGCAAATTAAGGAAATTCCTTGAGGACCCCAAGGTCACCAGAACTACTGCCCTGTTAGAAGATTTCCCCTCTATTACTTTTCTGGGGATAACCCAAAATTTAGGATTTTCTTTTACTTTCACTTTCAATGATAATGGTAAACAGGACAAATAAAGAGGGGGGATCTCCTTAAAAGGGGGGGGGGGCACAGACAGCAATAAAAACTGAAAAGCATTCTAATCCCTCTCCACTCTATCCAAAAAAAAAAAAAATGCCTTTAGTTATACTTACGGTAAATTTGTATGTGCATATTTTTTTTTTTACATATCAGGTATGTAACTAGCATTTAAAATAAATAAAAAAAAGGCCTGTGGGGTGGGGGGGGAGGATAAAATAAAAAAGCATCTCTGGCTGCAATATTAACCTCCTCTCCCCTATAACCTTTTCCCCACAGTAATTCTTTTCTGCCACTAGATGTCCTCAGTCTTTTGGGTTGAATGACCCCCAGAATCATTCAAAACAGAAGACTGAGTACACCCTGTGAGTACAGGGTGTCAAAGACCTGTCAGAGTGTGATTAGGTGCAGCGCGATTCGACAGGCAGAAAGTGTCCAATACAGTAACAAAAATATTTGTTAAAAGAAGTCCAGAAATACACAACTGACCCGGCAGAAAGGCATCTGGGAACACTCACAAGTTGTAACAGTGAGACAGTAGATTGAAGTCTCAGAGGGTCCAGAAGTGTCTGTCTCGAGGAGCGAAATGCGGCCTGCCTGGTCTGTACTCAAATGGAAAGGCTTCCAGGAAAGATGGCATGTCTCTGCACCTTCCTTAGTCCTCTGGAATCATTCCCTGATGCTAAGTATTGCCCCTGATGGGTGACCTGTCCCTATTGTAGCCACTCACAAAAGGCATGCCAAACCCAGGAGCCAAGGTCTTAAATAGACTCTGCCTGACCCAAGATGGCCACCAAAGTCACATGGGGTGCCAGGCATCCAACTGGACAGCTACTTCCCTGCAACTAAGGAAACCATAGAGGAACCAGGTTCCTATCAGCTTCCTCCTCCATCTTCATTTCCACTGCTGATGAGCTCCACCTGCAATGGAGAAAATAGACTGCATTTGCCTACAAGGCCATTACTACGGCTGTATAATTGAAGACCAGGCCCTGCCGGGGAAAATCCAAAGACAAACAGTGTTTGTCATTTAACCAGCCTAAAGACACATAAAGCTAAGTTTAAAAAAATACTGGGGATGGGGAGGGCAGAAGGGGGAGTTGTCTTTAACCTTGCCTTGATCAATCTGTAGATATTGTGTCATTAATAAATAATGTCTTATTTCTGCTTTTTTTTTTTTTTTGCTGTCTTCCAACTGGTCCTGCAGAATTGAGCTCGGTGTCTTACAAAGTCCTGTGATTCTTCTAGTACACGGGTCACATTCCTGAACCCGAATGGCAGTTTCATTCTGATTCAGCTCATTGTCTGTTACTGGGAGGTACAATAACTAACAGTAAGTGAGGCAGAACAAAACTTCGAAAGCAGGAAGCCGCTGTCTCATTGAGAAAAAAAAAAAAAGTTCTCACCATTTACAGCAGCTAAAGAAATTTATGGCACCAGCAGCCTCGGCTCTCATAGAGGAGCGTACAATCAAACATGTTCCAGAGTGTGAGATTTTAAAGGTGTCACAACAACTTATTTAAAAAATAAATTTAAAAAAAGTTTTTCATATTTGAAATATTGAAAACATTTAAAATACTCAATATTGTCAAAAGTATTGGGACACCTGCCTTTACACGCACATGAATTTTAATGGCATCCCAGTCTTAGGTCCCTTTACACTGTAGAGTCCGTCGGCGGACTCTGTTTTTCTCGGAGCAGACGGATGGCAGCTCTGTGTCCACGATGTGTGCAGAGACAGAGCTGTCAGGTCCCCATTCTTCTCTATGGGGCAATCGGATGAGAACGGACCGCCTGTCCATTCTCATCCGATCCGATCCGCCAGACGGATGGAAAATAGGGTTTCCATCCGTCCGGATTTGACGGATCGGATCGGATGTCAGCGGACATGTCTCCGCTGACATCCGATGCCCCATAGACCCCTAACCCTCACCGTCTTGACCATTCTACTAAAAAACTTTAAAAAGACAAAGGGACTGGCACCCAGTGTTCATTCTGTATCCCCCATTTTACCATGGACTGGGGTGACTGGGGTGAAAATGCTGGCCCGCCCCATGCCTTTGGAGGTGCCACTATGCCCCTGGGATGTCAGGGGGGTGCTACACTAAATAAACAGCTTCAAATTTAAAGTGGTGTTTCAGCCCCCCCACCCCCCCCCCCCCCTCTAAAAATTAAAAGTCAGCAGCTACACATACTGCAGCTGGTAACTTTTAATATTAGGACACAAACCTGTCCTGGATGCCAGTGATGTCGGCATCGCAGCCGTTTTTTTCCACCAGCTGTTGGATGCTCCAGCTGCCATTGCCAGTCAGGGAACCCGGCAGTGAAGCCTTGCGGCTTCATGGGCGGGACCCTACTGCGCATGTGCGAAGCGCGCTGCGCATTCGGATTGGCTGGGCGGTGGAGGAGGGGTCCTCACTTCGCCGCGGTGCCATTCCCAGAAGTGGGGAAGGGTACCTGTCAAAAACAGGTACCCGTTCCCCCCTCCCCCCTGAAAGGTGCCAAATGTGGCACCGGAGGGGGGGGAGGAAACAAATGAGCGGAGGTTCCACATTTGGGTGGAACTCTGCTTTAACCGGTTGCCGACCGCCGCAAGTACATATACTGCGGGGGTCAGCCCCGGCCAGGCAAAGTGACGTATGGGTACGTCACTAGCCTGTCACTTGCTTGTGAGCCAATAGCGGGCGAGCGCGCGCCTGTGGAGGCGCGCGCCCGCCCCGGCTCGTTCCCTGGGAAGTCTGTGCGTGTGACTGGCGCACCCGATGTCCGCCGGTCACGCGGCGATCGTCGGTGGAGAGGGAGAAAGGCAGACGGCTAATGTAAACAAGCCGCCTGTCATTCTCCCCTGTGTATGAATAGTGATCATACGGTTCTACTATGTAGGACCGTTGATCACTGTTCCTACACCAGTAGCCATGTCCAATCACAGTTAGAATCCCGCCCCTAGGGACACACTTAACCCCTCCTTCCCCAATAAAGTTAACCTCTTCCCTGCCAGTGTCATTTTGCAGTAACAGTGCATATATATAGCACTGATTACTGTAGTAATGTCACTGCTACCCCCAAAAGTGTCAAAAATGTCAGTCAAGGGTCCGATCTGTCCGCCGCAATGTGGCAGTACCGCAAAAAAAATCGCAGATCTCCGCCATTACGCGTTAAAAAAGAAAACACCAAAAATGACAGAAATCTTTCCCTTAGTTAGTAAACGCAATTACTTTTGCGCAAACCAATCAAAATACGCTTTTTATGATTTTTTTTACCAAACATATGTAGCATAAAACAAATTGGCCTAAAATGTTAAAAATTTTTGATTTTTACATTTTTTTGGGGGAATTTCATATAAAAAAATGTGAAAAATATTGTTATTTTTGCAAAATTGACGCTCTTTTTTTGTGTAAAGCGCAAAAAGTAAAAATCGCACACGTGATCAAATACCACCAAAAGAAAGCTCTGTTTGTGGGAAAAAAAGGACGTCAAATTTGTTTAGGTGCAGCGTCGCACGTCTGCGCAATTGTCCGTTAAAATCACGCAGTCCCGAATCGCAAAAAAAACCCTGGTCAGGAAGGGGGTAAAATCTTAAGTGGTTAAGATCCCTATCTCATGCTTACATACTAGGGCGGATTTACCTACCTCTATGTCTTTTTGTGGGAGGAAACCGGAGAACACCCACCCAAGAATAGGAAGAACATGCAAACTCCATGCAGACAGGGTCCAAGAGGGGTTAACCACTAAGTCAGTGCACTATATATTGTGACTACAGTCCACTTTAAGACCTACGTACAGTTCTAAGTCAACACATACAGTTTATCCGTTATGTTAATTAATGGTTTTTAATAGTCATGCAGCAGATGAGTCACCTCCATTGTTAGCCTGTAATGAACTTACAGTATTTAACTTTTTTTTTTTCTATTTGGAAAACCCCACTGGCTCCAGATTAAGCTAAACTGAAATGCAAACAGTTTGACGGATAAAACGGAAATCAAATCTGCTTCGGCGATGGAAAGCTTCTAAAGCATTTCCCATATCGTTGACCATTTCTGTACACAGGCGGACGGGGTGCCAGGTATATTCAGCTGGAGTTTGTTATATGCAAAGCATTTGGTCTTGTGCCTTTGTGACGGTGTGATGCGACCTGTTTGATCAGCGATAAAGTCAGAACATGCTTCTCTGTGCTCAGGCTAACAGTGAAAGTATTGTGACTCATTCAGAAGTTATCCCTATTAAGTAAACTCGCAGGAGAACCTTCTGCACGCTGCCTTCCACCGGGGTTTCACGCATTATTGTTCTGAAAGCTCACTACGGAAGCTTAGAGGATATTTACAAGAGGTGAAAGAGAAACCTGTCTTATGTAAAAGCGGAGACCTGCCATGCTACATTGAGAAAAATAGACTTTTAAAGGGAATCTGTGCTTTGCCAATACAGGACAAAGCAACAGGTTTACTTCAAAGTCTGACTCCAGGCAAATATTTGATAAAGAAAAACAGCTCCGCAGCAGTGGTTTAAATAATAATAATAATAATAATAATATGTAGCCCCCTCCTAGGTAGGTACTAGGTAAAAGCATCTATTGCTCCTTCTGCTTATCAGGGGAGCCTGATCTGTTAGGTTGGAAAGAGCGGTGCCAGTTTATTGTAGCATAAATTTATTCAGCAATAATGAATGTAGCAACTTACTCTGAGGTAAGGTTAGACAGGTATGATGGGTGTAGTGGGCTCACTGCCTGACGAAGGAGCACGGATGCTCCGAACGCGTGCAACCCCTATCTTCTTCCCACCAGGAAGTGACGTTGGTCAGACCGGGAGCAGGTAGCCGGAGCCCTGTTGCAAACTCTCCGCCGCCGCTGAATCCTACGGACAGGCTGCCGAACAACAGCTTCCCCACACCACCGGCACTAAACCACCCTCCTCTACGGCACTTCCCCAGGAGAAGAAGATGGATGAGCCCACTACACCCATCATACCTGTCTAACCTTACCTCAGAGTAAGTTGTTACATTCATTATTGCTAAATAAATTTATGCTACACTAAGCTGGCGCGCTCTTTCTTGCTTTCTATTCCTCAGAGCCTCTCCTCGCTCCAGTTGGCAGCCGCCGAACGTGGCCCCCCCTCTCATCACCTTGGATCCCCCTCTCCGCTGCTCTATACCCCCTTCAGCTTCTCATCCCCCTCCCTTGTACCACCCAGCTATATTAGAGAGCGCCATGATATCACCCACATCAATGATCTGTTAGGTTGCCTGTTACATGTTTCCAAGTGTGATTCACTGAGTCTAAGGGAGTGTCCCCACTGTATCCAATGAGGGAGCTTGTTGGACAGTGGAGGAAACCCAGCCAGTGACACATTGGGTTTTTTGGGAGTCTCAGTGGGTGGGCACTCTTGCAGTGCAAAGCACACAGTTAGAGGGAAAGCCCTGACAGGAGCAGGCTACCTTGAGTTGGTTTGCACTAGCAGTGCCCTATCCTCCAACTAGGAGATTAGCTCATAAAAAAATCCAAGTTTATTAAAATCCAAAGTATTAAAACATAATAAGCCAGATCTGTACAAAAAAAGTTCCACTAATTCAAATTGCAGGAGGTGGGGAAGCCACGATCCGTCCTCCGCGATGGAGTCTGCACTGGAGCCGTGTAGAGTAGCAGGTAGGAGGGTGTTCACTCTAGTGAAAGAGGGGGGGGGCAGTTGCAGAGTGCCACTTGATGGAGGAGGGGGGCAGTCTCGTTGAGTGACCGGGATGGATGGACAGACAGTGCAGCGTGCCTTGGCCGTGGGACGCTGCAGTCCGGTCACTGTCCACCTGTTACTGCGCTGGATGATGACGTCCTCACCGCACTCAGGCTCCGGGCATCAGGGGGAGGAAACGGAAGGAGGAGAAAGCGTCCGAGGTCGTCCTGTCCCTATAGCAGCATGTTTCACTCCCATGAGCCTTGTCAAGCTAACTTGAAAAGTGCCGGATCGTTATTGTGACTCTTGCAGTGCATCCTGGGATTGCTCATAAAAGCCGGAGGGACATGTGACAGGGCGTCTTTAGCAGGAAGCAGAGTCCCAGGAGGAGGCTGACGGCTGTCTCTCCTCCTGCTGTTTGTGAGGATGGTGGTCTTTGGCAGTCGGCCTAGTGAACCAGGTGTGGAGCTGAGCTGCAGAGGATCCAGTGGAGCTGACAAGTGGAGCTGCTGGTAGAGTCTTCCTGGGAAAAACAGTGTCCGTGAGTACCAGGGGACTTGCCAAAGGGTCTGCCAGGAAGGGGGACCACTCCAGTGAAGTCAGAGGATCAAGGGGCCAGCTCACACAAAGTGTCGGAGTAAAGGGGGTGCCGTTTAGAACCCTGAAGAGTAGGGACAAAGGGGGTGCCAAGTAGGACCCTGAAGAGTGATATACAGCACAGTACAGTTCATCTAAATCTCCTTCACTGCAGTATCAAGGTGAAGCAGCGGCCTTGCTGCACTCAGAGTTATATAGAAGTCCCAGCAATTGTGCATAGTTTATATAGTTGGAGTATCCCACTCATCCCTTCTCCTATCCAATTTCTCAAATAAATCAACAAAAATCAAAACCCCTGGACTGTTTTCTGACTGAGCCAAGCGCTTTTAATACGCTACATTGTCAAGTTGTTGCTATGGGTAACCCAGGCGAACCTCTAACTGCAGCTCCCATGGGAGTAGTGCTACAAATAAAAAAAAAAAAAACAAGTCTGGTTACAGTACTAACCTCCTCCCTAGTAACGTTCACCACAGTTATTGCTTTCCACCACTAGATGACCTCCGTTTTCTGTGTTTAATGATGCCCAGCTTGAGGATATCTTGTGAGTGCAGGGTGTCATGGACCCACCCCTGAGGGGATGTCACTGCAGCGCTATTAACTCACATTTCATATTACATATTCCATAGGGAGAAGTGCTGACATCATCATAGGGGGTGGAAACCTGCATATGGGATTTAATGCTGACCCGACCCATAGCGCATTCTCTCCTTCCTTACTTTTTCTCATCCTTCTCTTCAGCCACCAGGAATGAAGAGAAGAAGCCCACTGTCAACTCCAAATTGCAGCTTGGAGCTTATACAAGGCCAAGGTCTCTCTACCCTTTCCCAATTTGACAATGTTGGGTTTGGCCACTCACCAAATACCAGCGCTGTCACGTGGTAGGAACAGAAGTAAGTCACATGCTTCCCTATATTTTTCATTTTAGATGTAAATACAGGCGACATTAGGGGTTGATTTACTAAAGTGCTTTGAAAAGTGCAGTTGCACTCTGCAAGAGCAGGTGCTCCAGAGCTTAGTAAACGAGCAGAAGCTCTGATGATTTCCATCATCCAATCATGTGCAAGCAAAATTGCATTTTTTTTTATTTTCCTTGCATATGTTTGGGTATTCTTTGCAAAGAGAAGCTTTACCCCAAATGCTAAGCTCTGGAGCAACGGCCCTTGCAGAGTGCAACTGCATTATGAAAAGTGCACAGCTTTTTTGCCTTTAGTAAATTACCCCCATTGAGTTTCTTAACATCAGGCTGGGGCACTAATGTTAGAATTAGGGTTGGCATAACCTTCAAATTAGGGTCTACTGGGATGAAGGTGTTAGCATGAAAGACACCAAAGTCATAAATGTTAGGGCATGGAGTGATCCTTAGTTCTATACTATAAACTATTATGGGATATAACATGTCAGTAGCCTATTGTGGTTTTCTCTGCTGAAAAGTGATGTGAAACCTGTGAAAAGGTCATGTGGAATTACATAATAGTTAACCTGACAACAATAATGTGAGGAGCCCACATTGATTGCATCTGGATACTTCTACTTAGTGGCACATTACCACATCCACAGCTACCTCCTGTTATTAAAGGTAACTCCACTTTCGTGGGGAAAAAAATAGCAAATAAAGAAAAAACAATATAGCGTATACAATTGCGACACAAATCATATGGTAATTGAATGTTATTAACCACTTTACCACCGGAGGATTTTGCTGTCTTACGTCCAGGCCACTTTTTGCGATTCGGCACTGTGCAATTTTAACGGACAATTGCACGGTCATGCAACGCTGTACCGAAACAAAATTTACGTCCTTTTTTCCCCACAAACAGAGCTTTCTTTTGGTGGTATTTGATCACCTGTGCGATTTTTATTTTTTGCGCTATAAACAAAAAAAGAGCGACAATATTGAAAAAATAATATTTTTCACATTTTTTTTATATGAAATTCCCCCCCCCAAAAAAAATTTAAAAATCTAATTTTTTTATCATTTTAGGCCAATTTGTTTTCTGCTACATATTTTTGGTAAAAAAAATCACAATAAGCATATTTTGATTGGTTTGCGTAAAAGTTATTGCATTTACTAACTAAGGGAAAGATTTCTGTCATTTTTGGTGTTTTTTTTTTTAACTAGTAATGGCGGCGATCTGCAATTTTTTTGCGGGACTGCGACATTGCGGCAGAAAGATCGGACCCTTGACTGACATTTTTGACACTTTTGGGGGTACCAGTGACATTACTACAGTAATCAGTGCTATAAATATGCACTGTTACTGTAAAAATGACACTGGCAGGGAAGGGGTTAATTTTTATTGGTGATCAAGGGGTTAATGTATGCCTGGTGCTTACTAACGTGTGTGGGGGGAGGGGACTGAGTGACACAGGGACAGATCGCAGGTTCAGCTATGCTGAACCCTGCAATCTGACCGTGTCTGTCACTTAGGAGATCCGCCCGCTTTGTTTACACAAGCGGACGGATCTCCACACTCGATTCACCGATGATCGGGAAAGAGCGGCGGTGATCACCGCCGCTCCTCCCCTGGCCCGACTCGCGCTGTAACTGAATACAGAGGAAGCGAGGAGGAGTCCAGCGACATAGGTCTACGTCGCTAGACGATAACTAACCACTTTGCTGCAGTACAGTCAACGTGACTGGTCGGCAAGTGGTTAAAAATTACCTTTCCTTTCTAATCTGCAGCTGTTGTATTTTTCTGAAAATGCAATGCAATATGGCCGCCTGGAGCTGTTCTGTACACAGAATGTATCCTGACCACACCCCAGAAACATAATTTCCTGCTTGTGTGATTGGCTCATCAATTTTCCCAGAAGTCTGCACTAAGATACAAGTCAGATTTCTGGCATCCCCTGCAACAAAAAATGTCATTTATGGTGAGATACTCCTAATAGGAACACGTCTAAAGGGAGGCAGGCCCAGCAGATTTCCTCATTAGAGCTCTGCAGATGCCACAGCTGACAGATAATTATGAAACCACTCCCATTAGTTCCACTCAGCACAGAGGAACAAACAATAATTTCTTCAGAATAACAAAAGGTAGAAATCTGCAACAAAGTTTATTAAAATCCTTGTAATGAGCATAGATCACCCAGAGGGGAATGTTTTTTTCTCATTAAAAGTGGAGTTACGTTTTAACAATTCAGCCAGTGCTCCTTGCCGGCTACCTTGGAAGCAATTACGGTCATGTCAAAGTGTCACCCTAAATCTGTCTGCCCTGTCATTTGCAATGGCGGGGAGCGGTCTGCATAAGTCTCTCACATAGCGCTCTGCGCAGCTGTCGGATGGTGGCACTCTTAGAGGTTCCTGCTTTTGTCATCTGCATCCTATCAGGAAATCAAAGCACAGGAAGACGTTCTTCCACAATAACACAGAGACAGATTTAATGAACTCATCACATTCTAACATTCAGGATAAAAGTTTCCAGGTACATTTTAAGCTTTGTAGAATGTTCACTGCTGAGACTGGACTCCAGTAGTGCTCATCCATTATTGGGGAACACAGTGCTATGGACTGAAAAAGCTTCACTGACCCCCTACAATGGCTGAAAAGCAGAGATGTATAGTAACTAAGTAGAACTACTTCACTACTGTACTAAAGTACCGAAAGGCGGTATCTGTACTTTCCTAGAGTAGAATTTTTTTCTCCTACTTCCACTTTTACTTCACAACATTTTTTCGATGAGTTCAATACTTCTACTCCGATAATTTTTTTTGTGCTGCATAGTTACTCGTTACAATTATAAAAATTACCACTGCCAGAACAGTAGATGGCAGGTTTCATGAAGCTCAAAACATGTGTATTATCAGCACATACGAAAATAAAAGCTACTGTATGTATAAATAAAAGCTGCATTTGAAATAATAAAAAACAATATGATGTTCAAACTTTTGACTTCTTTCTTTAATAACTACATAACACAGTACTGGTACTTTTACTTTCAGTACTTGAGTAGCAAAATTTTTAAAAAACTACTTGCAATACTTAAGTACAAAAAATGTTGAATACTTTAGTACTTCTACTCAAGTCACTTTTTGATCGAGCACTTCCACTTCTACTCAAGTCACTTTTTGATCGAGCACTTGTACTTTTACTCAAGTATGGGTTTCGAGTACTTTATACAACTCTGCTGAAAAGATCTCTGTGCCCATTCTTTAGCTGAAGTGGATCTAGTGGCAAAACCTTTCTTCTTAGTTTTAGATGAAGTGGTGAGGGGTTCAAACCCATCAGGGTTTTATTGCTGTCTGAGAATTGTTATCTCTACTTGTCATGGTGATCACTAATCACTGAGACTGTAGAACTAAAGGCAACATTTATTTTATTTTTTCATTTTGGATAGAGTGAGGGAGGGTTAAAATTCCAGTTTTGTTTTTGCCATCTGTGTCCCATTGGGGAGATTTCCCTTCACATCCTGTCCTATAGGTACAACAGGAAATGAGAGCGAATCCCTTTAACCACTTGCCGACCGCTGCCCGACTATACACGGCGGCGGTCAGCCCCTCGCAGGCAAAGTGACATACCGGTACGTCACTAGCCTGGGAGCGAATAGGGGGCGAGCGCGCGCCGCCGGAGGCGCGCCCCCGCTCGTACCTGAAGCCGGCACGTGTGACCGGCGGACCCGATGTCAGCCGGTCACTCGCGATCGTCGGGTAGAGAGGGAGAAAGGCAGGCGGCTAATGTAAACAAAGCCGCCTGTCATTCTCCCCTGTGTAAAAGCACAGATCACTCGGTCCTACTATGTAGGACCGTTGATCTGTGCTGTTACACACACAGCCATGTCCAATCACAGTAAGAAACACGCCCCTAGGGACACACTTAACCCCTCCCTCTCCAATAAAGTTAACCCCTTCCCTCCCAGTGTACTTTTTACAGTAACAGTGCATATATATAGCACTGATTACTGTAGTAATGTCACTGATACCCCCAAAAGTGTCAAAAATGTCAGTTAGGGGTCCAATCTGTCCGCCGCAATGTCGCAGTCCCGCAAAAAAAAATCGCAGATCGCCGCCATTAAAAAAAAATAATAAAAATGACAAAAATCTTTCCCTTAGTTAGTAAACGCAATAACTTTTGCGCAAACCAATCAAAATACGCTTGTTGCGATTTTTTTTTTACCAAACATAGGTAGCATAAAACAAATTGGCCTAAAATGTAAAAAAATTTTGATTTTTACATTTTTTGGGGGGGAATTTCATATAAAAAAATTTGAAAAATATTATTTTTGCAAAATTGACGCTCTTTTTTTGTTTATAGCGCATGATCAAAAAATCGCACAGGTGATCAAATACCACCAAAAGAAAGCTCTGTTTGTGGGAAAAAAAGGACGTCAAATGAATTTGGGTACAGCGTCGCACGACCGCGCAATTGTCCGTTAAATTCATGCAGTGCCGAATCGCAAAATACCCCCTGGTCAGGAAGGGGGTAAAATCTTCCAGGGCTTAAGTGGTTAAAGCGAGGGAAGTCTCTGGTATTCATCAGAACTAGTGTCCCAATTGCATAGCTCCCAAATGTTTCTGATTTGGAAGGACTGTCTCTCTTGTCAAAACAAATCCACCTGCCCCTCCTTGCTCCTCATTTGCCTTCTTCTAATTTTAGACCTCTGTAATATATGTAGCACTAATCCCTTGGGAGCTGCTGGTTACGGATTCTCCTGGGTTACCCATAGCAACAACATCACGGTTTAGCATTTTGAAAGTGCTTGGCTCAGTCTACGTGGTTTTGTTTTTTTGTAGTTTTATTTGAGAACTTGGATAGGAGAAGGGATGAGTGGGATACTCCAACTTGAATAAACTATGCACAATTTGCTGGGACGTCTAGAGATAACTGAGTGCAGCAAGGCCGCTGCTTCACCTTGTCACTAGCAGTGAAGAAGAATTTAATGGACTTGTATTGCTCTGTGAATCGCTCTTCAGGGCCCAACTAGGCACCCCCTTTATCCCTATTCTTCAAGGTTCTACACGGCACCCCCTTTACTGTACTTCTCTCTGTGTGAGCTAGCTCCTTGATCCCCTGACTTCACTGGAGTGGTCCCCTTCCTGGGCAGACCCTTTGGCAAATCCCACAGTACTCATGAACACTGCACCATCAGCTACACTGGATCCTCTGCAGCTCAGCTCCACACCTGGATCACTAGGCCAACTGCCCAAAACCACCTTCCTCATACACAGCAGTAGGAGAGACCAGCCATCAGCCTCCTCCTGGGACTCTACTTCCCGCCAAAGACGCCCTGTCACATGTCCCCTCAGTATTTATGCTCAATCCCAGGATGCACTGCGGTCCCTCCCAGTGGGACTGCCATAAAACCTGATGTGTCACTGGCTGGGTTTCCTCCACTGTCCAACAAGCTCCCTCATTAGATGCAGTGGGGACACTCCCTCAGACCCAGTGAATCACACCTGGAGACATGTAACAGGCAACCTAACAGATCAGGCTTCCCTGATAAGCAGAAGGAGCATTAGATGTGTTTACCTAGCACCTACCTAGGAGGGTGCTACATATAATTTACTATTTAATCAAAAATGTTGTTCTAGACTATTCCTTTCATTCAACATCTAAATCAGGTTTTCTCAACCAGGGTTCCATGGAACCCTAGGGCCACGCCAGAGGCTGCTAGAGGTTACATAAGCAATGAGGAATTTCTGCCTCTCAGATAAGTTCCCTCTGACACTGTTGATCCTTTTAGCTATCGTAAGGGGGTAAGTAAAAAAATAGCAAATAAAGAAAAAAAACAATAAAGCGTATATAATTGCGACACAAATCATATTGTAATTGAATGTTATTAAAAAAATACCTTTCCTTTTCAATCTGCAGCTGTTGTAATTTTCTGTATTATGCAATGCAATATGGCTACCTGGAGGTGTTCTGTACACAGAATGTACACTGACCACACCCCAGAAACATCATTTCCTGCTTGTGTGATTGGCTCACTCATTTTCCAAGAATACAAGTCAGATTTTTGGCATCCCCTGCAACAAAAATGTCATTTTTTGTGAGATATTCCCAATAGGAACATGTCTAAAGGAATGCAGGCCCAGCAGATTTCCTCATTAGAGCCCTGCAGCTGCCACAGCTGACAGATAATTATGAAACCACTCTCACTCATTAGACCCACTCAGCACAGAGGCATAGAGGAACAAACAGTGATTTCTTCAGAATAACAAAAGGTAGGAATCTGCAACAAAGGTTATTATAATCCTTGTAATGTACAGGGATCATCCAGAGGGCGCTCCAGTAGACGTCCATTGACGAAACACGTAGGGTGGAGTTACTTACATCAATGTCAATTCCGGTTTGCAGTCTCTAGCCGTGGAACGCGGAAGCACTCCGGCGTCTGCATTTGAAAACTGAAATCAATCAGCCTGAACAGTGAGAGTTTGTATTACTTGCCTTCATTGTAACTCGATATACTACACCATGGGGTTTTTCTGTTTTTGAGCACCCAGATCGGACCTGCATTCCTTGAGGATCCACCTGAGTCTGGCTCATTATAGACAGATTGGACCCCGTGGACCACCTCTTTGCCTGACATTGGAATTCATACTTATCCTCAACCAACAAGTTTATACTGAAGGGTGAAACAAGGGTGAGTGCGGTACCTAGTGGGCATCACAGGTATAGGCACTAGATCTACATAGTCCACTTTATCTCACCCACCATTCATTGTTTAAGTTGTCACGGGCACTGTTCCCAGCACCACCTATAAAGGGACCTTCCCCTATTATTTCTGGATTATAATCACTCCTTGGTTGTTTACTTTTTCACATCTTCATATTTGGATATATACCGTTAGCACTTCACGAATAAATGTATTAATTTGTTGCACTTTGTTTTATTTAACTTTCAATATCCTCTCTCAGCACAGAGCACTTTATAAGGGCATATATGTCAGCCCAGATCTAGATCCTACTATTTGCACCTGCACTTTATTTGCACTTGTGGATTATTTATTTTCATGTTTTTGAATAGATATTTATAGGATCTTGGTATCTGCATATATTTATACCAGGTAGCGCCGGTACCGACCTTTTCTCTTTTTAATTTTACCCTTGACCCCTACATTTTAGGGGTTGGTTGGTGGCAGATTTTTACACCTGTATATATATATATTATATTTATTCCATAGCGCTGGTCACCCCCCCCCCTCCTTTTTACTATCCAGAGGGGAATGTTTTTTTCTCAACAAAAGTGGAGTTACACTTTAAAGCAAAATTAAACCCTCCTATCCTTTACAGCCAACGAAGCTGCTTCTGTTTAATCTGCAACTGCCATGGTGCTGCACATGTGACCAGTTATGACACCAGCCATTTGACACAAGCAAATGTGACAGTTGTCAATCCCAGCATTCCAGGATTGTACCGTTTTGTTTTTTTTTTGTAAAACTGTTAAATTGATGGGTTTAGTTCCACTTTATGATTTAGTTCTGGGGCTCTAGGCTCCAGCAAAATGGCAGCCTCCAGCAAGAATAAACAGGAAGGCAGTTTAGAGCACACACTGATTTTGGTAGCATAATCATTAATGTGGAATGTGCATTCTTTGTTAAAGAACAATATTTTTTATCAAGCTGTTTTCGGTAAAGTTCCGCTTTAAAAACGCCCCTTTTGTAATCTGAGGAAGCATAGAAGTATGGATGGTGCCGTGCCAAAACCAGATAGGAAGATATCACGCCAACCCTTCTCCTAACACTCTTGATTCAGCCTGATGTTAACAAAACTCAATAGCTCAAACTGAAATTTACACACACAAGTAAATGAGTTTGAGAAATACAAAGCACTCCAAAAAGATGTGCTTCACACATTTACTGCAAAGACAGTGTCACATCAGTATACAATTGGAAGATCCCCCCCCCCCCCCAAATCCTGTTCTGGCGAGAACTCAAAATGTAGGATTTCCTTTCACTTTTACTTTTGGTGATGGTGGTCACCACATAGAGAGAATGAATTGGCATAACAAGGACACAGACAGCAATCAAAACCTGACAATGGCTCCGATCCCTCTCTACTGTGTTTAAAATGGCTTTCTGGATAGCACTTCTGCCTGTCAGCAATAAGGAAGTTGGTTCAATCCCCAACCATGACGCTATCTCCATTAAGTTTGCATGTTCTTACTACTAAACTGTTCTGTTTTTCTTTTTTTTTTTTTTATCGAACAGCCAATTACAATGGGAGTATTGTGCCACCACCGTGAGCCAACTAGACATGCCACATTAAATTTTCTGCGACCACAATGTAAATCATTCCGGCTGTGGCATGTGAACATCTCCCTCTGGCTGTATAGTAGAATTTAGGGGGCGGTCAAGGGGCAAGGGCTGTAATATTAGATGTCCAGAGAACCCCACAACCCCTTACATGAGATGTCAACCCCCCCCCCACCATCAGAAGTCAAAAGCCACCCACCCTTCCTTACATCTCAATGCACCCTCTTACCTTGAGCTGCTGCCAGGAAGAAGATGTGGGTGGATCTGGGAAGAAGTGCAGGGTCTGGAGGAGACCCAGAGAAGGTCTGGAGTCAGCTTTCAGAGTCTGCTGAATGCTGAGACCAGAGGAGGCAGAGACAAGGTGGTGTTAAGGCTGCACAGGGAGGTGCAGGATCTGTAGGAGGAGTTCTGCCTTCCTCTCTGCTGCAGACTGCTTAGAAGGGGGGTGGGCAAAGATGAGCCTTTCTGCAGCTGCACAGAGGAGTGCAGGATCTGGCAAAGGAATTCGGTCCTCTCTGCTGCCAACTACAGAGACAAGGTCGGCGCAGAGACCAGGGGGGTGCTGCAGCTGCAGGAGAGGTGCGAGGGCCACATGAAATAGCCCGGGGGGCCACATTCAGCCCGCGGGCCTTGTGTTTGACACCTGTGCCAAAAGCGGAGTTCCGGCCTCAAAAACCACTTTGGGCCATCCGCTTGCTTACAATCACCTGAAAAATAAATGGATAGTCCCGATTATTTTTTTTTGTTTACTTACCTTGCTATTGATGAAAATATACTCACCTTTCTTCCACTTCCTCCCTCTGCGGCCGCGGCCCGCGCCGTCACTTCCTGCTTGCATTGACTCCTGGGAGATGAAATGAACGTCATCGCTCCCAGGAGTCAATGCGCCTGCATCGGCCCTGCTCGTCACTTCCGGTGCAGGCGCGTCATTCCCTGCTAAACAGCTTCTGGGCATGTCCAGAAGCTGTGCAGGGATGACGCTCCTGCCCCGGAAGTGACGTGCGGGGCCGGTGCAGGGCATTCTCAGAGATGTATAGTAACTAAGTAGAAGTACTTCACTACTGTACTTAAGTACCGAAAGGCGGTATCTGTACTTTCCTAGAGTAGAATTTTTTTCTCCTACTTCCACTTTTACTTCACTAAATTTTTTCAATGATTTCAATACTTCTACTCCGATATTTTTTTTTTGTGCTGCATAGTTACTCGTTACAATTATAAAAATTACCACTGCCAGGACAGTAGATGGCAGGTTTCATGAAGCTCAAAACATGTGTATTATCAGCGCATACGAAAATAAAAGCTACTGTATGTATAAATAAAAGCTGCATTTGAAATAATAAAAAACAATATGATGTTCAAACTTTTGACTTCTTTCTTTAATAACTACATAACACAGTACTTGTACTTTTACTTTCAGTACTTGAGTAGCAATTTTTTTTTCAAAACTACTGGTACTTTTACTTTCAGTACTTGAGTAGCAAAATTTTTTAAAAAAACTACTTGCAATACTTAAGTACAAAAAATGTTGAATACTTTAGTACTTCTACTCAAGTCACTTTTTGATCGAGCACTTCCACTTCTACTCAAGTCACTTTTTGATCGAGCACTTGTACTTTTATTCAAGTATGGGTTTCGAGTACTTTATACAACTCTGGGCATTCTGGGACTGAAGAGGACACGGAAGAGGACACCGAAGAGGACACAGAAGAGGAAGCTCTGGCTTCAGCTGCCCACACCTGAGATGGCAGCGCTGGACAAGACATTTTCAAGGTAAGTATTTCTTCTAAAAGGTAAGTGCGACCTGGGACAGTTCAGAGGCTATCCATTATGTCCCGGGGGTATTTTCATCTAAAAACCTTTCCGAGGCCGGAACTCCGCTTTAAAGAGAAAAATGGGGAAATCTGCATGTATAGCAGCGATCTACTGAATATTTTTATTTTTATTTTTTTGCTTATTTTGACATTTTAAAAAAGAAATTGAAAGTCACTTTCCCCAGCGAAGAATTTCTTGCCACAAGGAGGCTGCAGGCCTAACAAGTGCTAACCAGAAGCCGGTGAGAAGCAGCATAAAGCATACAAGTAACCGCCCTCCGCAAATAAGGCAATAATGCGAAGAAAGCACAAGGAAATCACCGAGGCCAATCACACCATCCACAACAAAGTCCCTCAGTTGAAAGGAGCACAATAAAGCAAAGACCATGATAATCACTCCTAAATAAACAATTTAAGATTACAGGACATACCCGAAGGTTCTCTTTGATCTTCTCCCAGAACGGCTACCTGGCAAGAACCCAGGGCTGATCCGCACTGAGAAAGTACAATATAATGGGGATATGGGTCAGTATGCAGCCTTCAATACCTTTCCACCCACTCGATGAAAAGAAAAGAAATGAAGAGGCACAGAAAATGCTAACAATGTGTACAAATAAAAGGGAGTGATTGAAGTTGCAAATGTATCTAAAGCCAAAATGTTCATTTTAGATCTGAATAGTGGTAAGGAGTTAGAGCCCCTGTCAGATTTTTATTGCTGCCTTTGTCTCTATTAGGGAGATAACCCTCTCTATTATTCCTGGCAGTCCAATGTTCCTTGGCTGGAAAAGAGGGAGAAACCAGGTTGTAACTAGAACAGGAATAGAAAAGAAATCTCCCAATGGGGATACCTGTTCTGGACAGGGCCGGTGCTAGACTATTTTGTGCCCTAGGCAAGACTAGCTACTTGTGCCCTCCCCCACCCGCTGAAAAAGGAACTTCACTTGGGGGGTGGGGGGTAGAGAACAGTTGCCAAGTGGTAGGCTATAGGGGCTACTAGAATAATGCCTCATATATAGACTATTATGAATTTTAATTAACCACTTAAGCCCCGGAAGATTTTACCCCCTTCCTGACCAGGGCCTATTTTGCAATTCGGCACTGCGTGACTTTAACGGACAATTGCACGGTCGGGCGACGCTGCACCTAAACGAATTTGACGTCCTTTTTTTCCCCACAAACAGAGCTTTCTTTTGGTGGTATTTGATCACCTGTGCGATTTTTTGATCATGCGCTATAAACAAAAAAAGAGCGTCAATTTTGCAAAAATAACAATATTTTTCACATTTTTTTATATGAAATTCCCCCCAAAAAAATCTAAAAATCAACATTTTTTAAAATTTTCGGCCAATTTGTTTTATGCTACATATGTTTGGTAAAAAAAATCGCAAAAAGCGTATTTTGATTGCTTTGCGCAAAAGTTATCGCGTTTACTAAAAAAGGGAAAGATTTTTGTCATTTTTGTTTTTTTTTTAACGCGTAATGGCGGCGATCTGCGATTTCTTTTGCGGTACTGCGACATTACAGCGGACAGATCGGACCCTTGACTGACATTTTTGACACTTTTGGGGTTACCAGTGACATTTCTACAGTAATCAGTGCTATACATATGCACTGTTACTGTAAAATTATACTGGCAGTGAAGGGGTTAACTTTTTTTTGAGAGGGAGGGGTTATGTGTGTCCCTAGGGGCATGATTCTAACTGTGATTGGCTGTGGCTTGAGGTGTATGAACAGTGATCAACAGTCCTACATAGTAGAACCGTATGATCACCATTCATACACAGGGAAGAATGACAGACAGCTTGTTTACATTAGCCGCCTGCCTTTCTCCCTCTGCACCGACGATCGCCGAGTGACCGGCGGTCATCGGGTCCGCCGGTCACACACGCGGGGGGGTCCGTGACCGTGCGGGAGCGCGCCTCTGGGGGCGCGCGCTCGCTCCCTAGACCCTCACAGGCTAGCGACGTTGTACTACGTCGCTCTGCCTGTGAGGGGCTGACCGCCGCAGTAAATAGTCGTGCGGCGGTCGGCAAGCGGTTAATAGCTAAAACTAAATCCAGGTGTAGGTAGGGCTACCCCTGCACTGGCTGGCATTACATACAAAGGCACAGGTTGCACATGACCAAGGCTAGCTATGGCTTTTGTACTCTGATTACTTCACATGTTAAATACATATACACGTAAAGATATAATCCACCACTTTCATTTCTTTTTATTTAACATTCCTCTTTTACAGTTTTCCCCACATTTCATGCAGACCAAACTTTGACAGGGATTGGGACAAACTATACTAAGTGATAGGGGTTGGGATAAACTGTAATCCTGAAAGACAAAAACAGAGGAAACTCCCAGCTCAACTCACCAACCAATCTGCTTACCAACCGAATTAACCTGTTCAACAGTATGCGTTAAAAACTTTGTTACTGGAGTACTATTGGTGTAGGGGGGGGGACACTGCACACCTTTGCTGTCATTGTGCTATGTGCTGGGTGTCCATGATGCCCATGCCCCTTTGGGGAGGACTGGGCTACCTCCAGGCCCACCTGTCCCTCATCTATCCATTAGAATGCCTGTGCCTCCATTGTGGAGACTCCCATAAATTAGTAGGGTTAGGACTGCAGGTAATACAGGGTGCCATGAAGGGACCTTGCAGCTTACGCATGCATTTGCAAATGTTTGCTAACTAAATCAAATTTTTTTAACGCATACTGTTGGACAGGTTAATTGGGTGGTAAGCAGACTGGTTGGTGAGTTGAGCTGGGAGTTTCCTCTGTTTTTGTCTTTCATGCGTTTGCCAGTCCATGTGCTCCTTGCTGTGAAGGCCAGTTATAGATGGGGGCAGGGGCCATTTCTTTGTTACTGGAGTAATATTGGTGGGGGGACACACTGGACAACTTTGCTGCCATTGTGCTATGTGCTGGGTGTCCATGGTGCCCCCTCCTTTGGGGAGGACTGGGCTACCTCCAGGCCCACCTGTCCCTCATCTATCCATTAGAATGCATGTGCTTCCATTGTGGAGAGTCCCATAAATTAGTAGGGTTGGGACTGCAAGTAATACAGGATGCCGTGAAGGGGCTTTGCAGCTTACGCATGCATTTGCAAATGTGTGCTAACTAAACCCCTGTTTTTAATGCATACTGCTGAACAGGTTAATTTGGTTGGTAAGCAGACTGCTTGGTGAGTTGAGCTGGGAGTTTCCCCTGTTTTTGCCTTTCATGCATTTACCTGTCCGTGTGTTCCTTGCTGTGAAGGCCAGTTATAGATGGGGGCAGGGGCCATTTCTTTGTTAATAAACTGTAACCTTGCCAGGCAGCAATTCTTATTAAAAGCCATATACTGTACCTACCTTCTCAGCTCCATGCCAGGGACTACCGACTCCTCTGCTCTGTTGTGGGTAGGACTGGAGGAGGGAATGACGTGATGTCACGTTAAGGTGTGACGCGCCAGCACTTAGCTCATCAGCTGGCTGGAAGTGCCTGGCACGGCACCTGTCCTGGCACAAAAAGTGTATATCCAATATTTAGGGCATTGTGGTGAGTTGCCAGCCCATTATGCCTTAAAGCAGGATTTTACCCATAACAACTTGATAGAAAAAAATGTTCTTTAGCATGGAACATACATTCCACATTAATAATTATGCCACCAAAATCAGTGTGTGCTGTAAATTGCCTCCAGTATTGCTCCTGTTTATTCTTGCTGGAGGCTGCCATTTTGCTGAACCCCAGAGCCCCAGCACTAAATGATAAAGTAGAACTAAACCCATCACTTTAACAGTTTCACAAAAACCGGTACATTCCTGGAATGCTGGGATTGACAACTGTCACATTTGCTTGTGTCCTCAATCTAACTGTCAAACCATCAAATAGCTGGTGTCATAACTGATCACATGTGCAGCACCATGGCAGTAGCAGATCAAACAGAAGCAGCTTCCTTGGCTGTAAAGGATAGAAGGGTTTAATTCCGCTTTAAGGATGTCAGCAGTTCGGCCTCTACAAACTCTGCAGTGCCCAAAAATGGAGAGGAACTGATCATGTGCAGAGCAAGGTGAGACAGTGTATTACTGGATTTTATAAAATATAGACACTTATTTTTAATGTTTTACATAGCTATAAGCAGCAGTAAATCTTTAAAATATCAGCAGATTGGCCTCTACATTTTCAGCACAGTGCCGAAAAATAGAGATCAACTGAGCATGTTCAGAGCAGGGTGAGACAGTGTATTACTGGATTTTAAACAGTGTGGGAAGGTGCAGCCGGGTGCAGCGGCAGTAAACACACAGAGTCCGATTGCAGAAAACAGAATTTGTATTAATGCAAATTCCAGTAATTCACAGCAAATTCGACAGGAAGGCACCTGACCAAGAACACTCATGGCAAAATCAGCAATGTGTAGCAGAGCAGGTCTAGATGTGCCGACAGTGTCTGTCTTGAGGGGCGGAATGTAGCCTGGCCAGACTCAGCCCAAATGGGGTGGTCTCCAGGAGGATGGCATGGCCCTGTCCTTTCCTTACTCAACTGGGACCTCCCCCTGTCGCCGATCACTATCCCTGTCAGATGAGTGACTTGTCCCTACACTACCCACATGCAAAGTGTGTGCCCAGCCTGGGAGCCAGGGCCCTAAATATGCCCAGCCTGACCCAATATGGCTGCTAGATTCACATGGGGTGGCAGCATTCAAGGGGATATTTTCTCCAGTGACCCAGGAAAACATAGAGGAACCATATTCCTCTTGACTTCCTCTCCCCCTGAAATGCCGATGTGGTTGAGCGCCACCTGCAGTGGAGAAAATAGACTGCAGTTACCTAGAGGTATAGGCACTTACTGTTACTGTTTTGCATAGCTATACCTGAAAAAGGGGACAGCATGAAGTGATCCAGTAGGAATTTTATGACAAACGTTCCGCTTTAAAGTACATGTGTAACCTTTTTTTCTTTTTTGTGTTAGAAAGAAATAAAGCAAACCTTCACCCTTATTCTCTACTTTCCACTTGACTACATGTTAACATCTTGGTGCTCAGTGTGTGATTCATCTGGTCTAGGGGAGTGTTTCACACTGGTCCAATAGGGAGGCATATTGGACAGTGGAGGAAACCAGGCCAATGGGTACACAGGCTTTGATATAGCCTCAGTGATTGGCACAGACTGGTAGTCTCAGTGCATTCTGGGGTATGGTATAAAATCCAGGAGCACATGTGCTCGGGGTCTTTGGCTGGTGAGCAGAGTCCAGGAAGGAGGGTGGCGGCTGCCTCCTCCTCTGTAGCAGTTGGTTCGTGTTTGCAGGCGGTAGGCCTGGTGGACCAGAAGGAAGGAGTTGAATCCAGAGTTCCATGAGAACTGACTGGAGGAGTTGAGACACTGGAGACCCTAGAAAAACAGCATCGTGAGTACAGGGGATCGTATCTACGGGCCTGACCTGAGAGGGGGCCACGCCAGAGTAGTAAAGTCAGAGGACGGGTGTCAGCTAGTGGAGTGAAAGGGGGTGCTAGGCGAGTACCCTGAAGATAGTTAATTAATCAAGTCATCTACTCGGAGACTTAATCCTAAAGTGCATCTAGTGGCAAGGTGAACCAGCAGCCTGGCTGACATCTACAGGCAGAAGTCCTCATCTTTGTAAATAGTTAAATTGTGTAGTATCCCTCTCTTCCTGTCTCCTATCCCTATTTAAAAGAAAAACACAAAACAACTACAACCCCTCGACTGTTTATTGACTGAGCCAAGAAGAAAAGAGTTAAATTGTGTATGCTGCAGTTGCTAACGGTAACCCAGGGGAACCCGAAGGTTTAATATTCCGCAGTCCTCAAGGGGGCAGTGCTACACTAGAATGACATAACCCTCAGCTGTCTGAAGCCTCCTGGGACACTCATATCACACATCACAGGAAGATTTGGGGCTATCTATGGAAACTGCAGATGCATCATCAGACCTGCCGGCTGCCTCTCCCTGGATCTAACAGCTTGGCCCCCTGATGATGCACTTCAATACATGGGCATCACCAGGCGGCCGGCTGTAAGGACCTGAAGGAGACAGCAGGCACCCAATGATGCAACAAAGGAAAATAGTGGCATGGGACCAGGTCTTCCGCTAATTCGTTTTTTGGATAAGGTTGAGAAGGATTAGAACCTTTGTCAGGTTATTACTGCTATCCGAGGTTCCTTTTGGACCAATTTCACACATTTTACTGCCACAGTGACAACAGTTTCATCAGACAGGAAGTGAGGGAAAATCACAAAACTACAGACAGACAGACAGACAGACAGAAATACAAATCTGAGAGGGGCTCTAGCCTTCCTCTTCTGTACTTTTAAAAATATGTATTTTTTATGTTGCTGTTGAGATTTTCCATCACTTCTGGTGATCTGGTGAGAAACTTTTTTCACCTGGATAGTAAATGAGCAAAGTCTTCGTAACGGGGCCTCAGATACACTATAAAACCAACATGGTTTTGGCTGGACATACATTTATTTGAAGTGATAAAACCTATAAAACTTTCCTGGTGATGATAGGGTTAAACAAGTCCTGATTTTTATGATTTCATATTCAGTAATATTATGAGGTTATTGCTGGGCCTAGAGCCCTGACCATCGGCCCTAGCAGGACACGATGAGAAAGATCCGTTTTCCGGCGTGCTTGTCTTTCTCCCATGAAGTCTCTCTTTGCTGAGCCATTCAAGAAATGCATGCAGAAGGCAGTAAATACACACAGTGTGATCTCACAGTCACGGTGACCTGCACACATGCCACAAATAGGAAATGAAAATCAGGCCGAAGAATTATGAGCAGCTCATATCATTCAGAAAACAAGGGATACAAGCTGAGAGATTAATGCAGAAAGAAGAATTAATTAATATAAGCCAAAATGAGCAAAAATGATGCCATAAAGAATGATATACTATTCTCAGCAAGCAAATAAAAAAAGATGGCACTACAAAACGCAGATGATTATAGACCAGGGGTATTGAATTCAAATTCAAGGAGGTCCGGTCTGTAAAGTTTGCCTCCAACATAACAGAGGCCCAAATCTCATGTCTGTACTATGATTTAGATCCTAGTATATATTTAGTTATTGCATGTCTTTAAAAAATAAGAAACGTACAATTTCCATAGGATCTCAATAATATTCATCTATTCTTAGCATGCTCCTTACATCAGGTGACCCCATCAGAGTGCCCCCTTACATCAGGTGTCCCCATCAGAGTGCCCCCTTACATCAGGTGTCCCCATCAGAGTGCCCCCTTACATCAGGTGTCCCCATCAGAGTGCCCCCTTACATCAGGTGTCCCCATCAGAATGCCCCCTTACATCAGGTGTCCCCATCAGAGTGCCCCCTTACATCAGGTGTCCCCATCAGAATGCCCCCTTATATCAGGTGTCCCCATCAGAGTGCCCCCTTACATCAGGTGTCCCCATCAGAATGCCCCCTTACATCAGGTGGCCCCATCAGTGTCCCCCTTAATTCAAGTGTTCCCTATCAGAATACCCCCTTACATCAGATGTCACCATCAGAGTGTCCCCTTACATCAGGTGGCCCCATCAGTGTCCCCCTTAATTCAAGTGTTCCCTATCAGAATACCCCCTTACATCAGTTGTCACCATCAGAGTGTCCCCTTACATCAGGTGGCCCCATCAGTGCCCCCCTTAATTCAAGTGTTCCCTATCAGAATACCTCCTTACATCGGATGTCACCATCAGAGTGTCCCCTTAGAAAGAAAGGGGGAGGCAGTGGCACTGCCTAGAAGTGTCTATTAAATAATATTGTGACCAAGGGGACAAAAAATTATAAACATGTGAATTGCCTAATGAAATTGGAATGGGTTCAAAGGAAAGTGTCTAGTGCTCAAATGGAATGTCCAATAATTTTAGGTTTGGAGATGTGAAATATAAATACTGTATTTTCTGGCGTATAAGACTACTTTTGAATCTCAAAAAATCCCCCAAAAATGGGAGGTCGTCTTATACGCCGAGTATAATATCTCCAAGGTAACCGAAATATAAGTATTACAGGTAGATCATGTAATAGGGGGGTCGTCTTATACGCCCAGTCGTCTTATACGCCGGAAAATACGGTAAATAAATAAATAGATAAATTGGAAACTTATAATTAGATGGTGGTACAGGGAATCGGATCTGGTAAATATTAGCAATAATAAGTCATAATGGATAAAATCTCATAAAAAAGTTCTTCAAATCAAAGGTATCAGAAGAATGGTACATAATAAATGTTATATATATATAGTACTGCATTGAAAAGAAGTGGATCCGATAATGCATATATAATATAATAGAATTGCACAATTTCTTAAAACCTTAATTAAATATAAAGTGCAAAAAGTGACAAATAGTGCAAATAGTGTAAAAACTCAAGTGATAGTGCAAATATCACATACGGTATACCCAAAGAGTATTAAGGTGACTGGAATGTGGTTCCCCTTACATCAGGTGGCCCCATCAGTGTCCCCCTTACATCAAGTGTTCCCTATCAGAATACCCCATTACATAAAGTGTCCCCATCACAATGCCCCCCTTACATCAAGTGTCCTCTATCAGAATGCCCCCTTACATCAAGTGTCCCCATCACATTGCCCTCCTTTCCCTCAGTATCCCCTTACATCAGATTTCCCCATCAGACTCCCTATTACATCAGGTGTTTTTGTTAAAAAAAAGAACCCAATAAGTGCATATTGATTGGCTTGCGCAAACGTTATCGCGTCTACAAACTAGGGGAAAGATTTATGTCATTTTTACTTATTTATTTTTGACTAGTAATGGCGGCAATCAGCGATTGTTTGCGGGACTGCGACATTGCGGCGGACAGATCGGACACCTAACTAACATTTTTTACACTTTTGGGGGGGACCAGTGACATTACTACAGTAATCAGTGCTAAAAATATGCACTGTTACTGTAATAATGACTCTGGCAGGGAAGGGGTTAACACCACGGGTGATCAAAGGATTCAATGTGTCCCCAGGGGTTGCTTTCTAACTGTGTGGGGCTTGTATTTACTGAATGAACACAGAGACCTGTGTTCCTAAATAAGAAGAACACGGGATCCCTGTGTTCATTACTGACAGAACAGCGTTTACATCAGCAGACTGACGTTTTGTCTGTAGAAATACCCCCGCGGGGGTTGCTGATAAGTGTGTTTTCTTCTGTACTGCCTTGACCCTGTAAAGCGTCCAGCCCTCCTGACACTCTAGGTTCAGAGATGTTGCATATACCTTTAAGTAATACACTGAAATAATATGAATGGGTTTTAATTTTACTCAGAAGAAGAACTTGCAAAATTATATTAGTCAACTAGAACTGTAATAATTGCAGTCTGAACTCTGAGCAGGTGCCCTCTGACCAAATCCTGATGTCCATCAATGAGGGTCCTGGAAGAACAGGTGATGGCAATCCTCCACGCTCTGTGGCCTCGAGATGGCTGTGCTCTGCTGTCTCAGGGTGTCCCGTCGACTCCACCGGGTCAGCGATGCTGCAAGGATGTCTATAGGGCTGCGATGAACATCCGTCCCGCCAGGGCTGAATATACAAGCAGATGGGCGGTGTGCAGTCTGCTATCTCGCTCTCGATACAGCAGACTGATGTGCACACGATGGATTCCAGGAAGCAAGAGGTCCCAAGCCTGTTCTGCAGATCCTTTATAGCCTCTCCCAAGATGCTCCTCTGTAATCCAAAGCTTGCTGGGAAATATAGTTCTTAAACAATCCAGCCGCATAGTCATAACCTTACAGTGGACTACAATTCCCACAATGACTTTCTCTCAGTCTCTGCAATATGATGATTTAATCCTGAAACAAACACTAGAGGGATACAAAGACAATCTGATGGAACAGAAGGTGAGTCTGCACTATCAGATAATGGTAGTCCGGTCCTGGCTACATGTCTCCAGGGGGAGCGGTTGCAGATGCCCGGCGGCAATCACAGCCACTGGACCTGCTGATTGGCTCCCCCTGTGCTGAATGGGCCTACTGGCGGTCCCGCAAAGCGCGTACTGTTACATTGTTTCGTGGGACAGAGCCGACCTGCCACAGTATATGTATTGCTGCCAGTTGGCAAGTGGTTAATATTGCCTGAAATTTTGTGGGCTGATAACTTCCTGTGCTCTCTGCCTGTGCAAAAGAGGGGTTATGGAGATGAGGAGGGGGAGGAGATATTGAGTAGGCAGGGCTGACACTGCATGCCTAAGAATTCAGAGCTGTGTTGTACCATCAAAGGTCAGAGCTGTGTTGTACCATCAGAGTTGTATAAAGTACTCGAAACCCATACTTGAGTAAAAGTACAAGTGCTCGATCAAAAAGTGACTTGAGTAGAAGTACTAAAGTATTCAACATTTTTTGTACTTAAGTATTGCAAGTAGTTTTTTTTTTAAATTTTGCTACTCAAGTACTGAAAGTAAAAGTACCAGTAGTTTTGAAAAAAAAAATGCTACTCAAGTACTGAAAGTAAAAGTACAAGTACTGTGTTATGTAGTTATTAAAGAAAGAAGTCAAAAGTTTGAACATCATATTGTTTTCTATTATTTCAAATGCAGCTTTTATTTATACATACAGTAGCATTTATTTTCGTATGCGCTGATAATACACATGTTTTGAACTTCATGAAACCTGCCATCTACTGTTCTGGCAGTGGTAATTTTTATAATAGTAACGAGTAACTATGCAGCACAAAAAAAAAGTATCGGAGTAGAAGAATTGAAATCATCGAAAAAATGTAGTGAAGTAAAAGTGGAAGTAGGAGAAAAAAATTCTACTCTAGGAAAGTACAGATACCGCCTTTCCGTACTTAAGTACGGTAGTGAAGTAGTTCTACTTAGTTACTATACATCTCTGTGTACCATCAAAGGGGAACATGGGAGCACACTAGTTATTTTCTGTGTTTCAAGGGGTAAAACTAAGCTTTTTTTTTTTTTTTTTTGCCTTAACCTAGTCTTTAATCCCCATAGGTGCTGAAAAGTTGCTTTTCTGGAAGGCCTGTGAACCTATAAAGATGCAATCCAGGTCGCTCCAGGTTCTGAACACTACCGTCCCCCTTTTACCCTAGTAAAGTCTGCAAATTCCGGCTGCAATTGATTATGAAAATCTCAGAATTAAGGGAGGCCCAGAGTAAAGACAGGCTCAACAGAGGCCCAGCATGACAGGGTTAAAGCAGGCATGTCCAACCTGCGGCCTGGAACAGCAGGCAATGCGGCCCACTGCCTCCTGACAATTTTTTTTTGCTGGGGAGGAAGGAAGTCGGGTCGGGGGCACGGCCACAGCAGCTTCCAACTAACGGTAGGCAGAGGCTGGCTTGGAGGGGAGGAGGGGGGGGGGGGCAAGAATGTGCAGTGTTTCTGACTCCTACCACCATGACCACTTCAAATCACTGAAGTAGTCATGGTGGTTAGAGTTTTCCTTTATTATCTCTAAGAAAAAGTAAACCTCTGTATACTGATTCCATTTCATTTGATCATCCTCTATTTGTGCTAAATTTGTGTGGGGGGCACGGCGGCATGGGAAAGGCGCGGCGGCATTTTACTACTTATATACCTTAGCTATAGTTTATATTTTATATGCGGCCCGAGAAAATTTCTCTACACTCAATGTGGCCCACAGAAGCCAAAAGGTTGGACACCCATGGGTTAAAGGGTCAGTAGGACAAAAATATTTAAATAGGTGTATACATGAGTGGGTGTTAATTGGTTTAGGAGGGGGAGTAGGTAGATAGGGGAGAAGTTGCAGGGGGGGGGGGGGGGATGGATAGGCAGAAGGGACGGCTGATCTTCATTCAAAGGGAGATCAGCCAGGGGAAAACCTCCCTCCCACCCACCCTGTTATTGGGGATACTTGGGAATACTGGAGGATTGGGGCGTTTTTTTCTTCATCTGTGGGGATGTTTAAGGTACGGATCCCAGTTGTTATAATAGAGGTATCTGCAGCTGGTGTCTCCGAGTCGGTGGTGTTGCGGCTGGAGGCCTGTAGTAGGTCGCAGGTATTTCTCTTCTTGTGAGTGAGGCCTACGAGGACCTTGAGGCTCCAGTTCTACTGTATTTTTACGTGGTATTCACATTGTTATGTTATTTATAACATTGGTTAATAAAAGGCCGCCTTGGCCATTAAACTCCAGTTGGTTGTTAGCGTGGTTATTACAGGGTTAGAGGGAGTGGTCTTAGCCAAAGTGGTCAAAAGACATCTTTAGTACCCTAGTCATGGAAAACTGGGTAGAATTTCTAACGATTCCAATGTTTCCTGGACAGCATTTGCTGTTTAAAGTTGCTGTTTAAAATGCAATTCTCCAGCTGTTGCATAACTAACATAAAGGAATGCTTGCCAGCCAGAACTCTGGATCTGATGCTTTAACCGGCACTAGATTGGGAACTCAGCACGAGACAGGCTGCTGGTGAGTTTGGAAGATTAGGCACCATGTGCCTCCTCCTTATTTAAAGGAAATCTGTACTAAATGTCTATCAAGCTCTTAAAATCAACTGTACTGTAAAGGACCTAGGTTTTTTACTTGGGCTTGAAATGACAACTATAGAAAGGATGCTAAAATAGGAAAGGTTAAAAAAAAGGGATTTAAATGGTGTATTATACATGACAAGGGGTATTGCAGATGGCAAAGACTTATCATTATTCCTAAAAGCTACCTTACTTTACCAAAATCCCAAAAAGTAAGACAACACCCTTAGGCTAGATTGTAACAACCATAGCAACCATTTATGATCAACATTATTAAATATCACCCAAAAACAGAATAGAATGGGAAGTATGGTCTTTGAAGATCCTTGCCATTTGCTAGAACAACCAGAAATACAATCTTTAAATAAAACTTTACTACAACAGTCTACTTTCTCCACTGCAGGTGGCGCTCAACCACAGCCATATTGCAGGAGGAAAGGAAGTCGAGAGGAACATGGTTCTTCTATGGTCTTCTGGGTCACTAGGGAAGCAATCCGATTGGATTCTGCCATCCCATGTGACTCTAGCATCCATCTTGGGCCAGGCAGAGTCTATTTGAGGCCCTGGCTCTCAGGCTTGGCGCAAATTTCACGTGTAGGTAGTATAGGGACAGGTCACCTGTCTGACAGGGACAGTGATTAGTGGGAGGGAGAGTTTTCCATTGAGTAGAAAAAGGAAAGGTATATGCTATTGTGCCTGGAGACCTTCCCATTTGGGTCCAGATCGGCCAGACCGCATTCTGCCTCTCAAGACAGGCGTTGTCCGCGCACCTGAGACCTGCTCTGCTGCACGTTGCTGTTACATGCTGTGATTGTTGTCTGTTGTGAAATACTGTATTCTGCATTAACATAAGTTCTGTTCTCTGCAACCGGAGTCTGTGTAATCACTGCCGCCGCACCATGCTGACCTCCCCACTACCATATCTGAGACAGATCTCATAATCCCTGACATTGACTGCGAATAATGTCCTCCAAAGGCTTTGACCCTGCTGAGCTGCAGTGGCATGCACAAAAGAGTTCCAAATCAACAGTCATTGTTAAAACTGGTGTAGTACCCTACAAATAGGTGCTAGGTAAAACTATAGTGGGCCTTGTCTGCCTAACAGCAGGGCTGTGATTTAACTAGTCAGGGTGTCAGGGCTTCCAGATGTGCCTGCTGAGGGGAGAAGTATCCCCACTGGCTCCTGTGAGAGGCTTCTCATAGGGCAGTGTGGGAAGCCCAATCAGGGGACACATCCCAGCTTGTAACTACCCCAGAAAGCAGATTATGCTGCAAGGGATTCTGGGAGTGTGTATAAGTTTGGGGGGAAGTGCGTGGCAAGGTGTCTTTGGTGGGAGCAGAGTCCTCCTGTCTGAGGAAGGTGGATATCTCGGGGTGTCGTCTGAGTGTCCAGAGAGTGCTGAGTTAAGCTGAGGGGGATCCGGTGTACCGAGAACCTGCAGAGAGCGAGAGGGGGTCCAGTCCCAGGAAAGCCTACACAGGTCGTGAGTACTGCGGATTGCCCCTGGGGGGTCTGCCTAGAGTCAGAGGGGACCACTCCGGAAGAGGTTCGGGGATCCAAGGTCAGCTAGCTGTAAAGGGGGTACCTAGGTTGAGGACCCTGAAGTGTAAAGGGGGTACATAGTCAGTGGACCCAGAAGAGTTCAAGGAGCAAAGGGGGCACCTGCAGTCTGGGCCCTGAATTGTATTGCGTGTGCCAGTTACAATGTTAACTATTTGGAGTTCTACAAAATACTACTTCAAGCTGTGCCAGGCAGGGGAAAAGAATTTAAAGACTTACACAATGAAGCAGTGTCAGGAGTTCTACAGTTCTCAGTCTTGGATCTACTGGACTATAGGTCGGGGATTCAACACTTCCTCTGTTTTACAGAGTGTTCTCAGAGTCAGTGGGCGTTGGCTGGCCCTGGCTAGCGTCAAGGAAGCGCCAACAGGCATTTTTCCAGGTTCAAAGTCCCAATTGTAATTAGTTCAAGCCGAGAGTTCATTCCCTTCTCCCATCCCCTTAAAGTGGAGTTCCACCCTAAAATTTAACTTCGGTCCATCTTCTTGCTCCGGGTCACCTGAAAAACAAAAGGATAATTGCAATTTTTTTTTTTCTTACTTACCTTGTTTTAGAAGAAAATATACTTACCTTACTTCCTCTTCCTCCCTCTGCGGCCACGGCCCTTCGTCACTTCCTGGCTTGCAAAGATTCCTGGGAGCTGAACGTCATCGCTCCCAGGAATCAATGCGCCTGCAACGGCCCCCACGTCATGTTCCGGTGTAGGCGCGTCATACCTTGCTAAACAGCTTCTGGGCATGCTTAGAAGCTGTGCAGGGATGACGCTGCAGCCCCGGAAGTGACGGCGGGGCCGGTGCAGTGCATCGTGGGACCGAAGAGAACGGAAGAGGACGCAGAAGAGGATCGCGCTGGCTTCAGCTGCCCACACCTGAGATGGCAGCGCTGGACAAAACATTTTCAAGGTAAGTATTTCTTCTAAAACGTAAGTGCAACCCGGGACAGTTCAGAGGCTATCCATTGTGGAATGTACTAGCCCTGACTGTCCCGGGGGTATTTTTTTGTCTTGTTTTAGGTGGAACTCCGATTTAATTTATAATAAAAACCACAAACAAAGATGCTGGAGTTGTCACTGTTTCAATTGTCACACCTGGAGACTCAGCTCACATGGGCTTCCGGTACTAATGGCAGACCCACATCAGGCCACAGGCCTCGAAACCTTGCTACACTATGATCCATCAAAAGTGTCTAGAGTAAAATGAAGGACAGGAGGGTGGAAATGTTGATTTGATACTTTTAACTCAGTCTGGAAAATGACCAACCTTCCTCCTCCTAGCCCACCATCAATGCTTCTCCACAAACGGCAATCAACCACTGATCAGGGTAAGTGCTTACACTACTTACCTTCTCACACCTAACCCCTTGTGATTCTGTCCCCTTTACAGACCTTGGTATAATGAAAGAAGTATGGATCCCTTAACTAAAGAGGTTGTAAACCTGAAAAAAAAACATTTCTTCTTTTTGCAACCTGTAAGAGAAACACATAATGAGCTAGTATGCACCGCATACTAGCTCATTATGAAATACTTACTTTAGAACGAGCCCCCGCCGTGCCATCCGCTTACCTGTATGACGGGTGAAATGTCCAGTCGCCCGTCTTCCGGGATTGCGGCATCCGGCCATCTGATTGGCCGGAGCCGCGGTGACGTCACTCCCGCGCACGAGCGCGGGAGCCGACGGTCACGGCATGGGGCTCTGAAGGAACGGCACCAGCGGCCGTTCCTTCAGAGTGCATGCGCCAGTGACGTCACTGGCTGCATGTAAGGTAAATATCTCCTAAACGGTGCATTTTTAGGAGATATTTACAGTACCTATAGGTAAGCCTTATCATAGGCTTACCTATAGGTAAAAGTGTCAGAGGAGGGTTTACTTCCCCTTTAAAATAAGGATTCTGATGAAAGTATTGTGTCCGATAGAATTTCTTGACTAGGCAGCACACTGGGGCCATAAACAAGGCGGTTGTCTGAAAAGTGTCAAAGGTGTCAAGAGGAAACCTATAAAGATGCAATCCAGTTTGATCTAGGTTAGTTATTTGTGTCCAGTAAACATTATTTATCAATTATCACCTTGGGGGGGTTTCAAGGTGCTTCTTCATCAGAGCTTATGACATGCTGAAATGTTTGTACGCTGAACAATTATTATTTGGTAATCCTGGAGTAAAATAATAAGTGCAATTGTAACCGGCCCCGTGCATCAGGTGGGGGTGGGCCTGCGCCCCCAGGAGCGCTCCAGCGAACCGCTGTACAGGTACAGCGATTCACAGGAACCTGCTGAACTGCCGCTGTATTTTAACGGCGGCTGGTCGGCAAGTGATTAAATAACCCTCAATAACAAAATATAGCTTTATTATAACATTATATAGAACCATAATAACAACAATATTGTGACTAACTGACCTTGTAATAGGTCTTGGTGTTTTTGAAGGCACATGTGATCAAATAACCTGCTTGTATCCACCACCAACTTACATATTAACCACTTTACCACCGGAGGATTTTGCTGTCTTCCGTCCAGGCCACTTTTTTGCGATTCGGCGCTGTGCGACTTTAACTGACAATTGCGCGGTCGTGCGACGCCGTACCCAAACGAAATTTACGTCCTTTTTTTTCCCACAAACAGAGCTTTCTTTTGGTGGTATTTGATCACCTGTGCGATTTTTACTTTTTGCGCTATAAACAAAAAAAGAGCGTTTATTTTGAAAAAATAACAATATTTTTAACATTTTTTTATATGAAATTCCCCCCAAAAAAATGTAAAAATCAAATTTTTTTAAAATTTTTGGCCAATTTGTTTTCTGCTACCTATGTTTGGTAAAAAAAATCGCAATAAGCGTATTTTGATTGGTTTGCGCAAAAGTTATTGCGTTTACTAACTAAGGGAAAGATTTCTGTCATTTTTGGTGTTTTTTTTTTAACGCGTAATGGCGGTGATCTGCGATTTTTTTTGCGGGACTGCGACATTGCGGCGGACAGATGGGACCCTTGACTGACATTTTTGACACTTTTGGGGGTACCAGTGACATTACTGCAGTAATCAGTGCTATATATATATGCACTGTTACTGTAAAAATTACACTGGCAGGGAAGGGGTTAATTTTATTGGAGAGGGAGGGGTTAATGTATGCCTGGTGCTTACTGACGTTTGGGGGGGAGGTGACTTTGTGAGACAGGGACAGATCGGATTTCCAGCTATGCTGAACACTCCGATCTGTCAGTCCCTGTCACTTAGGAGATCCGCCCGCTCTGTTTACACAGGCGGGCGGATCTCCTCACTCGATTCCCCGACGATCGGGGCAGAGCAGCGGCGATCGCCGCTGCTCCTCCCCTGGCATGACTCCCGCTGTGAATGAAAACAGCGGGAGCGCGCCTCCGGCGGCGCGCGAGCGCTGCCTACAGGGGGAGGAGTCCAGCGACGTAGGTCTACGTCGCTGGACGGGATCGTGCCACTTTGCCGCAGTACGCTCAATGTGAGCGGTGGACAAGTGGTTAAGGACCCCAGCTGCAATTACACCCCCTCGGGGACAACTCGTTGCTAAATTACCATCTGACACTGTTACTACTTCAACTGAGCTTGGAGGCAAGACCACCCC
Source organism: Pelophylax lessonae (assembly GCF_965119305.1). Lineage (NCBI taxonomy): Eukaryota > Metazoa > Chordata > Amphibia > Anura > Ranidae > Pelophylax > Pelophylax lessonae. The sequence goes on along the minus strand of NC_138777.1, from coordinate 40,720,790 downwards.
CTAACAGACCACTAGAGGCACACCCCACCACACCCTGTCACTTCCTGCCACACCCTACTCTCTACCAATAAGGTAAGGCTATTTTCCTTTGAAGCTACAAACATGTTAACCCTCTCCCTGCCTCAGCCTAGGCTTGCAAACCCAGTCATGTAGGCCTTTTACAGCTCCAAGCCTAGTACTGCCCCTTGTCTAAAGAGAAGTGTGAAGAACCCAGAAGAAGACTGAGGCAATTTTAATTTAGTCAACAAAAACATTTTCTCAATTATGTTTTTGTTACAAATGAAAACGAAATGAAAATTGTGAGGCAGAGACGTTTACCCTCATGAACGTCCAGTTTCCACGGAGCTCTGTCTGCTTCCGCTCCCAGCAAGCAAGCGACTCGAGTCTATAGCGTGCTTCATTTAGCAGCAGTTAGCTGGCTGTGCAGCCAGCATTACAGGCCTCCGAGTCCTCAGACGACCGTCCAGAGCAACACTCTGCATTACAGACCTCCAGACGACGATCGTCCAAAGCAGAGAGCACCTTGAGTGAGTACTTCTCTGACCACCGGCATCCAAAGCACTGTGCATTACAGGCCATCCCTCATACCTGAGAACACCACCCAGCACTGTGCAGCATTACAGGCCTCCCAGAGTCAGACCACCATTCCAGAGCAATGTCCATTACAGGCCTCCCCTCAGACCCCCATTCAGCATTACAGGCCTCGCATAGTCTCATACCACCATCCAGAGGACTGTGCAGCATTATGGACCTTCACAGACCACCATCCAGAGCACTGTGTAGCATTACAGGCCTCGCATAGTCTCACACCACCATCCAGAGGACTGTGCAACATTATGGACCTACTCAGACCACCATCCAGAGCACTGTGTAGGATTACAGGCCTCGCATAGTCTCATACCACCATCCAGAGGACTGTGCAGCATTATGGACCTCCTGAGACCACCATCCAGAGCACTGTGCAGCATTACAGTCACTATCCATAGCACTGCGCAGCATTACAGGCCTCCTCAGATCACCGTTCAGAGCACTGTGTGCATTACAGGCCTCCTCAGACCACTGTCTAGAGCATTGTGTGCAATCCATTACAGGCCTCCTCTTCAGACTATCCGTTTCCAGAGCACTGTGTGCATTACAGACCTCCTCGGACCACTATCCAGAGCACCGTGTGCAATGCATTACAGACCTCCTCTTCAGACTATCCATGTCCAGAGCACTGTGCATCATTACAGGGCTCCTCAGACCACCATCTAGAACACTATACAGCATTACAGGCCTCCTCAGACCACCACCTAGAACACTATGCAGCATTACAGGCCTCCTCAGACCACCCTCTAGAACACTATGCCGCATTACAGGCCTCCTCAGACCATCATCTAGAACACTATGCAGCATTACAGGCCTCCTCAGACCACCATCTAGAACACTATGCCGCATTACAGGCCTCCTCAGACCACCATCTAGAACACTATGCAGCATTACAGGCCTTCTCAGACTACCATCTAGAACACTATGCCGCATTACAGGCCTCCTCAGACCACTATCTAGAACACTATGCCACATTACAGGGCTCCTCAGACCACCATCTAGAACACTATGCCGCATTACAGGGCTCCTCAGACCACCATCTAGAACACTATGCCGCATTACAGGGCTCCTCAGACCACCATCTAGAACACTATGCCGCATTACTGCCTCCTCAGACCACCATCTAGAACACTATGCCGCATTACAGGCCTCCTCAGACCATCATCTAGAACACTATGCCGCATTACAGGCCTCCTCAGACCACCATCTAGAACACTATGCAGCATTACAGGCCTCCTCAGACCACCATCTAGAACACTATGCCGCATTACAGGCCTCCTCAGACCACCATCTAGAACACTATGCCACATTACAGGCCTCCTCAGACCGTCCAGAGTGGCTTAGTGCCCATTCACACTAGTGCGACTCACGAGGCGACTTGTGTCGCCCCAGGTCGCTTGACATAACCAAAGCAATGTAATTCAATCAGTGCCGTCTTAATTGCCGCTACTGAAGTCGCTCCGACTTCAGAAAAGGGTCCGGTACTACTTTGAGGCGACCAGTGATCCGACCTGTCCCATATACTTCAATGGGAGTCGCCTCCTTATCTTAATTGAAGCGACTTGTGATCCGACTTTGCAAAAAAACGGTATTGAACAAGAAAAGAGCATAATTTTTATTAAAACATGAATATGTCTTCTGTCAACCTGGCCGTTTTTCTTGCAGGCATTTATCGGGCATTTTTTTAGGCAGGCATGTCATTTTTAGTATTTAGTGTCTGGGGGTCTAAAAAGTGTACCTGTCAAGTTTCAGCTCTGTAGCATGTCCAGAACCCCTAAAAAAAAGCATTTTTCTTATAATGTTTAGTAGAAAACTAATGCAGTGTCTTTCCAGCTGTCTTTTTTTCTTGCAGGCATTTATCGGGCATTTTTTTAGGCAGGCATGTCATTTTTTGTATTTAGTGTCTGGGGGGTCTAAAAAGTGTACCTGTCAAGTTTCAGCTCTGTAGCATGTCCTGAACCCCTAAAAAACAGCATTTTTCTTATATTTTCAGTAATACGGCTTCTCTGCGGTTGGCTTTTTTTCTTGCAGGCATTTATCAGGCATTTTTTGGGCGTCTTTCGAGGCATGTGCTTCTTAAAAATTATATGAAAAAAGCTCTTTTTTTTTTTTTTACTTTTCTGGACAGACAGACAAAAGATGTTTTTCCTTCAATGTGAGTGACCTCAATTAGCATTCTTATCTATTTTACTGCACACATTTACTGCACACATGGGAAAAAGGAAATATGTAAAAAAAAAAAAACAGGAAAAGGAAATTAGGTCACAAAACATCATATTGTGATTGGCCAAATAAAAAGTCGCTTCGCGCTGAAGTCGTGCCAAAGTCACGCTAAGTCACGCCAAATTCGCGCTAAGTCGCGCCAAAGTCACGCTGGAAGCGACGCTACTTTAGTGGTCGCGGCAGTGTGAACCGGCACTAAATCTGTATCTGTGAGTTTTTTTAAACCTTAATACCATAAATAATAACATGATATTAGATTTTTTTTAATCCAGGAGTATATAATGAGTTTGGAAATTCTATAGAATTGCATTACAATTTAACTAAACACATTTGATTTTAGTTGACTAAAATTATTTTATTTGACTAAAATGTGCTGGAGATTTTAGTCAAATAAAATACGACTAAAACTAAAACAATTGCAGAAGGCTAAAATGGGACTAAAACTAAAATGGCAATTTTGGTTAAAAGACTATAACTAAAACCAAATCAAAATACGATGCCAAAATTAACACTGGACTGAGGGAAGGTGGTGGTGGACAGAGCTTCCAGGAAGAGTTCTGATCTATCTGTGATGGAGCTTTGCCACCTATGTGTGGGTTGCTAAGAAGTTACAGCCTGTTCGGTGCCATTACGAGAGGATCACTTCCTTCACAGGACCATCCTCAAAGGGTGAATTCCTGTGGTCTGGATAATCCCTTTGCTCACTCACTGCTCACAACTTGTGCAGCCATATATTCTGGTGAGTGCATTGGATTGGTACTTTCATTTTCACCTTTTTTTTACTTTTAAAATACTACACTAGATACACTTTTTGTTACTCAATTTCACTTAGCGCTGCCATCCATCAGCCGGGTTCTTATGGTGCTGCAACAGTCTGACCGTTGCCATCTCTAGAGGGTCAGTTCCCAAAGATCTTATTGTCGTGGTTTGGTTGATACCAGTGAGCCCATCTGTGCCTATAACTTATAACAGACACTATATTGTCAAAAGTATTGGGACGCCTGCCTTTACACACACATGAACTATAATGCCATCCCAGTCTTAGGGTTCAATATTGAGTTGGCCCACCCTTTGCAGCTATAACAGCTTCAACTCTTTTGGGAAGGCTGTCTACAAGGTTTACTAGAGTGTCTAAGTGAATGTTTGACCATTCTTCCAGGAGCGCATATGTGAGATCAGCCACTGATGTTGGACGAGAAGGCCTCCCACGTAGTCTCCACTCTAATTCATCCCATAGGTGTTCTATCGGGTTGAGGTCAGGACCCTGTGCAGGCCGGTCAAGTTCCTCCACCCCAAACTCGCTCATCTTATCTTTATGGACCTAGCTTTGTGCACTGGTGCGCAGTCATTTGGTGGAGGGGGGATTATGGTGTGGGGTTGTTTTGCAGGGGTTGGACTTGGCCCCTTAGTTCCAGTGAAGGGAACTCTTAAGGGGTACCAAGACATTTAGGACAATTTTATGCTCCCAACTTTGTAGGAACAGCTTGGGGATGGCCCCTTCCTGTTCCAACATGACTGCGCCCTAAGTGCGCAAAGGAAGGTCCATAAAGACATGGATGAGCAAGTCTGGGATGGAGGAACTTGACTAGCCTGCACAGAGTCCAGACTTTAACCCAACAGAACATCTTCAAGATGAATTAGAGCGGAGACTGTGAGCCAGGCCTTTTCATCCAACATCAGTGCCTGACCTCACAAATGCGCTTCTGGAAGAATGGTCAAACATTCCCATAGACACACTCCTAATCCTTGTGGACAGCCTTCCTAGAAGAGTTGAAGCTGTTATAACTGCAAAGGGTGGGCCAACTCAATATTGAACCCTACGGACTAAGACTGGGACGCCATTAAATATTATGTGCGTGTAAAGCAGGCGTCCCAATACTTTTGACAATATAGTGAATGTTCCTGTGAGTGCTTTGGATTGGCGATGGTACACTGAGCAATCTTGTGGAATAAATAGAGAGACTTACACGTCACTTGGTGGAAGCACATCAATATTTTGATGAACTGTCACTTCTATGTTTTTTATATATATGGACAGTAAAATATTCCATTTTTTTCTTTGATGGTATGAATTGCACTACACAATACATTTTGAGGGCTACACTTTTATCCATTTTATTTTTATGAGGATTTGGGCATATTTACCCTTGGTGCTAGCAGCCTTCTTTTTCCCACAAAGTGCCGGCTATTTTTCTATATTTATTAATATATGGCATTTGTTACATCTATCCTCTGCCTGTGATCACTCATTTAGGCCTCTTTCACACGGACGTTCCGTATGTCCGTATATCACCCCATCCGTTTGCGGGTGATATACGGACATAATGCATGTCAATGGGATTGCGGATGTCAGTGGATGATCATCCACTGACATCCGATTTGCGTCCTTTCAGTTCTGTTCCGTTTTTTGGAACGGAACAGAACCCTATTTTTCTTCCGTTTGAAAAACGTAAAGGACGCAAAATCGGATGTCAGCGGTGTCATCCGCTGACATCCGCAATTCTATAGACATACATTATGTCAGTTTCTCATCCGCATACGGATGGGATGATATGCGGACATACGGAACGGATGACACAAGTGTCTGTAAAAATAAAAATGCCGGAGCGGATCGAAATACGGTCCGCTCCGTGTGAAAGAGACCTTATTGGTTGAGTAGACGGTGTGATGGGGAGGAGCATAGAAGGAAAGACTGTAGGAAGGGGTGGTACAGTAACAGTCGGAGTGGAGAGCCATTGGATGAACATCCCACCCGCCTCCCTGAGATAGGGTAAGCGGTTGGAGGGTGTAGGTAAGGAAATGGCTGTTGAGACGCCTTGGATAGGGATAAAAATCTGTTCGTGTGATGCAAGTGGGGAACCATCATTGGTATGGTGTCCTCTGGTTGGGTGTGGTCCAATGAGAGATACCAGGTAGTGTTAGACCTGTAAGGTCTGTGGGACAATTGGCAATGTCCCCAAGTTAGTTTTCTGTGGCTGGGGACATCTAGCTTTGGTTTATGTTACTGTTATTTTTGTTATTTATTATTTATGTTGTTGAATAAAAGGCCATTTAACTCCACCTCGTGTCTTGTGTCTTAATGGGGTAAAAGAGGGGGTTGAGCTTATAAGGGGTTATGTGGTAGTCATATGGATACCTCTGAGCTACCCTAGTCATGTATCCTGGGGTTCACCGGTGGACGTTGTCTTGCATTCCCTTCCGCTAATGTCTTCTATAAAGCACAGACTCTTCAGTCATATCATGAATGGGTCTCTCAATGAATCGGCTCACGTGCCGCATGATGTAGGCCTCTTTATCGCAGCCGCATCACAGCGGTCAGGATGCAGATAAATGACTGCCGTGCACGCACAGATAAGCACACATCCAGCTTGATTTATCTCAGGCAGATATGATGATATCACACTTGGCTACCGACGTCCTGGTCTTGGCTGCATTGCCATGCTGGCAAAGACAGAACATTGCTTCAGGATGACTGTGAGAGATTGGGGTTTCCCATTCATGCGGCTTTGCTGCCACCCAAGCTGACAGCTGCCCACTTGGCTAAGTGCAGGGCATCCAGTAATAAGGGAAACTTCTTGTTCCAGCTGGCATTTGCTTATCTAACAGTCAGAGCTTTGTGAGTGCAGACAGCTGCAGTTGCAGGAATTGGCGATATCTATATCATTCGGATTTGTGAACTCAATGAAAGGGCATGAGGCAGCGCCACGAGATTTCCTGTTGGAATTAACAGCTGGATTCTATTGCACAGCTTTCACAGGACAGTAGATTAGATTTTATGGTCATAAAGGACCATAATGGCAGGAATAAAAGGAAAACGGAAAAGCAAAAATGATGGGAGCTGACTCGTTAGGTGACCAATAAAATGTGCCATGACCAAGAATTGAATTCTGGGGCAGACAGGTGACAGAGTAAAGTCACTTAAGGAGAAGGATTTATGCAAACATGGGAACATTCTAAGCAATCACAATCCATCAGAGCTCTATAAACAGTCCTCTACTGATATGCTAGCGCCAGCATTCTGGTGCAGGGCTTGGTTTCCTGCTTTCCGCAAGTGTTGCACTGGCTGTATGATGATGCAACATCAACAGACACTAAGTTTAGAGGGGTGCCTAAAAACAGATTGCCTTGCAAGTTAGGAGTTATGCCATATCATTCTACAGCTCTTACTGTGGGTATCTTGACCTACCTTATGGATATTGGCCTCCAGGGATCGGTTCTGTCTCATTAGGACGAAATTGAATCTATCCTGTCTTCCCCTGAGACACAGTATGTTCCCTTTAGGGGTGTCTCGTGGGACCAGGCCTCTCACCCCATGGAACCCATTCCCTTGATGCTTCACTTGCTATACAATTATTTGGAAGCCTTGAATTTTGCTCTGGCTGTTTTTCCCAGAATTATTAATTCATTGACTCTTGTTAACTCTGTTTACCAGCATTTGTGTTATGAGCGTATTGTAACTGAGAAGCTCAATTATCCTGTCTAATTTGTGTTTCTTTTTCTTGAAAATCAATAAAAATTATTGAAACTAAAAGAGTTATGCCATATCTGACTTGGCGTTAGGGATGGGAAGAATGGAGGATTTCATTGACCTCAACTTTTGGTGAAAATTGAGAAAATTTTAAATGGTAAAATGCATTGGAATCAAAAGGGAAAGTAAAATGCAACAGTTTTTTTTTGTACAATGAAAAAGGAATATGATCACATGATGCAATAAAATTGATACATTTATTTGGTTAAAATGCAAAATGGCAACTCGCAATCTTCCCATTGATACAACGCACATCAGAACAGAGGAGGACAGTTTGGTGCAGTCTGCACGCCGTGGCCGGGCCGAGATCATATTCTTTCGGCTGTCACTGGTACTCTTAGGACAGGACCTGCTCCAGGGATCTCCTTAATAATAAATAAAGATCCTCGAAATGCATTGCCTGGTCCTTTACTTTGACACAGCTTGCACCCCTTTCCCTTGGAGTTGCTGCCAAGAGACAGCGATTGCTGCTTGCCCTAAGAGTGCTGAAGTGGATGTCCAGTGGACCTGACCAAGGAGCTCCATTAACCAGATAAATATAACTATTGTGTTGCATGAGATCTATGCACTCTTGTTCAATTTCCATTGTTTCAGTACAAAATCACCTTCCTTTGTTCTTTTTCAGGAAAAGAAAAACACAGGTAGGCAAAAAAATAAATAAAATAAATAACATCTTTAAAATAGTAAACCACATATAACCATCATTTGCTTATTTATTTATTACAGGTACTTATATAATGTTGTCATCTTACGTAGCACTTTACATATATTGCATATATTGCACACTCACAATCTAAAGTCCCTAACTTACATACATACTGTACATATACTAGGGCTAAGTTAGACAGAAGCCAATTAACCTACCTTTGACGAACGCCCATTTGCTGGGACATTCGTCAAGGGTTACTGGAGGAGTGTGGAGGCCAGCCTCCTGCCCACGGACTATGGCCCTGGCTTGTAGGGGAGCGCAGCTCTGGTTGGGGGTGTATGCTGGGGGACCCTTGGAGTACTGTTACTTTGAATTCAAGTCCCTGTCACCCCAAGCGACACAGACTTTGGGCCTAAGCTGCATATTACAACAAAGGACTTCACACCATGAGAGACTAAACAGATGCTAATGACATAAGACTCAGCTATGGTATACTGGGGGATGTGAATTGACCCTTAAGTTATAATAAGGTGTGTTGAAAATGGAGACGGGTAGTCTGAGAGCCTATGTCTTCTGCTTTCATCTGTTTAGAGGTGGAGTGTGTTCACACTTCTAGGAATGAATATTCGGCTGTGTTTTGGGCTTGTTGTTTGTTGAGTTATTATGATAATGTTGCAGTCTCATTCACCTATTGTCTCTTTCCAGAGGACCATGTTCTGTACGCAATTACATTTGCATATGATAATGAAATCAAACACATGAGACTGTATATATTGGAGATGAGTTGTTGAATAAAGTGTCTTTTGTTTTACCCTTCATCGAGCTTAGGCTGATGTTTGGGGGGGAATTGAGGGGCCAGGTCACTGCATCACGTGAGATTCTGGAGACCTAAGACAGAAATACTTGGTCCAAGTATTGGGGATCTGTTACACTACCAGCATATCTTTTGAAGTGTGGGAGGAAACCGAAGTACATAGAGGAAACCCACGCAGGCACAGAGAGAACATGCAGACTTCATGCAGGCAGTGTCATGGTTGGAATTCGAACCGACGACCCTAGGAGAAAAAGGGGAATATAAATAAATAGAAAATAACACAAAATAAGCAACCCACACTAAAAACACCCAAAAAAAAAAACATGTAATAAAGACAAAAAAATGAGTAAAATTTTTTTCTAGTAATTTCATTGGGTGGAATTGACCTTTTTCCTCTTTCCAGTGAAATAAGTTTTGCAAAGTTCACTCCTCTCATACTGACTTGACATCTTTCCTAAATGATCTTCCATCTCAGGTTTGGAATTGGTTATCTAAGGCAGCCTTTTTCAACCAGCGTGCCCAGGCAGGTGCCCTGTGCTTTCTTCAGAGGTGCCTTGGCAAAATGCTTAAAAAGTGATCAACAATTGCATACAAGCCAGCAGGGGGATTAAGTCTTTCTTTTTAGTTTCACAAAGTCTTTCTAGACAGCTAATGTCACCCCTCTCCATCAGCACCGGGGTGACATTAGCTGACTGATGGAGAAAAATTGAGGGAGAAGAGAAACATTGGAATACTAGTCAGTACCAGTGTGCAAAAAATGATTTGCTTTGGAAGAATGAATCACCTCTAGCTTTGGGTGTCCTGTATGTGAATGCTGCATTATATGAAGGCTATCAGAATAGTTTTTTACATTTTAGAATGGGGTGCCTCGAGTCTGTCCAAAGTTTTAAAGGGTGGCTTAAGATTGTCTATAATTTTAAAGGGTGTCTCGACTGAAAAAAGGTTGAGAAACACCGATCTAAGGTGTAGGCAAATCCGAAATCTATTTTCTATTTATTTGATAGACCTGGCACAATGGCTAACTGAAGACACACATACGGCAGGCTGACAGATCTGCTGCTAATTGCGAGCCAGTGGCTCGATAAGGAAGTTAAAAATACAGATTCAGTTTAAAGGCAAGTAGCGTTACACTTGGTACATCATTAAATGCATTGAACAGCCTGAATCTCACAGTCCTTTCAAGGAGATCATATTGTCAAGGAAGGTTTATTGGGCTGACGTCTACAGATGAAATGGTGCGCACAGTTCATCTATTTAGGTGGAATGTTCTCGGTTCAAGTGTCAAAGGAAAGCTAGGCCAACTCTAACTTAGGGATGTATTTTGTCTTTCATTGCACCTCGAAATAACAGCACGGTATATATATATTTGTCTAACTTCCTGAGGGACCATGACTTCTCCAAGTATTTACTAGTCTGACAAGTCTCCCAGAGGATGTCAGCGAGGAACCCAAGGATAAAATTCGGACTTATCATCACCGTCCCTTTGTGGTGCACATTCCACAGATCTTTGTGGTAGAGAGAGAATGAATAGATTCTGTATCACAGCAAGAAGTGCCATAAATCTACAATGTGTGTGGGCAAAAAAAAAAAACTCCTTCATTTCTGCAGAACTACAAAGGGGAGAGATGTTTAAAAGGAAGCAATCATCACAATGTGCAGTAATTGGCTATAAAATGACCATGGTCCTGTTAACGTGCTCAATTGCCCACAAGGTGCAATGAAAACTTCCCACTGATGCGACACGCTTGACTACAGTGAACTGAAGAGTGAAATTAGAAATAGTAAGCGTGGTTTTTGTCGTATGGATGAATTATTGGCCCCATAGTTGCTTCACTCATTTTGGATGCTTGGCAACTGTGTCTAGAGACAGCTGTTGTAGGTATAGGCATGGTATGGCCTATCATGATTCAAGGTGAGAATTTCATGTCAAGAAGTATTTTTCTTTCAAAAGCTGACCATACACATTACAATAATATGGTTGAACAATTATTTGAGATCTACTAATAGCGAAGTAGTGCAAGATGAAGGCCCAATTGAAACTTCCATATTCAGTGTTTTTTTCTCAAAAAATAGGTACAGGAACTCAATCACAACCCCCCTAAACCCTTCTCCCCCACACACACACACGCACCTTCCAAATCGCATCGAATGGTGGGTGTGGTCAAATTTCACTAACAGTGGGAGGGTCTCAAAGGGGTATTTGATACAAGGAGTGCATTATGTACAGAGTGCAGAGTTTGGGAGAGGTTACAAACAGAGTACAGAGTTCGGGGGTGCGCTGCATACAGAGTGCAGAGTTGGGGGGTGTGCTGCATACAGAGTGCAGAGTTCAGATGCGCTACACACAGAGTGCAGAGTTCAGCCTTCTTCCACAGCTGCTTACCACTACATTCCCCATCCACATCTCACTTTCACCCCTCTTCGGCTCTGACCTCTGCATGCAACCCACCCTCCACTGCCCCCATCTTCTCACATCCTAAATAACTCGACTATCTTCTACATGTCATACATTTGTTGCAGTATTACGCTGAAGCATCAGTCTCTTGTACCTCCTCGCACACTGTAGGTGGCTCTGCCTTTTTCACTTTAAGGGAGATCATACAGTGGAGGTGTCGGCATCTGCACTGCACCCCAGGAACCTGCATCTCTCTTTTCCCCATCCTGAACTCAGCTGTTGGGAGATAAGGTGTAACTTGAAAACAGAGAAGCTGGGTTTCTGTGTTTACAAGAGAGCAGGGAGCAGAGGGCCTGAGCCAAAGGTGGTGGAACTGGGCTCCACCAAGTTCCAGCTGAAAAAAAGCCCTGTCCATATTTATTATGTAGCGCTACTCACATAGGAGCCGCAGGAATTACTTGTCCAGGTCTTCCCAACTTCAGTCCTCTCAGCCCGGCACACAACAGTCTCATTCACTCTTTCTCCAAGAACCATGCTTGGTTCTGTTGTTTTTGTTGTTTTTATTTTTGGAGAACTTGGACAAGGATGAGGGTAGTGGATACTCTAAGAATGAGAACTGTGCACACTGAGGACTTAATCTTCCTGTCTTGCTTAAGCAGTAGTAGAACCAGTAGAGCAAAGCCCCTTCTCTTTAGTGGCCAGTATCTGTGCAGAGCTCTTCAGGACCATCAGCCGGTGTGCCTTTTAACAGAGGATAGATGGATGCCCCCTTCCAATCTTCTAAGCGATGCTCTCCAGTGATACCAGACAGGTTTATGACAGACAGCTTACCTCAGTCAGCTTCGTCTTAGCCAGGCATGTCCAACCTGCGGCCCGGGGGCCACATGCGGCCCGGAACCCCAGGCAATGCGGCCCACTTCCCCCTGACAATTTTTTTTTGCTGGGGAGGAAGGAAGTCAGGTCGGGGGCATGGTAACAGCATCTTCCAACTAACGGTAGGCAGAGGCTGCCTTGGGAGGGAGGAGGGGGGGAGGCGAGCATGTGCAGTGTTTGACTCCTACCACCATGAACACTTCAAATCACTGAAGTGGTCATATAGGTTAGAGTGTTCCTTTAATATCTCTCAGAAGAAGTAAATCTCTGTTTACGAATTCCATTTCATTTGATCATCCTCTAGTTGTATTCAATTAGTGCGGGGGGTGCGGCAGTGCGGGAAGGGTGCAGCGGCATTTTATTACTTATCTACCTTAACTATAGTATATATTTTATATGCGGCCTGAGAAAATTTCTCTACACTCAATGTGGCCCAGAGAAGCCAAAAGGTTGGACGCCCATGGTCTAAGCAAACAGGTCTCTGCTTTCTTCACCTAAGGTCACCCACCTGGGGCCTCCTCATGGCAGCTTGTGCCTGAGAGGGCAGCCACCAGCCTGCCCCTCTCAGGCTGGACTCCTCCACTCTGGGACAAGACCCAGAACTCAGTGTGCTCAATGAATAAATACAGTCTCCCAACCACCTTCAGAAACTGCCTCTATGGGATAGGCCAGGGCTGTATAAATATTCATGCCTTCTGCATAGCTTCACATCTACTCTCCAGAAACTTCTCAAGTCTCTTGGCTTTAGAGGAAGCTATAGGCTAGACTGGCAGCAGCTGAACACACTGAGCAGACCTAACTAGTAGGTTGCAGCTTTACTAATTACAGTGAGCAGAATACGCTTTTTCATGTCAAACAATTGCAGCCACACTGCCTAAAGGGTAGCTCCACTTTTGCAGTAAAAATAGCAAATGAAAAAATAATATAGCGTATACCATTGCTACACAAGCCATATCGTAATTGAATGTTTTTAAAAATGAGCTTTCCTTTTCGACCTGCAGTGGTGTAATTTTCTGTAAAATGCAATATGGCAACCTGGAGGTGTTCTGTGCACAGGTGATGTAAGGAACGGCCCCCCAGGAATGTAATTTCCTGCTTGTGTGATTGGCTTACTGATTTTCCCAGAGGTCTGCACTAAGATACAATTTAGATTTTAGGCATCCTCTGCAACAAAAAATTCATCCCAAAAAGAATGTCTAAGAGTCCTTTTACACAGGCTTTCTGCCCAGCGGACTCAGTTTTGCTCAGCGGGGATTGATCCGTCGATCCCCGCTGATTAGGTGGATGACAGATCCGTCTCTGCATACTTTGCAGAGATGGAGCTGTCAGATCCCCACTCTCCTCTATAGGCGATCGGATGATAACGGACCGCCTGTCCTTTTTCATCCGATCCTCCAGACGGATGGAAAATAGGGTTTCCATCCATCTGGATTTCACAGACAGGATTGTATCGGAAAGCAGCGGGTGTCAGGGGACATGTCAGTGCCGACAACCGCTGCTCTATAGGGGTGCATGGAGCATCTGATCAGGTGAAAAACTGACAGGCGGACCTGATCAGAAAGGGGCCTTAGTGCCGGTCCACACTAGCACGACTTGTCAGGCGACTTATCAGCCTGACAAGTCGCGCTCCCTCGCGGTCCATTGACCGCTACAGGACCCGTTCTAATAGGAGCGACACAAGCCGCTCCGACTTAGAAAAAGGGTCCTGTACCACTTCGGGGGGCCACCTCGGAGCGACTTGCATAGACTTCCATTATGTGAAGTCCATGCAAGTCGCTCCGAAGTCGTGGTGCATGGCAATGCACAAGTCGCCCCCAAAGTAGTCGTGTCGCCTTAGTGTGAACCGACTCTAAGAGGATTCAGGCCTTCCTCTTTCCTCATTAGAACCTGACAAGCACAACAGCTGATTGATCATTATAAAATCACTCCTATTCACATTCATTTTTCACATGGACATACAAACAGCAATTTCTTCAGAATAACAAAAGAAAAGAATCTGCAACAAAGTTTGGTTAAAATCCCTGCCGTGTACAGAGATCACCCAGAGGGGAATGTTTTTTTCTCAACAAAAGTGAAGTTAAATTAAAAAATATTCATTAAACAGGAAGGTATAGGAACATGCATACTTTCTCTTTTTGCAAATAAGGAGAAGACTGCTGTTAATGATTTATGGATAAAATTTGGTCTATAATTATAACAATAATCATTAAAAAAAAAAAAATTCCCTTATAAAAGTAAAGAACAGAAATATATATATATATATATATATATATATATATATATATATATATATATATATATATATATATATTTATATAGACACATATTAAGGTAAACATGCATTTTGCTATCATATTACTATGTGTGTAATAACCGGCCAGTGAACACTTGTTGGAATATGTGGGATTGTCTTTTATGCATTATTGTCTTTTTACACAAAATATCTTTAAAAGGCTCCTAATCCCAGACACATACCAGAGGCTTGAATCTGCCTGTCCTCCAGTCCAACCCAACTGCTTCATCCTAATGCTATGCAAGTCACCCCAATAAAGTCTTTGCCTACCACTGTACAGGATGACACAAGGGAATCGAGTATGTTTGTATTTCATGATAGAAAGTATATGTCCACAAGGTAATTATAGAATATAGGTAAAGCTAAGTGTAAAGTTAAAGAATAACTCCAATGTCTACAAAACTAAACTCACTGGAGTTCTTCTTGGTGCTGCCAGTTGGCAGTAACCCTAAAGAAAGCAACCCAAAATTGAAGTATAAGGGTCCTTTTACACGGGCTTTCCGCCGGCAGACTCAGTTTTGCTTAGTGGGGATCGATCCCCCGATCCCCGCTGAGCAGGTGGATGACAACTCCATCTCCGACTACTTTGCAGAGACGGAGCTGTCAGATCGCCGCTGTCCTCTATGGGGAGATTGGATAAAAACAGACCGCCTGTCCGTGTCTATGGGACCATTCTTCCAGAAGCGCATTTGTGAGGTCAGGCACTGATGTTGCATGAGAAGGCCTGGTTCGCAGTCTCCGCTTTAATTCATCCCAAAGGTGCTCTATTGGGTTGAGGTCAGGTCCCCACCCCAAACTTGCTCATCCATGTCTTTATGGACCTTGCTTCGTGCACTGGTCCAAACCATTTGGTGGAGGGGGGATTATAGTGTGGGGGAGGGGGGTTTAATGAGGAAAGCTGCATGTATAAACAAGGACAAGGACAAGAATGTGGGAATTTGAGTGAGGTCAACTAGACATAAGAATTTATAAAATAAATACATGTATAAATATTGTTGCATGAATACATACAGAGATATAGCATACAATAAATTGCATAGTACATATTGAATTAACAAGAAGTATAAATACAACATTTCTAGGATCAACCAAGCATCTCTCAAGAAAAAAATGGATACAATAAGGCATCATAATCTCTGTATGCTCACAAATATAGAATATGTAACACTTCAATGGTATATCTGAGTAATTTGTAGGCTCGACGCGTTTCATGGACCTCCGTCCATTCATCAGGAGCTTGAGTGTAGGTTTGTATGTCTAAAAATGAAAATATGAGTTGTGATACTGTACTTATGTAACATAATAATTTTTACTGATGTGTATAATGGAAAAAACACTACCTGAAGTAGTGTCATAGATCCATGAGCCATCCAGTATAAGAGAGGGAGACCGAAGCTGCATGATCTGCATCCCTTTAGATGTGTTCCTATTGGGAGTATCTCACCAAATATGACATTTTTGTTGCAGGGGATGCCTGATATCTGGCTTGTATCTTAGTGTAGACTACTGGGAAAATCATTAAGCCAATCACACAAGCAGAAATTATGTTTCTGGGGGGCGTTCTATACACATTCTGTGTACACAACACCTCCAGGTAGCCATATTGCATTTTAAGAAAAGTACAGAGCTACAGATTGAAGAAGAAAGGTAATTTTTAAGAACATTCAGTTACAATATGACTTGTGTCGTAATTGTATGCACTATATTATTTTTCTTTATTTGCTATTTTTTCCCCACGAAAGTGGAGTTACCCTTTAAAGATAAATAAAATCTGATTATCATATTGTAGATGGTTTAATAAAAAAAAGTAAAATAAAAAAAAAATTCCTACTGAAACTTTAAAAAGTCTAAATATTGTTATGCTTCGAAGAGCAAACATAAACTGAACACAAAAGGGCTTTATAAGAAGCGATAAAATAATATACGATAGTTCCATTGAATGGTAGGAGTTAATGATGATAAAATTGTTGCCCTCATTCCCACCTTTCCAATGAATTGCAGTTGCGTTCTATAAGACCCTTATGTTTTGGATTTTTTGTACCTGAGGTAGTTTGCTTATCCTGTTGACATAACTGAACGCTTTTGTTCCATCCAATTACTGCTTCAGAGAGTCCAATATCGGTGTGTTTGTCAGGTGCTTACTTTTTGGGTTAATTATAGCATTACTTTGATGCAGCCCGCTATCTGAGGCCGCCAGCCAGGCATGAGCAAACAAGCATTCGCCTTGCGCCTTCCCTCAGGTGAGGCTGTTGTGCATTCTGTGTATTCCAAACGTTTAAAAATAATCACAAATGGAAAAAGAATTTCTGAATAATGTCATGTTTTTCGTGACGGGCCTGTAAATAAAAGAACCTCTCCCTAGAAGATTACAGGTGTAGCACCCTCCTGGAGAGGCTGCTAAGTTCAGTTAAGAACATTTAGTTCTATGGCTCTCCTGTCATCAGCAGAGCAGCATGTGATTGCTTTGGACTGCTCTGGGCTCTGCAGGTGGGAGGGTCAAATGAGTAACCTGAATATTTATGCAGCTCCCTCCAGCCAATCCCTAGGGAAGTGTGCCCAGATGGTGGCTTGGGAGTGCAGAAATAGTTTGAGGCCTCATAGGGCCATGTTCTGCGCCAGGAGAGGAGGTTCTCTTCTAGGCAGTCCAGCTGAAGATTCTTCTAGTCTCATTGAGGTCCCAGTTGTGTATAGTTGGGGGGAAGGGGGGGGGGGCTATACTTCTGCTACTTCTTTTAGAGCTAAAAGAGGGGGTTTCATTAAGGATCCAGTCTGGAGTCCCCATGGAGCTATCTTGAGTCTGGAGGTAGACATCCAAGTCTCAGGGATACCGTGAGTACAGACCTGAGAGAGGGATTCTAGTGACTGTTCGTCCGGAGCTGAGCAGGCAGCTGAAAAGGCTGCTAAGTGCTGGCCTGAGACTGCGAGGGCGAGGCCCGGCCCCAGAAGAAACTGCCACCTACACATTCGCCACCCATGCTACGCTACTGGACAGGCGCAATCACAGGGCGCCCGCCGGCCATCCTAATCCTGAAGATGGCGGCTGGAGCTCAGGGAGCGAGTGTGACACCGTTAGGGAATATAAAGGTCAGATGGCCCCTCCAGCCTCCCCCACTGGCCGGGACAAGTCCCGGCAGAGTAAATTAGCCAGGACAAGGTCCTATTTGCCGGGACTGTCCCGTCAAAAACGGGACAGTTAGCAGCTATGCTGTTGCTGCTATTAACCCCTACTTGAAAAAATCGCCGCTCAACCCCATCCTGTCTTCGTGGTTAACATCTATAAGCTGGCCTCAGCCTTGCACCACTCTACACGCCATGTCCCCTGATATGTTTGGCCTCACCCACCAGGCTTAGTTATAGAGGTGCTATTAACCCCTGGTGCACTAAGTTTAAGTCTTGCCTGGCCTGGAACTTTGCTAAAGGTGTCCCAGTGCTGTCCATGTTATGTTCTGCAGCTCAAAGAACTATGTTGAGAAGTACCTGCAAAGGGAAGTGTGCCCTCACATTCCTTTTCTGGAGCATCCCATAGCTTCTATAAAGGGAATCTTCATTGCATCTGAGCACCACAAACTGAAATTACTATTTATGTTTCAATGTTTTTTATTAGATTTTTTGTAAGAAAAAGATATAACAGCGCACAAGGAGCCAACATGGCCCAATCATTGTCTTTGAGGGCATTAAATATCACATAATACACGAAATACAATGGTGCCAATTCAGAAAATTACAATATCAAAAATGAGAAACCAATAAATCAGTAACAGGAACGGTAAGCTCAGGTTGGGCATCCAGCTAATGGAGCAAAAAACATAGAGTCATAGAGACAGTGCCCCCTCCATTGCATGCTGAAGGGCTGGAGGTCTGGGCCCGACCCCCCCGGCGCCCCTACGGGAACATACTGCGCCCTTGGGAGAGGACGGCCCCCAACCCCCATACCAGGCCCTCTACCAGTGGGGGGCGTAGCCTGTCATCCGTGCACTGTCAGATAGTACCAGAGAAAAAGTAAGAAAAGAAGGAATAGGGGGAAAAGGGCAAGACAGGGAAGAAAGGAGACAACAGCAGAGGAGGGTGGCAGGAGTGGGAAGATGGGAAAGAGGAAAGAAACATCAGCGGTCAGTGGAAAAATAGAGGGTCGACACCCAGATCCCGCTCACTCCCTAAGGGGGAGATTTCCCCAACATCTCGTCCAAGGCTACCCATGCTCCCAACCGCCCCTATGAGGGGCTCGCCAGGTACCTTATCCAGGGGTCCCATGTTTTGTCAAACATACGCATCCTGTCATTCAACAACGCCACCATCCGTTCGTTTATCATGATCCAGGTCAGTTTGGCTTTTAAAAGCTCGAAAGGCACTACTGGGGTTCGCCATGAACGGGCTATTGCTATTTTGGCGGCCGTGAACACGAAGGCGATAAGGCGCTTGGCGGGTTTAGTAGCCCCCTCCACCGGTTTACCCAAAAGGGCATTTTGGGAATCCTTTATCAAGTTGACTTGGGTCAAGGAGTAAACAAAATTATAGACCCGGATCCAAAACCGTCGGACTTTTGGACAAGTCCACCACGTGTGGAGCACCGTGCCCGCCTGTCCGCATCCCCGAAAACAGTTGGGGGATGCGGTGCTCACCGCCGCCGCCAGCCTGACCGGAACCATGTACCAACGCAAAAATACCTTGAAGTTTGCTTCTATCAAGGAAGTGTTGAATATGGATCTAGAATTAAACTGCGCTAAAGTGTTCCATTCCGCCCGGTCCAGAGATTCTCCCAGATCCTCCTCCCAGCGTAGCATATACGTTAATTTACTATCGTCTCCATGGAGTATATTATAAATTGTTGATATATAGTTTTTTTGTTTGTCAAGTGTGCGGCAAAGGTACTCCATCGGTGTGGAGGTAGAGATTTCGCTCTTACGCTTGAGGGAGGCCACGAAATGGGAGATCTGGGCGTAGCGAAAGTACTCCCCCTCAGGGAGGGAATACTTCTCCTGCAATTGGGACTTGGTAAGTAGTCCCCCGGGGTCGCATAAATCTGCCAACCTGAGAAGCCCCTTATTCGTCCACCATTCAAATGTCACAGGGGTTAGGCCCGGCGGGAACAAAGGGTTGCCCAGCAGGGGTGCTAGCGGAGCTTGGAGGGACTTAAAGGAGTGTCTGCCCGACAGCCTATCCCAAACCCCCAGCGAAAGGGAGAGGGCAGGACAGAGCACTCCCGGCCTGTCCCTGGCCCTTAACCACAACACGTGGTGGACCGGAACCCCCAGGTGGGTCGCCTCCATGTGCATCCAGATCAGGAGAGGGTCCCGGGAGTGGAAGCGTACCAGATGGGCCAGTTGGGCTGCGTAGTAATATTTTCCCAGCTCCGGGACCCCCAATCCCCCCCTGAGTTTAGGGGTAAAAAGAGTCCGTCTGTTGACTCTGGGCCTCTTGTCCCCCCAAATTGAAATTACTATTTAATTCATTTTTAATATTCAAACCAAACTCCCTTATCCATCCATGTCTCAAAGCTTTTTTGTATTGAGAAACCACTTTGAACAACAACCATTTAGCATTTCTAGCTATGGCCATCTTGGGCTTATGATTCATGTAGCATTTACTTCCTGGAACTGCACTTAGCTTAACTGCTTCCGCGCCACCCACCGCACACATTTACTGTGGCAGGGCGGCCCGGCTATGCGAACCAATGTACTGGTACATCTTATATTCCTCCTGGTCTAAAGGCGCGCGCGCCACCGGCGACCCACTCCCGCTGTGATTGGACACAGCGGGAGCCAATCAGTGAGACCCACCGATCTTTCCCGAAAGAGGCAGAATGGCGATCTGCCTACAGTATCTCATATTTTTCATGTGACAACACTGAAGAAATGACACTTTGCTACAATGTAAAGCAGTGAGTGTACAGCTTATATAACAGTGTAAAGTTGCTGTCCCCTCAAAATAACTCAACACACAACAATTAATGTCTACACCTCTGGCAACAAAAGTGAGTACACTCCTAAGTGAAAATGTCCAAATTGGGCCCAATTAGCCATTTTCCCTCCCCGGTGTATATATATATTAATGTTTTTTTTTCTTGCATTTTACTCGCATTATTATATATGCGTGTGCGTGGGGACATGAATATGCATGTGTGTGGACACACTGGTTTGCAGGTATGCACGGCATGCATGGGCCTTGTGTGTACACACATGAGCGTGCAGTACTTCTTCACACGATGTATACAATTTTCAGTTTTGTTCGTGTTCTTATACTGTTGCACTTCTTGTTTTTAACATGTCGTATATTACAATAGCTAAATGTGTTATGCCGTCGAATAATTGTGTAGAACATTAGTTACGAGTGCTGTCTCCCATCCCTTTCTCCCTGCCTACCCTCCTCCCTTTCAACCTGTTACTCCATCCCCTGTTACTATAAATGCAGGTGGTTCTGTACTAGCCTATTAGCTTTGAGAAAGGAGCCGTAGGCGGCTCTGAAACGCGTTACCCATGCCCAGCCCTCCCGTCCCCAGCACTGACGTCACGCCCGACCAGGGACTCGGCGGCCTGTGCATGCTGTCTCGCGGAGTGCCAGGCTGGAAGCCTCCCGCATTGTTTACCACCCCCACATATACATCTGGTTCCACACGTCCTCCCTGTGTCACAGCCTCACTGACCCCTGGAGGGTCTGACATGCCCTCCATTGTCCATCATCTTGCAAGTTGCCAACTGTCTAATAAATTTACAGATTTTTTTGCATACTGCAATTAAAGTGGCGCTCCTTTGATTTTGTGTTTTATGTTCCTTTTGGGCTTAATACTGCTTTATTGCTAACATGAAAAGCAGTAAAATTGATACCCTGCAAACAGCAACAATAGATCCCCCCATAAATAATATATCTCCCCAGCAACAATAAACTCCCCAGCAACAATAGACTCCTCCAGGAGCAAATTATTCCTCCCAGCAGCAATTTATTCTCCACCAGCAAAAATTGATCCACCACAGCAACCATAGACCTCCACCAGCAACAATAGATCGCCCATCAGCCAGAAAAAATATACCTTACCACAGCATATCTCCCACAGTTACAAAGGACCCCCCCAGTAACAATAGATCCCC
The DNA here is from genome assembly GCF_965119305.1 of Pelophylax lessonae. Classification (NCBI taxonomy): domain Eukaryota; kingdom Metazoa; phylum Chordata; class Amphibia; order Anura; family Ranidae; genus Pelophylax; species Pelophylax lessonae. Next base: position 40,699,345 of record NC_138777.1, on the reverse strand, counting down.
CACCAGCAATAATAGACCACACTAAGCAAAATAGATCTCCTTCCCCTTCAACTGTAGATCCCCCCACCAACAGTAGACCTACCAGCAACACTACATTCCCCGTTGACAATTGATCTTTCACCTAAGGCCCCATGCACACTGGACATTTTTGCTATCTCTCCTAGACACCTTTCCCCCTGGCAGCTGGGTTTTGACAAAAAGGATGCTTGACGCTTGTAAATGTGTGTAATGCGTTTAGGTTTGTCAAGGCGCCTGGGCAATATTTAATTTAATTGGCCAGAATAATAATTTATTCTGGCCATCGAAATGAATTAATGCTCAAGCACTAAACGTTCCTAGTGATAACATTTCTTTACACGCATCAATCGTTTTTTCTGCCACTGCTACTGGATGTATTGTTAGTGGGGGGGTTTCTGCTTCTAAACGCCCCTGTCTCTAAACTTCTCTAAACGCCTATATATACATGGACACATAACAAGAAGGGGTGTGTAGAGGCAGAGAAAAAATATGCCAGACGTCCCTAAGAGCAATGTCAAGAATCTTCAGTGTACATGAGGCCTTAGATTTTTACAGAAGCATCAAAACTTCCAGAAATCACACAATAGTATAACATTATATACACCATTTAATAAAACAGAGTCATGAGTTTACTTTTACCAGATTAGAAGAAAACGTGGAGTTTCAAGCGGGGAAGAAGCCCTCAGGACCACACCGATGCTGTGGTTCATCAATTAAAAAACAATCCTTTTTCTTTGCCAGTGTTTACAGAAATCGCTGCCAAATGTGTGCTATTCAGCTCACGAAAAACTCCCAGTGATTAGTCAGTGAATAAAAACTCTGTTCATGTTGGTCCCTTGAGACCCAGTTTTTGCCCCATTTGGTTCCGCCATCTTGTTTTTCATGCAGCATAAAAAAAGGTGAAACCAAACTGTCGATGACAGTCCCAAATTGAAGACAACTGTCACAGTTATGTTGCCGCAGGGCATCAGGTATGTGACAGAGAAAGTGGCTACAGATAAAGCCTGAAAGTGGAACAGGTGCCCAGAGCTTTTACCATAAAAGCCAAGTACGGTATGCACAACATATTTTCAGATTATGACAGACTCACCTGACAAATTTTCCTCTGCAGTTATATGACAGCCATTATCTCGCTCACTGCTCTGCTACCACCACTGACATCTCAGCCCAGCCTTCTTCAGTGTCTTTGAACATCTTGATTGGCCAGGTCAGGATGATGTGACTCGCTATCTCAGCCCAGTCTTCTTTGGTGTCTTTGACCATTTTGATTGGCCAGGTCAGGATGATGTAGCTCCCTATCTCAGCCCAGAATTATTTTGTGTCTTCGACTATCTTGATTGGCTAGGTCTGGATGATGTAACTTTTCATATTTGCCCAGTCTTCCTTGGTGTCTTTGACCATCTTGATTGGCTGGTTTGGGATGATGTAACTCCCAATCTCAGCCCAGTCTTCTTCGGTGTCTTCAACCATCTTGATTGGCCAGTTCGGTAGGTTGAAACTCCCCATCTCAGCCCAGTCTTCTTTACTGCCTTCGACTATCTTGATTGGCCAGGTCAGGATGATGTAATTACCAATCTCAGCCCAGTCTTCTTTGGTGTCTAGGACTATTTTCATTGGCCAGGTCGGGATGATGCAACTCCCCTTATCAGCCCAGTCTTCTTTAGTTTCTTTGACTATCTTGATTGGTCAGGTCAGGATGATGTACCTTTCCCTATCAACCCAGTCTTCTTTGGTGTCTTTAACTATTATGATTGGCCTGGTCAAGATGATGTAACTCCTCATTTCAGCCCGGTCTTCTTTGGTGTCTTCGACTATCTTGATTGGCCAGGTCTGGATGATGTAACTTTTCATCTTTGCCCAATCTTCCTTGGTGTCTTAGACCATCTTGATTGGCCGGTTTGGGATGATGTAACTCCCAATCTCAGCCAAGTCTTCTTCGGTGTCTTCGACCATCTTGATTGGCCAGGTCAGTAGGTTGCAACTCCCCATCTCAGCCCAGTCTTCTTTACTGCCTTCGACTATCTTGATTGGCCAGGTCAGGATTATGTAACTACCAATCCCAGCCCAGTCTTCTTTGGTGTCTAGGACTATTTTGATTGGCCAGGTCGGGATGATGCAACTCCCCTTATCAGCCTAGTCTTCTTTAGTGTCTTTGACTATCTTGATTGGCCAGGTCGGGATGATGTAACTTTCCCTATCAATCCAGTCTTTCTTTGGTGTCTTCAACTATTATTATTGGCCAGGTCAAGATGATGTAACTCCCCATCTCAGTGCAGTCTTCTTTGGTGTCTTCGACTATTATTATTGGCCAGGTCAAGATGATGTAACTCCCCATCTCAGTGCAGTCTTCTTTGGTGTCTTCGACTATCTTGATTTACCAGGTCGGGATGATGTAGTAACTCCCCATCTCAGCCAAGTCTTCTTTGGTATTTTCGACCATCTTGATTGGCCAGGTCGGGAGGATGTAACTTCCCATCACAGTGCTGTCAAATGACGTAACTCCCACACATGGCAACAAGGTCCTGCCAGGAATGTACACTGAGTTTGATGTACATTCAGAAAAAACAGCACTGTTTTTTTTTTTTGCAGAAAACACAAACATAAGGAGTATTTATGAATGTTTTTTCCCAAATCTCACACAACTTTCACCCTGGATTCACACACTTTTAATGTGTAGTGTTTACCTTTCTTTCAACTCCATGGACCACATGACGTTACCCTGTGATATGTGGGGAGATGTGATTGTCATCAGACGCTGCTGACGAAACGCATAAGGTGGGATCAAGCGTGACACGTCAATTCAGCCATTTTGGAACGCAGGTGGAATACAAACTGGTGTCCCTGCGACACGAGATAAGCTTGTCTTAACTGCATCTTCTGTAAGTGTTTTTATTTATGCGCAATAAATAAATTAATGTTAAATCATTACACTATGAAGGGCTTTTTGTTTTTCCATGACTTTATGGTATAACACTCTTGGAGTTTACATCTGATTGGAGTGGATCGCCAGTGGGGAGCATAAGTTATATAAGAGTGTATCAACATGCCCTATATGCGCTTTCTATGCTTGAGTCTGGTGAGTAGGAATTTTGTTTGATAGTGGTGGAAGAGAGCACTAACCACAAATATTGCATAGAGGAACCAGAAAAGATCTCTGAAACTCCGTTCTTTGCATGTTTTGGAGCACTTTTGGTGTAATATGGACAATTTTCACTTGTATTATTTTTAAAGGGAGCACGGTTTTTATATTGTTTATTTACACTTTTTAGGTTTGCTTTGCTTTATAGCCAGCTGCTTCACAATCAAAATATAATTCCATTATATCCAGCGGCTCCTGCAGGAGTAGGCGCTACAATGCATTATTAATTGCAGAGCTGTGTGTGTCTTGGAGTTCGGTTTTTGTAGTCTATCAATTGGAAAATTATATAAGCAGTTTAAAATAAATACCAAAGAAAAAAATCTTGGCGACTAATTACGTCAAGGGAAAGAAAAGCATTAATAAAAAACAATTCAATGGGTTTTCTTTAAAGGAATATGTTTATAATTTCCACATCGAGTGCCCTGCCAAAATGATCTTTCAATGTGTGTGGACTAAATATATTCCAAGTGAGCAGTGATGTGCCGAAATATTCATAAAACGATACCGACTTTTATAACCGCATATGCTGAAGGAGTTCAGATTCCTCCGCCGTTTTTTAATACAGACCATCTTTGGAATCTCCGCAATGAATGAACTTGGTTAGACATGAATTAAGCCAGATAGCAGCATCCAGCTTGCTCCTCCAGTCTCCTGCCAAAAAAAAAAAACAAGACCATTCTCTCTAACAATGGCTTTTCAGTTACTTTGATGCTAAAAATAATGAAGATGTTTGATAGTTGTCCAAAGCAACTGAAGGTGAAAACACATATCCGGCTTTTCTAAGTCCTTGCAGTTATACATATTTATAGTACACAGCAGAGCAAGGATAATTCTCATGATTCTTCCTGCCCCATGTGGTTAAACTTCCGTCAGTTGTGTAAGACAGAAAAGCTCAATATTATATATACTCCCTAGTCTGCTCCAATAATATGCGCCAACACCATATCCCTTTCTTGCAATGCCCTGGTGATTTGCCTTTTATTGTTTCCATAAAAAATCATAAATAGACACGTGCCAACGCTATAAATACAACAGACAATGAATTATAGAGGTGCCCCGCCTTATGTAAACACCAAGTCCTGCTAAGGCATTTTTTTCGTGTATCATTAGCGTGCGCAACCACGGCACTAGCTGCATGGATTTTGCATGTTCTACCTGTGCCCACGTGGGCTTCCTCCAAGTACTCTGGTTTCCTCCCACACTCCAAAGACATGCTAGTAGGTTAATTGGCTTCTGTCTAAGGCTGGATTCACATATGTGTGGCCGCAGGTTCGTGCCTGGGGTCCAGTGCATGTCTGTTCACCTGTTCAGGTGCCATTCAGCTCCAAATTTTTGCCTGAATTCTCACCTGAACTGGACCCAAATACGCACAGGACCCTTTTGCAATCTGCTCTGCGGCCGCTCCGGACATGTGTAAACCAGTTCCATTGAGAGTCGGTCACACTCGCCTGTCATGCGAATTGGATATGGGAAACCCACATCCAATTCGCACATATGTGAACCCGGCCTAAATTGGCCCTAATATGCGAGTTAGGGACCTTCGATTGTAAGCTCCCTGAGCTGAGGGCAGGGACTGATGTGAATGTACAATATATGTAAAGCTCTGTGTAAATTGACTGCTCTATATAAGTACCTGTAATACATAAACAGTAAGGGAGACCTGAGTATCAGGCTCTTGTGGCAGTTTATAAGAAACCACTGGCAGAACATTTAATGTTTGTAGCTTGGAGGCAACCTAGAAGGAGTTTCAGAGGCTAAACTGGAGGATTTTTCGGAGGTTTCAGAGGCTAAACTGGAGGATAATGCACAGTCCTCCCTTGCTCTGGGGAGCAGGGGAGGACTGGGCAAGGGGGCAGGGGGGCAATTGCCCCCCAGGCCACTCTGATGCTGCGTAAAAAGGCTGCACCGCTTCTGCCACAGACATGCCTGAAGGATTCCTGGTGAAGAGAAGTAAAAAGTCCTACTGAGAGCGGGATGAAAACCGGGGCAGAGCGCACAGAGGTGGAGAGTGCGACATCACCAAGCCAACTCTCCACCTCATCCAATGAGAGAATGCTTTGCATTTATTCAGGAACATGCAAAGCATTGTGTGGTTGAGCGGCCAACCCCCTGCATTCACAATGCAGCAGGACAGCCGTTCAGCACAGGACCCAGAAGCAAGGGGAGATCACTGTCAAAGTGGTGTCCATAGCTCCCAAATGTCCCTGATTTTGAGGGAATTTCCCTGATTTAGAACCTCTGTCCCTTTTTCCTCCTCATTTGTCCCTTAATTTGGTCTGATCTGTATAGTTGTATAAAAAAATGCACTATTTATCTTTCAAAAAGCGTTTCCTAGTGCTAAACTACTACAGTGATTTCCAGCTTCCATTGGTATGGTATATACATAATTACAAGCTGGCCCAATGTAATTATGTAAAAATATACCATGCCTAGAAGTCTTCTTTAACAATAGTTCTCCTTTAGGGGCAGTTCACACCATGAATTGCACAGGAACATGCTGTGTGTTCCGGTGCGACTCATATGTGATCCAGGCGCAGTATGAATTCAGACTGTTTAGTAGAAAGTGTAAATAAAGATTGCAATAATAATATAATGTTTATACGGTTTAGTATGTAACACCTGTGCAAAAATAAAGTCCAAATGTGAATGCAGCAATGAAGTACATAAAAGTACAAAAAATGTAACAATTGAATGAGTAAAAAAATAAAACAATAAAAAGTTTAAAAAAAAATGTAAAATGTGAAAAACAGAAGTGATTCTCTTCAGGTGCCCTGGACGACATCATGTATGAAAAAACACGTAGGGCGGAGTGTTGTGCTGACGTCATTGCGTCTTGCAGGAAGTGCGGGAGGTTTTCTGCTGTAAGCTGATCAGCGAAAGTGATTAGCTAAAGTGCTATATAGTATTTCTTGATGTAAGTGTGATCTTTACTTTTTAATAAAGTTACCTTAGGGGTTTTACACTATGGGGAGGTTCTTCCTCTATGTTCCACAAATGCATCTCTTGGGATACTATTGAGATGAGCAGCACAGTCCACATTCATATCCTTCAGTGAATCCCATAGGATAGTCTTTGGAATACACTGGCCCAAGTGTTTGGCCACATGCCTATTTGACCTCTCTTATAATAGAGGGTCCACTGAATTTGGTAAGCTTGCATTTTCTACAAAGGTGGTGGTGTCACTGTTATGGAAATTTGGACGTGATGGATGCTCACTTCCTGCACAACCATGTTTGAACATTTCTGAAGAGAATCACTGTTTTTCACATTTTAAATTTTTTTTTTTCATTTTTTATTGTTTTATTTACAAATAAATAAATGTGTTCTGTGTAAAATATCTCACAGCAGAGCCGTTGCTTTTATCACTTTTTGTATTATTGGAGTTTGTATGGTTATCCAAGCACAGTTTTAGGTTTAGATATTATTCAATTGAAAGGCCTGAAACTGCACCGGACCGGACCGCACCGAAACATGTACAGCAAATGGATCACATGGTACTGCTGTACCATGCGATCTGGTGCAAGAAAATGCACTGCGTTTGGGACCTGCATTGGGGGTGTCTTTAAGTTAATGTTCAATAAATCAATAAACTAAAAACTGTGCTGCCTATTAATAAAGCAAATTAATCAAAAATCTTCAAATATATTAAAACTAGTGCAAAACCCACAACTATCACTAATTATGAAAACATAAACTCAGTGTATCAATTTGTGCGAATATACAAATATGTAAACAAATAATATGTGCAAAAAAGCAAATAAATAGTTATAAATGATATATAATCAATCAGTCCAATATAAGATCAATAATTTGCTTTGTTGCACATATTATTTGTTTACATATTTTATATTTGCACAAATTGATACACTGAGGTTATGTTTTCATAATTAGTGACAGCTGTGGGATATACTCTAGTTTTAATATATTTGCAGTTTTTTAAATATTGTACTTTATTAAAAGGTAGCACTACTAGTTTTGGGTTTATTGAGTTTTATTTGCATTAGTGAATGCTTTTTGTTAGGAGCTGCTATCTGTAGATATTGTGTGAGGATTTGGGGCACGTTAGTGAGGTGGATTAGCGCAAAAAATCACCTATTTGTTTTTTTAAGTGGTTGTCAAGCCACTGTATACAATTCATACCATCCTCTCTGTTTAATAATGCTGTGTGCCCCAGTGTCTGTGCCTTATAAAAATAAGTCGTTCTATACCTGATTTCAGAGCGCTGCTCGGCGCGCATATGACTGGCTGACTCTCTCCTTTCTTGATCCGACAGCTGCAGCAGGTGGGGCCGAGAAACCCCCGCTGATGTCAGTCGGAAGGAGAGGAGGAGAGAGGCAGCCAGTCACGTGAGCGCCGAGCAGCGCTCTGAGATCAGGTATAGAACGGGTTATTTTTATAAGGCACAGACAATGGTTCACACAGCATTAATAAACAGACAGATTGGTGTGAAACTTGAAATGTAACTTCAGCCCCTGATTTCTCCCCCCATCCCTTGAAATATTGTGGATGACCTGGTAGTCCACATGCACCTACTATTTTTCCGCCCCCTCCCTCATTTCCCTCTGCTTGCTCCCTCTATCTCCGAATATGGTCCTCTCGTAGCCCCCTCGGGAGCTCGTTCGGGGGTCGCGGACACAGTGTGTTGCCCTTGGGGGTGTCTGCCCCCCCGTTCGTATACCCGGGGGCCTTCTAAGTTTCCATTGCATGGACCGCATCTCTCTCTAATGCGGTCAAGGGATCCCACAGTGCCTTCTGCCTTTAGGGCACGCATTTCCCCCTCAGTTCGAGTCCCTCTTGTTACTCAAACGCCCTCTCTATGGCTCATACTGCCTTAACTTCCTGGACTAGCTCACGTGCCTCTTCTTCCTTGTACGCCTCAATAGGTTCTTTGTTATTGACTGTGTGCCGCTAGTCACGTTATTGTTACAATTACTGAGGTTTGTTTAAACTGTATTTAGTTTTTTTCTACTTTTTGTATATGCATTCAACGTAACCCTACCTGTATGCCTATAAAAAATTTTCAATAAAATGTCTTAAAAAAAAAAAAGAAATGTAACTTCAGCAGCAGGAGGGGAAGGGCGGGCACTGACACAGAGCTGACAGGCAGTGAGGGGAGGGAGAGAAAGAACAGAGGAGAGACAGCAGATGACAGAGGCACGTATACTGACCACGTTGTCAGGGATCAGCAGCCATGATAAACCGTGGTCAGTTTACAGGGGAGAGGGCAGAACCAGGCAGTATCGGCCAGGTATTTCAGGTGATAGAAGGGGCCAAACTACACAGCACAAGCATTGTGCTGTATACCTTGCTTTAAAGGAACAGGATCAATTTTTTTTAGGGTAACAAACACTTTAAGTTAACACTGACACGCATGCAATGTGCAGTGTGTTTTGAACATAGTGCCGGTAACGTGCACAGAACGCAGGTTTCCCGCACCTCATTCTGGTGTTAACTTTCCCTTAATGCCCATGGTTTTGGAATGGAATGTCCAACCGGTCCATATAGGTTTGATGGTCAGGGGACATTTGGCCATAAGTTGTATGTTTTGTGGTTCATTTTTAAGCAAAAATTGTTTGGCAAAATCCCCTTTCTTTCATTAAAAGGCCAAACACCCCTTTTCCTCTGAGGGAGAGACATTATTAACTGCAAAGAAAAAGGATTTGACATTTCTGCACATGGAATAATAATGACATAATGTCCGATTAACACACCATGGTGTTATATCTCCCCCTCTTATTTAGAATACAGTAAATTGTAAAGTACTCTGGACTGACTAATACTGCAGCGAAAGTTGAGTTTGGATTACAGAAGGACTTTTCTACAAATCTATTATTCTGTTTAGCCTTCAGTTAATATTCTAACAGAAAGCAGGTAATTAACTGTAAAGCTTTCTCCTCGATTTTCTGCTCCCAGAAGTACACTAAGGGTGTTCATACTTTCTATTTAGCTGAACAACCCAAATTATTTCCCACAAAAGTAGGTGTGTCGGAGAATTGTCATACCAAAGTACTCCCACGCAAAGCAGTTACAGCTTCTATGTCTCTCATTGACCAAACATGTCATTTGTGATACTGCCGTCAGGTATTGTATGTTAGCTGTGTCAGACAAGCCTAAATGCCTATGCAAGAACGTTTGGTCAAGTGTTCCCAAGAGTCCCAAAAAAGAACCACATATACATTTTTGTTTGATTAGTTTATTTTTACATTGAGCACATGCTGGGCTCTTCACTTCGCCTCTCCAGCAGGCTCTATTATGGCAAAGACCTTGTTGGGCGTGATGCTTGATGAGGCCATTACACATTAAGATCCTTCACATTAATTTCCTCCTGGTGGAGTACACTTTGGAACCGTCTGAAGAATATGTAGGCTGGGAGGGCCTCAATAGTAGTACTTTGGTGATCATATCCCAACTTCTCCCAGCCATAGGACCTCAGAGTGGTTTAACTCTTTGTTTTATTAGTAGCAGGGCTGTCTTTAACACAGGGCAAAAGGGACAGCTGCCCTGGGCCCATCCATTGTCGTGGGGCCAAAAACAGCTGCCCCTTGAGCCCACAAATAGTTGATAGGTGCATTTGGTAGGGCCCAAGAAAATATTTGCCCAGGGTCCAATCAATACTAAAGACGGCCCTGATTAGTAGCAATATGGTGGCCACATCTCAACTCCACCCAGCTATAGAACCCAGGTGTGGTTTAACCACTTGCAGCATTAGTAGTATTTTGGTAGTAATATTTTAACTCTACCCAGCCACAAGACCCTGAAGCAGTTTAATCATTTACTAGTGGTCGTATTAGCAGTATTATAGTAGTCACATCTCTTTATCAAGCCATAGGATCCAGGGCTGCTTTACCATTTGCTTTATTGGAAGCATTATGGTGGTCACATCTCAGCTCTATCCAGCAGCTGGACTTATTGTGGGTTGAATTCCTTGCTGCATTAGTAGGCTTATGGTGGTCACATCTAAACCCCATCCAGCTACAGCACCCATGAGTGAGGTGCTCCATTAGTGATATTATGCTCTTAACATCACACCTTCATCCAGCCATATAATCCACATGTATTTTAACCACTTGCTCCTTTACAGGCATGGTGGTGGCCACATCTTGACTTCATATAGCCACAAACCCTAGATGTGGTTTAAACTCTTGCAACCAACTTAACTTACCAAATATAAATAAAGGTTAACTTCACCAACAAATGGTTGGGCAATCGCCCATCTTATCTTCAAAACTTTTAGTAATCCAAGATGGAGATGTCCACTTAGCTTCAGAGAGCAATAACCAACCTGTTTTTTATGCTGTACCCAGACAAGACATTATTAGATCATGTGTACACTGGATCCAATCTCTAAGGCTATATGCTTATGTATTATTTTGCCCTTTTTCAGTTGCTTTAAACTGCTTTTGGCTTGTTTCTGTAGTGCTTACGAGTTGTTCTACACTGCTAATGGGTTCATAAGCTACTTGTTGTTGCTTCTGAACTGCTTTAAGCTGCTTCTGCTTTCACATCGGCTCTTTCAGAAGTAGAGAAATGCCCATGTACACAAACCAATAGGCCCAACTGTCAAAAGAGTGTTTTCCTGCCCCTCACTAAGCATTATTTAGTGCCTAATGCTAGAGAGTTGTATTGAAATGTTTGGCATAATGCAAATGGACATTAAAATTAACCTGGTATCAAATGTCAGTTTTTGCTCACGCTGAAGTCTTTGTTCTGTTAAATTGCTCTGTTCTGTGGCATCTGGGAAACATTTAGGCACTTGTGGATCTGTTTTTGCACATGCATTTGCATCCAACAAGCGTGATAACTGAACTTTGCTATAACATTAGAAAGTTCAATAAAATCAAAGCTCAAAGAGTACTAAAATGTAACCCTTATCAATAGTCACTTTTAGACTCCATTGGTAGCCCATGTTACAGGGTGACACAATGGGGAGATAGGGGGAGAGCGTGGTCACAATATAACAGAAATGCTTGATCAAGAACCTTCATGGCAGGATCACCAGGTATTATTTTAATGGAAGCTGCAGATATTTGATATATTGAAATGACAATGAACAATTTATGAAAATGCTTAAAGTGTTACTAAACCCAGGAGCCTGCATTCACTATATCTGGTCTCCCACAGTACATAGAGCATGAAAATGCAATAATTTTAGTGAATATAAACTGCTAAATACCTTTCCTTATCAGCAGTATATAGCAGTCTTGTGACTTCTATGAGTGTCTGGCCGAGCACTGGTTAACCTCTTGGAGCCAGCGCCTGCCGGCCCTTTAAGAGGCTTAGAATGCTGGGAGGCAGGGCAGATCCCATGGTCATGTGACCACCGTGATTTGCTATCACGGCAGTCACATGATCAGAACGCTCCTGAACTCAAGTGGTGATTGGGAGCTTTTTGTTAGCTGTCGGTAACTGTGCCGGGAGTGCGCAGGTAACGCTCTCGGCACAGCTCTATTTGCACTAATGCATGCAAATATATTTGCATGCACTCGGCACCAAGAGGTTAAAGCTTGTAGGAGGAGTTTTAGTTCTCCTCTTACTGTCCTATGAGGCTGCATGAACCTCTGTCTGGATTGGCCCTGTGCTGATCACATGCAACCTCCCAACAAAAAACTCTCTAGCAATACACGTCAAACTGAGCATGTGTGGAGTGCCTCCAAGGCTCTGTACTAACAGCAGGTGGATTGGGGACAGTAAAAGAAGGTTAGAATCAGAGAAGACAGGATAAAACAGCCTTTTTACACAATGCAGAAGATTAACCTCTTTGGTTCCACAGTGAGTATAACAAGCATGCTTTACTGTACCTACACACTGATTTTACTGTTGCGGGTTTAGTTTTACTTTAAAGTGTTACTTCCACTTTCCCCAATTCATCTTCTGATAATACAGAGCCATTTGAGTCACTCTGCACATGATCAGTTTGGTGTGTATTGCTAGACAGTTTTTTTTTCTTGGGGGGGGGGGGGGGGGATGCATGTGATCAGAACAGGACCAGTCAGCGCTGTCCAGACAGAGGGTCAGAGGTCCTGCAGCCTCAAAGGACAGTCAGAGTAGAATGAATACTTCCCCCAAAAGCTTTACCCAGACACTGGTAGAAGTCACAAGACTGCTATATACTGCTGATGAGAAAAGGTATTTGGCAGTTTATATCTACTAAAATTAGTGTATTTCCATGTTTTGTGTACTGTAGGAAACCAGATATAGTGACTGCAGGCTCCTGGGTTTAGTAACACTTTAAACTTTTATTATTTTTCAGTATTTGGGTTTACATATGCAGTACTTCTAAGTGGTTGAAAACCCCCATCTCTGACTTGTACCAATAGGTAAGCCTATAATAAGACGTACCTATAGGTACTGTAAATATCTAGGAGATATTTATTGTATAGTGTGCCGATGACATCATCAGCGCATGCTCTCTGAAGGAGCGCCTGCCTATGCCGTTTCTTCAGAGCCCTGTGCCTTGACCGGCACAGCCGGAGTCCGCGGACCCGGAAGGAAGAGGGGTGAAGATGGATGCGGCCTCCAGCGGGGACGACGAGGGCTTCCTTCTGAGGTAAGTGTTACATAATGTGCTAATATGCGATGTACAAGGGGAGAGAGAAACCCAAGCGCCGATTTGAGTGCAGCAGTAAAAGACCTTTAATGTGGGATAAAAACAATATTACTCACAAGAGCAAAGTGATTACAGGCATCAAATTCTATGAGGAGGTGCTGGGCATCTCACATCCAGGGGGTCCCTTTAGGTCCTTGCAAGGCTAGTCCTGGTGCAGGGAAGCGGCGGTCTACTGTGGGAGTGTCACGTACCTTGTAGCAGAGCCTGACATGCAGAGGGAGACCTCTCGTACAGCCCTGGCTCAGGCACCACTGGAGTTGCAACAGTGGATGCAAGAGCGCAGTGAGGTAAGAGTGCCTGCGCTGGTCTTCTGTTGGCAGTTGAGAAGAGTAGCTGATAAGTCACTGAACGCGGCTGGATTGCTGAGCAGCAGGAAGAAGCAGGTAAAGAGGTGCGGATGCACAGCGGATGCAGGACAGCGTCTCCAGGCACTGGAAGGAGCTGGATGGGCAAAGACTGGAGCAGGGTCAGACAAGCCGGTTTCAGACACAGGTAATCAGATACAGTTCAAGCAGCAGGAAGAGAGTAGTCGGTGTACAGGCAGGGGTTGGCAGCAGGATATCAGGCAGGAAGCAGGTATAGCAGAGTCAAAGCAAGCCGGGGTCAGGACTGGAGATAGCAACGAAGTCAGACAAGCCAGGTCAATACAGGAATCAATACAAGCACAGGAACAGACTCAAAGTAAAGCTGCAGATCAGACAGCAATGACACAGTGCTTCTGAGGTGTTTAAATAGGGCAGCCTGTTACCAATCATTGCAATTAGTCTGCACTAAGTTAACCCTTAGGTGGCAGACCCATGACAGGGAGACAGGAGACAGTCCTGGTCCGTAGCTGTAGTGGATAGCGCTGGTCCGTGTGTGGAGGGGCCGTGACGTCACTTCCTGGTGTGCAGAGCCTAGAATGAGCGGTGACGCGTTTTGGAGCATGCGCTCCCTCTTCAGGCCGCTCGTTCTAGGCTCTGCACACCAGGAAGTGCCGTCAAGGCATCTCCCCACTCGGGCCAGCGCTATCCACTGCAGCTACGGACCAGGACCCCCTGAATGTGAGATGCCCAGGACCTCCTCATAGAATTTGATGCCTGTAATCATTCACTTTACTCTTGTGAGTAATATTGTTTTTATCCCACATTAAAGGTTTTTACTGCTACACTCGGCGCTTGGGTTTCTCTCTCCCCTTGTATTTCACACAGAGTTGCTTCTCTCTTCACCCCCATCTAAGTGGACCAGAACCTTTTTGGACTCCCCCCCCCCCCCCCCACCTCCCAGCCCAACAAAGACTGCTCCATTAACACTGGCATTTTACTTGCGCCAAATATCCCTCATTCTTAATATGCATACTACCACATTAGGCCTTTACTTTTCAGGTAAATAAAGATCCCAAACCCAGTTTTTGATGGACACAGATGGTTCTACTGGTCTATTTGTGGTCATTGGAAGGAAGCTGGAGAACATATAAATGACGAACCTACTGGTCTGTTTTTGGTCATTAGAAAGAAGCTGAATACCCCGAACAGAACTTATAAACTCCATTACTTTACTACCTGTCCGTCTAAGGGAAACAATGGTGCAGAATTTTAGATATATGTCTTGATTCACAGCTGTAACTGAATGAACTCGTTTTCCACCCATAAGAGTCACTTTTAGTGCCATAAATCTTCTTCCTTCCTTCCTTTATAATTAAAGAACTTTCAAAAATGTGAAATATGTCACGAAATATTATCACATGCCTGTAGACCTTTTAAACCTCTCCCTCATTTCATAAAAACACTGTATACAGCCAGATTTTAGAGGAAAGCGATAAGGTATATTCCAGTACAACTTTCAGAGGTATTCACTGAGATAAAGTGTTTACTGATCATAAGGAATAGATTTACAGTACAGAAGCTGTTAATCCTGAAAAACAACTGATCTTCAAAAATATAGTTTTGTGTGTCTTGTAAAATGCAGCACAATATGTTGCCTGTATATAAATGACATCTGCTTGTTATAGGGAACTTAGTATCGGATATAATATAATTCTAATGCATGTACAAAGTTCCCAAATGGCATAATTCAGGGCCAAAGTGTTTACCCTAGATGTCACAATCATGTAAATTCTGGTGTCCTTGCAGAAACCTTAATGTTCTGGGTTGCACATACAGGTCCCCATTTACACCTGACCATTTTTTGGTGTGATTCCTGCAGCAAGACAATGGTCAACATGAAGAATCCTATTATTCTCAATGCTTCAGACTTATTATGGACTATCCAACCACCTTTTGGACACACCCCTCCAGGGATTGGCTGGGTTCACATAAATATTTAGGCTGCTCCACAGAATGCAGGGGGAAGCAATCAGACCAGCAAACTATGTAGCACTAAGCAGTGGTGTATTTAAGTTTTGTGCTGCCCTAGGCCTGACTAAACTTGTGCAACCCCTAATTTAAACATGACCCACCTCTTCCTATAAAGGACACACCCCTTCCTGTTTATGACCCGTCCTGTCATCTGTAATCCACAGACCACAACCACAGTCTATCAGTGCCCACCAGTGTAGCCTCATCAGTACCGCCTTATCAGTGCCCATCAGTGCAGCCTCATTACTGCCCATCAGCCACACTTAATAGCATCGGCGGACGTCGGGCTAGTTGTATTAAGTGTGGTCGGCAGCCTGTGGTTTGTCCGAATGTTCTCACTGGCCAGTATTATCATACAGGCAGGTAGCAGTGTGACTGCTTTATGGGGGTACCAGACTGATTTTTCTCCTGGACCCTGCCCTCCAGCCCAATTCGACTGGTCCTATACTAAAAGTGTAGCACAAGCCGGTGGGGACCCTTTTCATGTGGGAGCCGGTAGAAGGCTGTTTTATTTTTCGTGCGGGGTGCAGCTTTTTTGCTGTCCCCCCTGCAAAGTGCTGCCCTAGGCCTGGGCCTTGTTGGCCTAGGCCAAGATACAGCACTGGCACTAAGCCAGTTAGAGCAATCAACCCCTGCTCCACTGATTACATAGGAGCTAAACAAAATTGACCTAGCAACCGCACTAATTAGGAGGTTGCTACACCTTTCTGTGCAAAATTTAGCAAAGAGCAGGTAAGTATAACCTCTTTTTTATTCCAACAAAAACGAAAACAGACTTTAGTTTCCCTTTAAGGTCCAAAAAACCTGCCCGGCACTTATACAGTCTCAGATACTGTACAAGAAGACTGCCTGCCGCCAACTTCAACAGTGACTTTACACAACACACACATTTGTGTTTAGCTCCTACTAATATCCAGCTAGAGAATACTGCACTCTACTATTATAGGATACAAATGGATCCGTCACCCATAAAACAGAAGTGTTTGTGTAAAAAGGAAGTGGAGAAATCTGTTAAATCTTGTGTTAATTAGAGATGTGTTTGCAGAACGGTGCCGAGAAGAATTCGGAAGTTGCCAGAGCCACCTCTGAGAGTCTAATCCAGCTCAGTATCCGGATCTCGTGTTGTTTGCCACAATAGGACAGATAAGGCATATTACTAAATACATCTACTGTACATGGCTTAAACAGGTCAACAAAGTTCACTGGAGGTATAATGGGGTTCATTTACAAACATGGGAAAAGGCTGGAGACAGTCCCCTGTCCATGCGTGTTGGCCAAAAAATAAATAAAATAACAGCGCTTGAGTGTTAAAACTCTGAAAGGAAATATGAAATGTGGAAAGGATGTAACAGATTCTTCCTTTCATTTACCATATCCCACTAGAGAAATAACAGCTGGAAATTGATTGGTTGTTATGGGCTTCTGAGACACTCATGGGTACCGTGCCTTAAAAAAGGACACACCACGTGGATCTACTCTTTAAAGAGAATCTGTCACCAAGTTAAAAATACAAATTCAGGTAAAATCAACGTAAATTTTGCATTTTCTTACGCTTGTTTTATTCAAGTGGAATTTCACCCTAACTTTTTTTGGGGGGGGATATGTAGTTTTCTCAGGTACCTGCTCTCACTTCCGTTGGAATCACCCGGGTGATTCCACCGGATGTTCTCCACCCCCCCATGCCCGAAACCCTCTGGGCCACATAACAGGACCATTTTACACAGTGCAGAACAGTTTGCTCATGCCCACAAGGAAGCCGGCTAGGAAGCCACATGGAGTCACAGCCGGCTTCCCACGCTAAGCACGCTGACGCCGGGGATCTGAAAATCGGCGAAGAACCCAGGTGAAGATAGTACTGGATCCCTGGACAGGTCAATGTTTTTTTAATCAGTATTTGTAGCTGCTCACTTTTAATTTTTTTTGTTAAACCTGACTGAAGAGCCACTTTAGGTATCCTTGCTTTTAGATTTTTCATTTTCATATATTATTTTTCAATCACTTGCAATGAGTCTTTGACCTTGATAGAAAATGTGACTACTCCAGGAAAGTCAATGCCTTAGCAAAGCTCCTTCCTTCCTTGCACATCATAGCCCTCTTCTCTTCTGCGAGGGTCTACTTACTCTCCATGCTGGCCCAGCTCCTCTGCCCAGCATCATTCAACCTAGAAGACTGAGACTATTCTGAGTATTGTGTGTCATATGCCACCCAGTGAGGGGGCTTCGCCACAGTGGTGCAAAGCACGGTGCTGATGCAATCGCCAGGAGAGATGATCCAAAAATAAAGAGGATTGATATCTGATAAAGGAAAGTATGAAACAAGAAGCAAAAAACCAGCTCAGGTGGGGCCTCAGGGGGTTGGGGGTCTTCCGGAGTTGGGTTTTTAAGAGACAGTTACTATTCAAATAGGTTGTTTGTTGACTTCAATATTGTGATAATAGAGTTATTCTGGGTGTCCCCATGTGGAGTAATTATCTGTAGGGTTAGGGTAGGGAAAACGTTTGGAGAGAGACCCAAAAATGGAACTTCCGCTTTAAGCCCTCCTGACCCTCTGACATGCCACATTTGGCATGTCATTTTTTTTGGGGGGGGGGGGGGGGTACCTAGATTTGACAGGTACCCGATCCCCCCTACCTCCCTGCAATCTTCTGGAACATGTCACAGGTCCCAGAGAAGATTGCCTGTGCACTCAGGACGCGCAACTCATGTATGCGCAGTGCACACCAGGCTGTGAAGCTAGAAGCTGTCACCGCCGGATGCCCACACTAGAGATGCCGGCGGAGAAGAGTGAGAGAACCAAGGCTCCCGCTGGCCGCATCGCTGGATACACTTTTTGTAGCTGCTGACTTTTAATAAACACAAAAACGGGTGGAACTCTGCTTTAACTCATGCAGTAATCATGTTTTATATGAAAGTTACAGGCCTTACATTTACTTTTTTGAAAGCCTTGTTTCTGTGTATTGAAATGATATATGTGCATGGAGGCAGACATATTTGCGGATTACTCAGGCTCTCTTTTGCAATGCAGCCAAAGTGTAAGCCTGATCTCTCTTTTGCTGCATTCACTAACACTGGGCCTAACCTGGCATAACCTGCCGTTCCAAGCAGTAAATTACAGTGTAGATGTATTGGGTACCTGCTCACCGTTTAAGCCCAATTAAGTAAAAATTTTAAGCCCTGGCCCCTGATGAAAGGAGAGTGTGTTTGGCCCCTGAAATGTGTTGACTTTTTTCTGCTGTGATTCACTTTTATGATTAAATTACCTTGAATTCTTGGACGTTTGTTTGGCGCTCTTATTGGATTGTATGTATGCAGTGCCTTTAACTGGCAGTATCATGGGTGGCCCTGGAAAAGTCAATAGCAGGCCATAACTTAGCCCATGCCCCATGAGTCCCTCAACCTTATAGAGGCTTTTCAGAAACAACAAGCTTATTACCACTCAGACTTAAAGACTTTGTAACAATCTTTAGAAACATGGTCACCTATCATCCCTATTATTTCCCTTTCTTCCCTTGGAGGGATTCCTTTGGTTTTCCGCAGATGAGTCTACAGTATATCCTTTTTCAAGCCCTAAGCATGAAAACCATTTGCCTACAGACCTCTGTTCTAAACTGCAAGAAAACAACTGTAAATTACTTTCCAGATGTTATAGAGTTCCTAAGACATTGGCCTCAATATATTCTACATTATTTGATACTTACTCGAGAGATTGCGGCCTACAAGGCTTCTAATTTTATGTGTGGTGGTAATGTCTGACCGGAGATATCGCCTCTGTAGCAGTAGGATGGCCCCATGCTCTGTTTCCTTCACGCTGCTCCACATGACTGCAAACACGCTCAGTTAATGGCTAGTGTAGCGCTACCCCCAAAGGGGGTAACTGGTTCTTCCCCAAAAGTAGGGAGGCTGCTCACTACTGCAAGTAACAGTCTATTCACACCAGCTCCCATACCACAGTCTAGGGGATGTCTTTTTAAGATGTATTGCTCAAGAAACTTTAACAGGAGAGAAGTTAGGGCATGGGATACTCCAAAATGGTTAGCACATACGTTGCAATTAGAGGACAATATTCTCCTCAAATAATTGGGAGTATTGGACAGTCTAAGGCCTCACAGCTGAAGACCATGAAGAAACTTTTTTTGGCATCTGATTACCTTGAGCAAATGCACAACTTCAAGTATCCAATAACTTTTCCAGAACACTGCACAATCACAGGGATCAATTTAGGGTCTTAATTTAGAAGTCCCCAAGACAGCTAGCACCTTTCAGCTTCCTCTGGACACAGTCCAGTAAGTTAGACAGTCCTTCTATAGACCAGATCCCTTGTGTGGAGGTCCTGCAATCAGCTTCTAAGCAGATCTATCTAAGCCAATAGCCCTGACACTGCTGAGGCCTCTAGAACAGCTACACAATCTATGGGCTGCCTGAGGGCAGCAGCCCCTCAGGCTTTGGAACCCTCATGGGGAGAAGGAACCCAGTGCTTCATACTATGTAATCCCCCTTCTGGACACTGATAAATATTTAGGCTGGTTATTTGCATCTCCCTCCCTGGAAGCTTCTTACAGAGGCAGAAGGAAGCAATCCAACTCCCAGCCTGTAAAATCCTTACCAGACCAGGCAAAACAATCGCTGCTCCCTTGATTACAGAAGGAGCCAATAACTAAATTTACCCAGCATCCTGCTCTAGAAGGGTGCTACACCCACGTAAATTCTATGATGGAGGCTGAGAAGAGGCTATACCTCTATGAGGCCAAATATGATAATTGTCTGAAAACTTGGATACACTTCACGACTACTCGCAATCATTTTTGACTTTGCCACATTTGGGCCTTACACAAGCTGTAGATATTGCATATCTTTTAGAAATAGAAAGCCCACTAGTCTATTTTTGTTCTTTGACCCATGTTTTGCAGGCATCCCACTGTTTGCCCTCTACTTGTTGTAGTTTCAGTTTGTTTCCTCGTTATTCCCTACTTAGCCCTCATGCCAGAGGCGTAACTAGAACCTTCAGGGCCCTGGTGCAAGAAACCATGAAGGACCCCCCACACCCTGACTGGGGCCCTTCCCTTCAAGCCTGGGGCTTTTCCAAATGATCCTGGGTCCCTTTACTCTCGTTGCGAGGCCCTTTATTATGGTCCCGCCTCAGGATCCTTTCACAAGTTATGCAGTGGGCCCCCTTCCTGCCATCTTGGGGCCTCCCCTATGGTTTCTTGGGGCAGGGGAGCACACAGGGGCCCGGAGACATCAGAACACAGAACACAAGTGAACTGGATAGGAGGAGTGGCGGGGGCAGCATACAGAGGAACCAATCTCCTCCATTTCCTCCTGCAGCTACAGGAGGAAAAAGGAGGACAGTGATTTCTCTACATGCTGCCCCCGCCCCTCCTATCCAGGTGTACAGGGGAGCTGCACAGGCCCCCTGGAGCATGGGGCCCGGTTGCAATTTCAACCCCTGCAACCCCTGTAGTTACGCCCCTGCCTCATGCCCTTACCCAGTTTCAGCCTTAGCCCTCCTTTTACTTTCCCTACCCCTGGTTATTTGGTTGTTTTGATTCCATCATGATCAAACTGAGGGTTTTTGGTATAGGAGGGTGTAGGAGTCAATGGCACTGGGATTTCAAAGATCTATTAACAGATTATTTGCTGTACAGTTGAACATGGGATTTTTGGTTCATTGATGTACTTGAAATTCTTATACTTTGTGTTTATTACTTCTGCAAAGCAACCTTGTTACTTTTTTCAATGTACCTGGAATGTTGAAATGCTTCAAAAGTAAAAGATAAAAAAGGAATGTTGGTATATGGACTATGCATTTGCGCATAAAAGGGGCACTCTACACCAAGCCATGTATCAGGACCATATTTGTAATCGTGTTCCCACAAGTACAAGCTTTTCCTCTCAGTTTATCTGCTAAAAATTCTTATGTAATCTCATTTGTGTTGATGCTTATAAAGCTTATTGACTAAACTGACATTTTCCCCTTTTATGTCAACCTGTTTGCTCAGGTAAAGGAATGTAAAGTCTCCTTCCCTCTCGTTGAGAATCTCACACCCTTTCTGGCACATTCTGAGCTGTTTTTACTGTTGATAATTATACCTCCTCAATACTTTCCCACGGATGTGTCTGTTTCCACTGCGGCTTTAGGATTAACCAATACAACTCATATCTGTGCACCAATCTCAACAATTGGTCAAAGACACGAGATGACAGTTGACCATTCTCTATGATTTTGCCCAGATGGGGGGCAGGTCTCCTGTCTATGGACAGCAGCATAAATAGTAGACATCCCAGGACGACACATTTTAGGGGAAATAGTCATCGGACAGGTTTGATAATTGTTTCCTTTTGCTGTTGGATCCCCTGAGGTGAGTTATAGGTGGAGTTGTTTTTCCTTTTTCCCGCTTCTTTCACATAAACAAACACCCACAATAAATTAGAACATACGTGATTGCTCAAAGATTTTCCCGTTGGACCATTCTTCCACGCCTGGTTAACCTCTAGCCTAAGATGCCTTTATGTTAGCAACCAACCATGTCTGTATATAAGGTTGTCTTGTCTGTAAAAGAAAATACCATGTTTGGCATTGTGATCATAAACTATATAGCTAAAGGTTTGTGGCCACCTCACCATAACACCTATATGAGTAAAGCCAGCCATAGATGGTTTCGAATCTTGGTCAGTTCAGCAGGAACCGGCCGAGATTCAAAACCATGTATGGGTAGGCTGAATGTACCCTAGTTGATTGTTCGATCAGTTTAGGTACAACCAGCCTGCCAGTTTTTACACACAATTATTGCAAGCGGCTGTTAAAACCGCTGGCAATAATCACCGTCTTCTCCCAGCGGGGACGGCTTGGTGGCAGGAAAGACATGCCCGGTGCTAGGAGGTGTCATGGTCTTACCTTCTTGCTGTTCTCCTTCGTTTGACATGTGCTGGCGGCCATCTTGGTTTCTGGGTTTCTTGTAGCCTCCCACCCTGCGGCTCCTCCTTCCCACTGGGAGGAGCTGGATGCCTAGCTTATATATATAGGAGGTCTGTGGCTTCAGTTCCTTGCTTGGTCCTCCTGTGTTCACATGCTTCTAAGACTGCTGCTGCTTCTGGTTCCTGATCCTGGCTTCGTCTGACTACCCTGCTGGTTCCTGATCCTGGCTTCGTCTGACTACCCTCCTGGTTCCTGACCTCTGGCTTCGCAAGGACTCTGCCTCGGTTTCGCCATCCGTTTGGACTTTTGCTTTACAGCTTGATTTTCAATAAAGCCTTCTTATTTTCACTTATTTGTTGTTGTACGTCTGGTTCATGGTTCCGTGACATTAGGACCAAGCCATGAATTCTGACGGTACAGGGCCATCCTCGCTACCCACGCTGGTTGCCAGACTTGATCAGCAGGATCACCTGTTGGGTCGGTTCGCCGTGGCGTTGCAAACCCTGCTTGAACGCACGGCTCATTTCGCTCCCGTTGCCGATGGGTCGGTTGTCGCTCCTGGGCCCGCTCCTACTGCCGCTCCGGTTGTTGCGCCAGAGTCTACCCCGACACCTGTTGTTGCGCCTGCGGTGTTTCGGGGTATGACCGGTTCTGCCCCCCTTCCACAGCGCTTTGGGGGAGAGCCAACTCAGTGCCGAGGTTTCCTTAACCAGGTGGGCATTTATTTCGAGTTGCTGCCACATGCCTTTCCTACTGAGAGATCAAAGGTGGGCTTCTTAATTTCGCTGCTCTCGGACAAGGCCTTGGCCTGGGCCAGCCCTTTATGGGAGAACAACAATCCGGTGGTTGCCGAGTTTTCCGGTTTTGTTGCTTCTCTTCGGAGGGTATTCGATGTGCCGGCTCGTGCTGCCTCTACTGCGAAGCTCCTTATGTCCATCAGACAGGGTTCACGATCCGTAGCTGAATACGCCATTGAGTTTCGTACCCTGGCAGCAGAGGTGGGCTGGAATAATGAGGCTCTGGTCGCTGCTTTCTCTCATGGTCTCTCGGATGCCTTGAAGGATGAGGTTGCAGCTAAGGACCTACCAGTGGAGCTCGAGTCTCTTATTTCTTTCTTGATTTTGATTGACACCAGACTCAGGGAGAGACCTTCCTTTAAGGAGAGTCTGAGGAGGCCTCCTAACAGATTGGCGCCTACCTTTGCTGTCCCACCCGTGCCTCCCTCTCCTCCCACGCCTCCTGGGGATGACTTGGCTGGGGGTGAACCCATGCAGCTGGGCTTTGCTTGCCTGTCCGAGGGGGAGAGGGTACTCCGAAGACGCGAGGGTCGATGCATGTACTGTGGTCTCGGTGGGCATTTTCGGTTGGCATGTCCGAACCGTCCGGGAAACGCTCGCACCTGAGATCCTGTCGGGGGCAGATCTTGGGTGGAGTCTCCTCGTCCCCGGTTTCCCGTGTTGACAAACCACTGATCACTGTTGTCCTCTCCTGGGTCGGGGGCTCTGTGACGACCCAGGCGTTGGTGGACTCTGGTGCTGGTGGTTTGTTCATTGATAGTGTGTTCGCTGCCGCCAATTCCATTCCTCTGCAGGCCCGAGGTTCTCCACTGGCTCTTGAGGCGATAGACGGCAGACCCCTTCTGCCGCCACACGTGACTCATGAGACCCTTCCAGTGGGGATAGCCATTGGTGCCGTTCACAGAGAGTCGGTCTGCTTCCAGGTTATTTCGTCTCCACACTACTCGGTGGTCTTGGTGTACCCCTGGCTCCAGAAGCATAATCCGACTTTCCATTGGAGATGGTCACCGCAGTGTGGGGCTAGTTGCATCCATGGGCCTGTCAAGTTGCTGTGTACTTCCTCGGACTCTCTGTTGCCTCCTGAATACGAGGAGTACCGGGATGTATTCGATAAGGTGCGCGCGGTTGCCCTACCTCCGCACCGCCCATACGATTGTGCCATCGAGTTACAACCTGGTGCCGTTCCTCCTCGTGGCAAGGTCTATCCACTGTCGGTAGCGGAGAATGAGGCCATGGAGGAGTACGTGAAGGAGGCGCTTTCACGCGGACACATTCGCAAATCCTCGTCCCCGGCAGGGGCTGGATTTTTCTTTGTGAAAAAGAGGGGCGGTGAGTTGAGGCCTTGCATCGATTACAGGGGTCTCAATCGCATCACGATCAAGAACGCTTACCCGATACCCTTGATTTCCGAGCTGTTCGATCGCCTTAAAGGGGCCACGGTCTTTACCAAACTCGACCTGAGGGCGGCATATAACCTTGTAAGGATCAAGGCGGGCGATGAGTGGAAGACCGCGTTTAACACCAGGACCGGTCATTATGAATCCTTGGTTATGCCCTTTGGGTTGTGCAATGCCCCCGCAGTCTTTCAGGAATTCATTAACGATGTTTTCCGTGACCTGTTGCAGCAGTGTGTGGTGGTCTATTTGGATGACATCTTGGTATATTCTGAATCCATGGAGACCCACATTCTGGATGTCAGACGAGTGTTGCAACGGTTACGAGAGAACAAGCTGTTCGGTAAGCTTGAGAAATGCGAATTTCACCGATCCCAGGTAACCTTCTTAGGTTACATCATTTCCGCTGAGGGGTTCTCCATGGATCCTGAGAAGGTTTCGGCTGTCTTACAGTGGCCCCAACACAGTGGTCTTCGCTCCCTGCAGCGCTCTTTGGGCTTCGCCAATTATTATCGGAAGTTCATCAGGGACTTTTCCATGCTAGCCAAGCCTCTCACGGATCTGACCAGGAAGGGCAGTAATTCCCAGGTCTGGCCGCTCGAGGCCATCCGAGCTTTTGAGGCTCTAAAGTCCGCCTTTGTGTCGGCTCCGATTCTGTCGCATCCCAACCCTGGGTTGCCCTTTGTCCTCGAGGTGGACGCGTCTGAGACGGGAGTAGGCGCCCTTCTGTCTCAGCGTAGAACACCAGAGGGTCCTCTGCTTCCTTGTGGGTTTTACTCCCGGAAACTGTCTTCTGCGGAGTGCAACTATCAGATTGGTGACAGGGAGTTATTGGCCATCGTGCAGGCCCTTAAAGAATGGAGGCACTTGCTCGAGGGTTCGGTGGTTCCGGTCCTCATCCTGACGGACCACAAGAATCTGACCTACCTTTCTGAGGCCAAGAGATTGACACCACGTCAGGCCAGATGGGCCCTGTTCTTGTCACGTTTTAATTACGTGGTCTCCTACCTACCCGGTTCCAAGAACATCAGGGCGGATGCCTTATCACGGCAGTACTCCGACCTGTCCAGGGAAGAGTCGATTCCGACTTCGGTCATACCTCCGAATCAGATCCTGGCCGCCATTCGCACCAGCCTGTGAGCAGATTTTGGCGGCTCAATCTGGTGCTCCCTCTGGGAGACCCAACGGCAGATGTTTTGTGCCTGAGGAGTTGCGCACTCGGTTGTTGCGAACCTACCATAACTCCAAGACCGCGGGGCATCCTGGAAAGAATCAGCTGTCCTGGGCTGTTTCACGTCTGTTTTGGTGGCCTTCCCTACGTTCCGACATCGCCGCATATGTAGCGGCATGCTCCGTTTGTGCCCAGAGTAAGTCCCCTCGGCACCTTCCGTTGGGCCTTCTGCAACCCATAGCCACCGGGGAGCGCCCATGGTCACACCTGGGGATGGATTTCATTGTAGACCTCCCTGCATCCCGAGGCCATACGGTCATTCTCATGATTGTGGATCGATTTTCCAAAATGTGCCACTGTGTTCCTCTCAAGAAGTTACCCTCTGCACAGGAGTTGGCCACGATTTTTGCCAGGGAGGTCTTCCGGTTGCACGGTTTGCCCAAGGAGATTGTGTCGGATCGGGGGAGTCAGTTTGTGTCCAGGTTCTGGCGCGCCTTTTGCTCCCAGTTGGGGATTCATCTCTCCTTCTCCTCGGCCTACCACCCTCAGTCCAATGGGGCTGCAGAACGATCCAATCAGGCCTTGGAGCAATTCCTTCGTTGCTATGTCTCCGATCACCAAGACAATTGGGTTGACCTCCTGCCTTGGGCTGAGTTTGCCAGGAACACGGCGGTGAACTCTTCCTCTGGGACGTCTCCCTTCATGGCCAATTATGGGTTCCAACCTGCCGTGTTACCGGAGGTATTCTCTTCCCAGGATATTCCGGCTGTGGAGGATCACCTTTCTGTCCTACGTGCTTCTTGGGTACAGATCCAGAAGTCCCTTGAGGTCTCTGCGCAGCGCCAGAGACTCCAGGCTGATCGCAGACGAGCGCCTGCTCCTTCCTACCAGGCCGGAGACCGTGTATGGTTGTCCACCCGCAACCTCAACCTTCGAGTGCCCACTCCCAAGCTGGCGCCTCGCTTTGTTGGTCCCTTCCGAGTGCTTCGCAGGGTAAACCCGGTGGCCTATGCCCTTGCGCTTCCTCCTGGCATGCGGATCTCCAACGTGTTTCATGTTTCCCTGTTGAAGCCACTGGTGTGTAATCGTTTCACTTCCTCGGCCTCGTCCGGTCCAAGTGGGCAATCGTGAGGAGTATGAGGTGAGCAATATCCTGGACTCACGCCTGGTCCGCGGTCGGTTGCAGTTTTTGGTTCATTGGCGTGGTTATGGTCCAGAGGAGTGTTCCTGGGTTCCCTCCGCAGATGTCCATGCTCCTGCCTTGCTCCGAGCCTTCCACGCACGCTTCCCTCAGAAACCGTTCCTTACTCCGCGGAGGAGGGGCCCTTGAGGGGGAGGTACTGTCATGGTCTTACCTTCTTGCTGTTCTCCTTCGTTTGACATGTGCTGGCGGCCATCTTGGTTTCTGGGTTTCTTGTAGCCTCCCACCCTGCGGCTCCTCCTTCCCACTGGGAGGAGCTGGATGCCTAGCTCATATATATAGGAGGTCTGTGGCTTCAGTTCCTTGCTTGGTCCTCCTGTGTTCACATGCTTCTAAGACTGCTGCTGCTTCTGGTTCCTGATCCTGGCTTCGTCTGACTACCCTGCTGGTTCCTGATCCTGGCTTCGTCTGACTACCCTGCTGGTTCCTGATCCTGGCTTCGTCTGACTACCCTCCTGGTTCCTGACCTCTGGCTTCGCAAGGACTCTGCCTCGGTTTCGCCATCCGTTTGGACTTTTGCTTTACAGCTTGATTTTCAATAAAGCCTTCTTATTTTCACTTATCTGTTGTTGTACGTCTGGTTCATGGTTCCGTGACAGGAGGAACGAACTAAGTAGAGGGCATACATGACTGGGTGAAAGGGGAACCGAGCAGGAAGGGTCAAGTGGGGGATAAAAGTAGGTGGTCTGTGAGGGTACTTACCTTATTGGTCAGTGGTATGGGTAGGGGGTGGAGCGGTTGAAGTGTAGCTTCAGGGTAGGAGGGGTCAGGTCAATCTTGTAGGAGAAAGCATGGAAGAAAGTCCCTGCCTCCCGCCCTATTGTTTGTTTTTTCAGTGGGGGGAATTCTTTTGCTGGGGGGTATGTCCTTTTCGCTTCTAAAGGGGGCGGCTTGGGGTCCTTGACAGGGATTTATCAAACTGGTTTTTGGAAAAAATGGTGGGGACCCATCCAAGGTATGGCGCCCTCTAATTGGTACAGGTGGGTGTTTGAGGTCAGCTGTGTTAGTCTCCGAGGCGGTGCTTAGCGGCTGGGGAAGTGACTAAGCCAAATGGTGACACAGACACAAAAGTTGGATAATTTGGTACTGTCAAGGACCTACAAACAAGATTAATCTGGGTTATTGTTATATTGTTATTTCAGTGTTTATATATTTTGTTATTTAATAAAAGGCCATGTCGGCCATTTTAACTCCAAGTTTGAGTAGCGTGTTTATTTATAGAGTGGTAAGTTTGGTAGTGGGTATGGGGAATAGGAGGTACATATAGGAGTTCAGCACGGGAGCTCTGATCTACCCAGATCAAGAAATTTGCTAGAAATTCGTTGATGGCCTTAGTTGGACATCCCATTCCAACACCCGGGGAATTAATATGGAACTGCTCCCCCAACCCCCTTCCCCAACCACCAACATCAACTGGCTATAACAATTTCCTTCTGGCTTTCTAATTTTGGAGTGCGTTTCTGAGAATTTGTGCCCATTCAACCAAAAGAGCATTTGTGAGGTGCTAATGTTGGATTAGAAGACCTGGGTTGCAATCTGCATTCTAATTCATCCTAAAGGTGTTCAATAGGCTTAAGACTTCAGTGCAGACCACTCACGTTTCTCAACACCAAACTCATCAAACCATGTCTTTATGGAGCTGGCTTTTTGCACAGGGGAACCGCCCCATGGAAAATAAATTATTTTCCACCTGGTTGGAAGTCAACAATTGTCTAAAATGACTTTGTATGCTGGAGTATTTAAGCAGCCCATATTTTAGTCTTTTTTTCTTCTTCAATCAGTGGGTAAAGCAATGAATGTGACTTATACTAGGCAATTGCTGTTGGTGAGTCAATCATTTAGATAGGTCAGATAGGCAATGTTATTATAATTCTTCAGTTGTCCAGTATTATCAAACATTGCCAACATACAACACATGAAGGAGGATGTGTCCATGCCTACTTCCTGGGTCCAACACTAGGTGGCCAGCGCCACCAGCTGTGTCCAGCAGTAGGTGGAGCTGTGACATTTGACCTCTGAGGCCACACCCCCTGACCTTTCACCTTTGGGGTGGGTCCATGACCCATTTCCTGAGTCAAAACCATCTCCTGTGTCTCCTCTGTCTAACCCTAACCCCTAAGCCTAACGCCTAACCTGTGACATTTGACTCTGAGGCCACACCTCCTGACCTTTGACCTTTTGGGTGGGTCCATGACCCATTTCCTGAGTCAAAACCCTCTCCTGTATCTCCTCTGTCTAACCCTCATCCTAACTTTTTGCTGTGAGAAATTAACTTTTTACTGGGCTTGTTTTTGATTTGTGATGATATTGTCCATCTATATATTCTTCAGAATGCCACAGGGACCGCAGCAACGGGATTTTTTTAAACATAAATATGTAGCAGAATACATATTGGCCTAAACGCATGAAGAAATTCAATTTTTTTATTTTTTTATTGGATATTTTTTATCGTAGAAAGTAAAAAATATGGGGTTTTTTTTCAAAATTTTCGGTTATTTTTTTTTGTTCATAGCGTAAAAAAATAAAAACCGCAGAGGTGATAAATACCACCAAAAGAAAGCTCTATTTGTGGGGAAAAAAGGACATACATTTTGTTTGGGCACAGCGTCGCACGACAGTTAAAATAATGCAGTGTCTTATCGCAACAAATGGCCTGGTCATGAAGGGGGGTAAAATCCTACATTGCACTAGCATTGCACTAGTTTCCTCCCACACTCAAAAGAGTACTTGGAGGAAATCCACACAAGAACAACATGCAAACTCCAGGCAGGTAGTGCCGTGGTTGGGATTTGAACTGACAACCCTACTGCTGCTGGGCAGAAGTGCTAAGCACTTAGCCAATGTGCTGGCAAGGGCATTGGGCACTGACCAGCATAGGAGGTCACAGGTATTTGAGGTCTTCTAAAATCATAATTATCACATAATGCCCATAAATACATAAAATCTAAATTCCAGGCATACAGTGTATATGAAAAAAACACTAGTTAATGCAGCTATGTTTAACATAATTAGGCAATAAGAAATGATAAGCCATCACTAGGAGTCAATCCCTGTGTGCCACAGTGCAAATGTGCTAAACACTGAATAGGAATGTGGTTTGGGTTCGCCACTACCATGGGTTTGTGGCAAAGCCATAGGATTTGGAGGGTTCGCTGCCAGAAATTAGGAACCTAAAAAGTCTTTGCCCCTGGTCAGCTGAGTCTCATGAGCCAAAAATGTAAAGAAATGAATAAAACAGCTCCCATTCTATAAAAGGGTGGGCTCACAGCAACCATATTCAGAGTGTGGATTGGTAGGGTATGGACAGCTGACCATTCTGTGTAGGCAGAGATAAGGTTTGTATGTCATTTTTTTTTTATATTATTATTTTAGTTTTGGTATTGGCACATTTCCCTCATGGCACTGCCTGGCTTCCCATGCCAATGTGGTTATGTGGCTATTACCCCCACAAATAGCCAAAATTGAATAAAGAGATTGGCCCCCCATATACTTCAATGGAGTTTGCAATTTTCAAATTTCAAGCAAGATTTGCAAAATTGCTTGGGAACTGAACCCAGGTTAAAGTTCAAGTTCTACATTTGCTCATCCCTGGTGAACTCACCAACAGGAGGGAAGAGCAGAAGGATGGCTTTA
This sequence comes from Pelophylax lessonae, assembly GCF_965119305.1. Classification (NCBI taxonomy): domain Eukaryota; kingdom Metazoa; phylum Chordata; class Amphibia; order Anura; family Ranidae; genus Pelophylax; species Pelophylax lessonae. The sequence goes on along the minus strand of NC_138777.1, from coordinate 40,669,134 downwards.
TCAGTGTGCTGCTATTTCTTCATCGTCCAATCACCAGGCTGAGGGTGTCTTCCTAACAATGCTGCACTGCTACAGTGGAGGAACTGGGCTGAGCTGTCTTTTACGAGCGTGTGGATCACATAAAGTGTGCAGAGCAGATATGGTGTGCAAAGAGCAGCAGCTCATAGTGTTCAATTAGATATCACCTTTCATTGGTTTAAAGACAGATATAAAAGACACCAATAAATGCAGCTTTGTATTCATTATTACATAAATAAATGTATTTTTTAATGCAAACAGTGTAAGTACCTGAATTTGAATTGGTATCAGCTTCTAGCTAGGAGCCAATCAGCTGTGCTGCACTGCTTGTGTGCAAGAGACATACTGAAAGAATGAGAGAGCAGAGTGAAAGAGAGACATTTTCTACACCCCAAAAGAAGTCATCTATGACGAAACACGTCAGCCGGTGCCAGTTGTGACGTCATCACAAGGGTTGCCACCTGTCTGGGATTCACCTGGACAGTCCATGTTTTTAATCATGTGTCCAAGTTTCAGGCAGACTGAAACCCAGACGCATTATTCAGATTAGGCTGTGGATCCCCAAGTAACCAAAATAATCACACACAAATCTGTTGCCATCTGGGAGCAGCGGGCAGCTGTCTGGGGGCAGATCCAGCATCACTGGGGAGCAGGGAGATGATGTCAGCAAGAGCAATTTGTCCACACCCACTGTTCTCTGCACCCCACATTACTACTCTCCTTGGAGCACCAAGCATTTGGGTTTGGCTTGAAGAAAAGGTGGCAACCCTAAGTCATCACACTCACCGGAAGTGACCCAGAAGTGCAGTTTCTCATGTGATTTGGTGATTTTATACAGTGCCGTTCATCTAATACCGTATATACTCGAGTATAAGCCGACCCGAATATAAGCCAAGGCCCCTAATTTTACCACAAAAAAGTGGGAAAACTTATTGACTCAAGTATAAGCCTAGGGTGGGAAATGCAGCAGCTACTGGACCCAACTGGACCACCACGAGACACAAAACAGGGGCTGTGGGCATGGTACAGGAGATGGCGCAGGTCATAGTACAGGCATTGCACAGGTCATGGTAAGGGCATGGCACAGGTCAAGGCACAGGTGATGGTACAGGCATGGCACAGGTGATGGTATAGGCATGGCACAGGTGATGGTACAGGCATGGCACAGGTCATGGTACAGGCATGGCACAGGTCATGGTACAAGAGATGGTATAGGCATGGCACAGGTGATGGTATAGGCATAGCACAGGTGATGGTATAGGCATGGCACAGTATGTACAGGCATGGCACAGTAGGTACAGGCATGGCACAGTAGATACAGTGCTGCGGGCATGGTACAGGAAATGCAGGGGCTGCGGAGGAGTCTCACTTATCTGTCGGTGAGGCGTCTTCGATTTGAAAATCACGCCACCCGGCGCCGCCAATACGTCACCGCAAATGCGCCGCCGATGCTCGGGAAAGGCCGAACACGTTCGGCTATTCCCGGACATGCGGCACATGCGCAGTGACACGTCACCCCCGAGCGGCACCATTTTTAAAAAGACACTCTAGCCAGTGACTCGAGTATAAGCCGAGGGGTGCATTTTCAGCATGAAAAAACATGCTGAAAAACTCGGCTTATACTCGAGTATATACGGTATTGTTTGTAAGTACAATTTTAGTGTTTTGAAAGAATTGTGAAGCAGTTTTCATGCTATGTGGAGCCTATGGATGTCTTTCTGTTTTTACATAACTGGAGCATTAACCGCTGGCAGTCAGCACCCCTCTTATGTGAGATTTTCACATACCTTGTAGCAGAGCCTGACGACCTCTCGTACAGTCCTGGCTCAGGCACCACTGGAGTTGCAACAGTGGATGCGAAAGCGCAGTGGGGTAAGAGTGCCTGCACTAGTCTCCTGTGGGCAGCTGAGATGAGTGGCGATGGGTCACTGGACAGGACTGGATTGCTGAGCAGCAGGTAGAAGCAGTTACATTGGTGCGGATGCAGGACAGCGTCAGCAGGCAATGGACGGAGCAGGATAGGCAAAAGACTGGGACAGGGTCAGGCAAGCCGGATCGGTCACAGATAATCAGATATGGTATCAGCAGCAGGAAGAGAATAGTCGGTGTACATGCAGAGATTGGCAATGGGATATCAGGCAGAAAAGCAGGTATAGCAGAGTCTAGGCAAGACGGGGTCAGGACTGGAGATAAGCAAACATGGTCAGACAAGCCGGGTCAGTACAGGAATCAAATACAGGCACAGGAACAGAACTCAGGTAAAGCTGCAGATCAGACAGCACTGCACAAGTGCAGCTGCTGCCCTTATATATGCCATTTAGGTGCCAATGCTAAAACGGGTAAGACCTGCATGCACATAGGCGTTCCACGCGCATTCCTCCGCACGCGCGTCTGCCTATTACCGTAATGTCCCTGACAGAGATGTTTATAGGGAAGAGATGTGATATGTGCATACAGAAGATTGTATACACACTGAGCACTTTCTTTTCTATGAACATTCATTGGACACTTTCTGGAGTTTGATTGATATGAATAAAGTTTTGTGGAGCGCAGCAGATTGATTGTATGCGTAGATAAGCTTATCAGTCCGCTGCTTCTCCTTTGGCTCGCCAGTAACAACCTTAAGAAGGGGCACGGCACGCAAGGCTGCGCTGGGTGGCAGAGCTGTGTAAATCTCTAAATACAAAACTTTTTGCAGGTAAAAAAAAAAAAAAGCTACTTATTATTTATTTAATCGATTTAGCTATTTGCCTGGAGTTCATCTCAAGTCCCCGTGCACACAGGGCATCAGAAAAAGCGAGCTGCAAAGCTATTTCTGACGCCAGGAAAAATCTGCGTCAAGAACGCGCCTTTAGCAGCATTTCGCATTGGCATCAATGCGCATTTAGGCACGTCGGCGCTTAGCAGCGTTTTTAAATAAACATAACCCTCTTCTATTTGTGACTAATCACATTTTTCATTTTTCACATTTAAAAAAAATGCCGGACGCTGCTAAAAGCCGATATATGGTGCTAAGCCGCGTTTAGCAGCGTCTGGCGTTTTTACAGCTTAATGCTGCTGCTTCTGAACACACTGTCCCTGGGTTTTTTTTTCTTTGCAGCCTAAAAACGCCTATGACACTTGGAGCTCCTAAAAGCCCTGTGTGTGCATGAGGCCATAGAGTATCATGGAGGGGTGTTTTAAAGCTGCAAAAAAAAAAAAAAAAACGTCTGACGCTCCTAACAGCAGCTGCAAAAATGCCCTGTGTGCATGGGGCCTTAAAACAACTAAAGCCTCGTACACACGCGTCGAAATTCGGCCGGGAATTTTCGTCCGATGACCGATCTGCCGATTTTCGGCTTGTTAGTATGATGCTTCCGACAACCGACTCTGACTTTTCGGCAGAAAAAATCTGGTGTGCAGGCTATAAAATTTTTGTCCACCGTCAAAACACGTCCGATTTTCGTGCAGTCAGTACAGATTTCGACAGGGAAAAATCTAATGAGCAAGACTGGGCATGCTCAGAGAAGAAAGAACACAAAGAAAGCAAAGCAACACATGACATCACTTCTGAAGTAGAATTTTGTCGTGTGGGAAAATTCGTGTGCAGTCTAGGCACATTCCAACCAACAAAACACCACTCTGGACAAAAGACGGACGACCGGTCGGCGGAAATTCGTTGCGTGTGTACGGGGCTTAAAGGCCCGTACACACGATAAGAAAATCTGAAGGGAAATTTCATCCGTCGACCGATCTGCCGATTTTCGGATTGTTAGTATGGTGCTTTCGACAGCCGACTCCGACTTTTCGGCTGACAAAATCCTGATTTGCAGGCTATAAAATTTTTGTTGTCCATAACACAACATCCGATTTTCGTCTCATTAGTACAGATTTCGACGGAATAAAATCTTAAGAGCAAGACTAGGCATGCTCAGAGACGAAAGAACACATACAAAGCAATCCAACACATGACATCACTTCTGAGGTAGAATTCTGTCGTACGGGAAAATTCATATGAAAATAACCTCTTCACTTTCCACATCAGACTAACATGCCACAAAAAACGGACGACAGATCGTTCAATAATCTGATCGTGTGTACGGGGCTTTATTTCTGTATGTCTTTTGAGATCTTGTGCTTTGTTCTTTGTCTTTTTACCTTGGCTGGCTACTGTTCATCGCAGCTTGTTAACAGTGCCAACTCGGATAAGGGCTTGACAACGGTGGCTGTGTTATCGCCTTGTCACTTGTAGCAGCTCAGGCTGACATGTTCTGCACTGCACAATGCTGGAAGGAGAAGGGAAGTTCTTTGCTGGGCATTTCGTATGTCAGAGGAGAACCGCCCTGCAAAGCCGTCTCTAGCAGTAATGGTGATGATGCATATCAGCAGATGAAGTGCAAAGCATTGTTCCGAGATTGGGCATATCATTGCAATTAGCTGTAATTACCGCTTCATTTTATTCTAAGTAGTGGTGGCAAGTCACGGCTGGAAGTGATTATACCTTTTCAGAATAAATTTACTTTTTTGTTTGTTTTTGTTCCAAAATGCTTAGCAATACATTTCTATAATTATGACAATGCTTTTCCCACGAAAAATAAAAAGAAATGCACCTTCGTTTTTCCAGCTTGACCACTATTGGGAGCGTTAAAGTAGAATTCCGGGGAAATTTTAAGGTGGTTGTAAACCTCTGAAATGAGAAATGAAAACACATATCCTCTCCCTGTTATCTCCAAAATCCAGTGGCGGCTGGTGCTCGGCAACTCGGCAAACCAATGCACCCCTCGTAGGTCGGTCAGTCAGACGACACATCCCCCCCCCCCCCCAACAGTCTGCCTCTTTACCTCCTCCTTCCTCCTGTCCGAGCCGGGGAATGCTGGATGGCTGAGCCGCTTCTCCTCCCGCCGTGTCTTCTGCCTCTTCCTGACCACTGGCCAGTAAGATCGCTTCTCCTTTTGGCCAATCAGGAAAGGAGGTCTTACAACCCTCTTCCTGATTGGCTGGGAGAAGAGTCAGTGAGACAATAGCGAATATTTATTCGCTATTGCCATACAACTGGGTGGGCAAATCAGTGTGATAATAGTGAATATTCATTCGCTATTGCCACACAACTGGGTGGGCTCAGGGTGCAGTGCTCTGCGCCCCGAGCCCACCCTTTTTTTAAGCCTATTAAAGCCTCTGGCTCTAATCACATGCTTAAAAAAAAAAAAAATCCCCTATTGGAATCCATGCGTTCGGCGCCCTGCATGTAGATTAGGGGCTGGATGCATGGATGGGGGGGGGGGGGGGGGTGGCGCCCCTGCGCCCCTGCGCCCCCAATGGACGGGCCACCACTGCCAGAGTCCCTTCTGATCATTTATCCTGACACCATACAATCCCAGGAGATGGCCCTGCCCCATCCTCCAGCACACAGCAGATGGATGAAAGCCTCAGCTGCGCATGTTTCCTTATGAGGCTGTGTGGAGAGGGGGGTGTGTCCAATCCCTCCAATCAGCTCTCATATTACACTCAGCTCTCCTTTCTGGGCTGTGTAGTGTGACATCAGATCCCTGCCCCCACCTTCTGAAGCTCAGAAATACTGTGCACTTTGAACAGCTATAGAGGAGAGATTGCTGCAGATAAACAGGTAAGACTTACGTGAGAGGATTTGTTTCATCTCTGTGTATAGCCTGAGGCATAGCTCTCAACTGTCCTTGATTTAGAGGGACTGTCCCTGATTTGGAACAAACGTCCCTCTGTCCCTCTTTCCTCACCATTTTTTCCTCATTTTGGTGTGATCTGTATGGTTACTAATGAATACAATGCAGCGCCGCTCAATAAATATTCATATAAAAATTATAAGGTGCAAACATTGAACAAGTGCATCAAAAACACTCTGTAATCAATATAATGTATTGTATAATGTAAAAATTATATATATATATATATATATATATATATATATATATATATATAAAACAATTATTCAAAAAATTCACAGATCCTTTACTGATTCCATTTTTTTGGAATGTGGAGTGGTCACCTGCACTAGCACTTTATATAGCACTGAAAATTGGATTCATTTATTTATGTATATATATATAATTTTTATTGATACATTATATTGATTACAGAGTATATATATAGATATATATATATATATATCTATATATATATCTAGATATTCATATATATATATATATATATATATATATATATATATGGAAAAAATCTCAGTGGTGATCAAATACCACCAAAGAAAGTTTTTTTGTGTGAAAAAAATTATATAAATTTATAATTTATAATATACAATTGCCAGTTAAAGTAGCGCAGTGCTAAATAGCAAAAGATTGTATGGTCATAAAGGGGGTAGAACCTTCCAAAGGTTGAGTGGTTAATTAAAAGTGGTCATTAGGCTCCAGTGACCTTGCCTAAGATGAGGTGAGGCCATTAGTCTGCTGCAGGCAGAAGGAAGTATTTCCTAAAGTTTTCTAAATTACACACGATCAGATCATCAGACTAATTTTCGCCCGTTTTTTGTTTACATGCTATTCCCATATGGAAAGAGAAGAGGTTACTCAATGTAGCACCCTCCTAGGTAGGCTCTGTGAAAACCTATAAAGGGGGCCCTGCCTGCTTATCAGGGGGGTCTGATTATTCAGCTAGGCTGTCATGTGTTTTCCAGGTGTGCCTGTTGAGCTTGGGGAGCATCCCATCTCTGTCCAATGAGGGCTCTTATTGGACAGTGGAGGAAACCTGGCCAATAGCACACCAGGGCTTGTATCTATACCAGAGGGCAGAATCTGCCGCAATGCATCCTGGGAAGGGGTATAAGTCTGAGGGCAACACATGACAGGGTGTCTTTAGCGGGAAGCAGAGTCCCGGGAGGAGGGTGACGGCTGTCTCTCCTCCTGTCAGCGTGAGGAAAGGTCCTTGGCGGTCGGCCTGAAGGACAGAAGGTTGAGCTGAGCTGCAGAGAGGGATCCAGTGTGCTGAGGACTGAGTGGAGCTGCTGGGGCAGACGTTTCCAGGAAAGCAGAGTTGTGAGTACTGTAAACTGCCCAGGGGTCTGCCTAGGATAGGGGACCACTCCAGAAGGTTGGAGGGATCCAGGAGCCAGCTAACCAGTAGAGGGGGCTTGGAAAGGGGGTGCCAGTGCTTAAAGCGGAGTTCCACCCAAAAGTGGAACTTCTGCTTTAAATAGTCCTAACCCCCTGACATGCCACATTTGGCATGTCATTTTTTTTGGGGGGGGGGGGGAGCGGGTACCTAGTTTTGACAGGTACCCGCTCCCACTTCCGCTTGGAGCGCCGCGGCGCCCTGAGCGGAGGTTCTCCTCTCTCCCTCCCTCCCTGCAATCTTCTGGGACATGTCAGAGGTCCCAGAAGATTGCCGGCCAATCACGACGCATAGCGCAACTCGTGCATGCGCAGTGCGTACCCGGCTGTGAAGCCGCAAACTGTCACAACCGGGTGCCCACATCAGTGATGCCGGCGCCGCGGAGCAGAGAGGGAGAAGACGGCGCATCGCTGGACCGTGGGACAGGTGAGTGTGCGGTTAGGCTGGAACTCCGCTTTAAGCCCTGAAGATAAGTGTGTGTGAAGGAGGGTGCCGGTGCGGCCCTGAAGTGTTAAGCAATGCAGCCGTCTTATAAGCAGCTACCTCAGTGAAGAGGGGTAAAGGAAGCTTTAACTAGGACTTTGTGTCACATGAAAGTGTCAGAAGTCAGTTCAGCGTTAACAGACAGCAAGTCAGCGTTAACCAGCGTCATCCGGCGTTGACCGGCATCCAGCCAGCGTCAAGTCAGCGCTAATAGGAGATTTTCAGTTGTCCCACTAAAATTGTGCATAGTTGAGGCAGAGGAAAATCCCACTCATCCCTTCTCCCATCCAAGTTCACAATAAACATAAAAAACCCAAAGATACCGGACTGTTCCTTGTCTCAGTGCTCACACTTGGAGGACATGCTTAAATGTGCTGTTGTTGCTAGCGGTAACCCTGGCAGACCCATAACCAGCAAAACGGCTGGGAATCCTGCTACATCAACATACTAAAATTTCCATATGACCATATTCAACTTCAGAAGCGATGTCATGTGTTGAATTGTTTTGTATATATGCTTTCGTTTCCGAGCATGCGCAGTCTTGCTCTTACGATTTTTTGCAGACAAAAACTGTACTAATTAAACGAAAATCAGATGTTGTTTTCACGTATGATAAAATTTTTATAGCCCGCACCTTCAGCTTTTGTTATCCCGAAAAGTCGGAATTGGCTGTTGCAAGCACTATACTAATGATTAGAATATTGACAGACCATTTGTTGTACAAAATTTTACAATTTTCTTATCGTGTGTACAGGCCTTCAGTCTCCCTTCTCCTCCCAGTGATAAGAAGGCAAAATTGTAACACTGCAGCCAGGGGCAGACTGGCAACGTTCAGCCCAGGGGGCAAGTACAAACTAAGACCCGGTTCACACTAGCGCGACTTGTCAGCCTGACAAGTCGCGCTCCCTCGCAGTCCATTGACTGCTACAGGACCCGTTCTAATAGGAGCGACACAAGTCGCTCCGACTTAGAAAAAGGGTCCTGTACTACTTCGGGGCGACCTCAGAGCAACTTCCATAGACTTCCATTATATGAAGTCCGTGCAAGTCGCGCCAAAGTCGCGGTGTACAAGACTGACAAGTCGCCTTCCGAAGTAGTACAGAGTCGTGTCGCCTCAGTGTGAACCAACTGTGGCCCATGGTGCAGCGACTCTGCCCCCCTTCCACTCTCTCTCTTTCCATCCTCCTACTGACCCCCCCATTCCAGGCTGAAGCCCTGCTCCTGGTACTCTCTACTCACTGGCTGAATCCGGGTTCCCAACCTGGCCAGCGGGGGGGCAGTTGGGGGGGAGCTGGGACAGCTCACTTGGGGCTGGCCAGGGGAAAAGTGTCTTCAGTGGGGCATGGAACCGGCCTCTGCTCAGACAGTTTAAGCCATCTAAAGGCCTGCGCTCTGTCCTTGTCTTCAACCTGCACTCAGTAGGTCAGCGGTGGGGACTTTTTACTTCTCTTCACCAGGAATCTTTTAGGCATGTCTGTGGCTGAAGCAGTGCAGTCTTTTTACAGGACATCAGAGCGGCCCAGGGGGCAATTGCCCCCCTGCCCCAGTCCTCCCCTGACTGCAGCAAGACAAATGATGAGAGGCTGTAGCAGGGGCTGATCTGTGTCAGACATTTGTAAACATGGCCAAAAACTGCCTGGGCACCAGGAAATATAAATAACTGAGCCAGCATCTCGGTCCAAGAAGTAGATAGTAACCTTGGATGATGCCTGAACAAAGATGGCTCTGTGCTTCCAAAGAGAAAAGCAGAGGAAAGCATTGACGGGAGAGTACTGTGATCTCTGTGAGAGGTAATAACTACGTGGAAGTGTTACAATGACACATGACCTAGCATGTTTAGCATGAAGTGCATATCTGATGACAGATCCTCTTTAAGTTTTCCTTGCTTTTTTCTGTTGCACTTTTGGAAGCAGACAGGGCAACTAATCAATCTTCCTAGAAATCATGAATAGTTGAAATACAGACATCAGTACAGTCCAGCCAATGCCAGATGGAAATGTTTAAATTAATAGGAAACAAGACATTTTTTGGTCTTGTTTTTTTCTGTCTTTACCACTTAAGCATTTGGATTTACTTTGCTGAAACACTTTTACTGAGAAAAAAATATTGCCCTGAGGGCAGCTATATATATATATATTACAAGGATTATAGTGAACCCAATTACATCATCCGAAAATACTTCTATGTTCTTAAGATCATTTTAGTAAATGGGCTCACTATGATCACCTGAGCAGTCTCGGTGTTGTGATAAGATCCACTGCACCCCCTGCATCCCATTACACACAATGTATAGACCAAGGATGACATTCATTGAGCCTAAACCTCAAATGAAATGTAGCACTAGCCCTATGTCCCATAGCCGAAACAGAAAATGAGAAGATATCCTTCCCTGGTTGTCACCAGTGATCCTACTAGAAGTTTCCACTCTGTTTCTGTCTTTGTGTGACCACACAAAATTTGGGATTTTCTTTCACTTTCATTCTTGAGATTGACATCACCTGGTCTTCCCAGACGATGATTGAGAACAATCCATGACACTGGCAGGTCTCAGCCTTGCAAAGGGGGCAGTGCATGCTATAAATTCTGCAGGGTGCCTAAACTTTTACAGACGCCATTTTTTTGTTTTCTGTTATTTTGAAAGTGTAAATGATGGAAACAAAATCTAACTTTTGTTGACATATTATAAGAATGTCTAATCTGTAATTTGATGCCTTTTTTGGAGATTTTTCCATCTTTCCTGTGTTTTTTTTTGCACATTAATACAAATTTTAACCTGGGGTGCCCAAACCTTCGATCCCCACTGTATATCAAACATCTTTAACCATTTTTGTTCTCCCTGACCCTTTAACCCCTGTCATGCCAGCCCTTCATTAATGGCTTGTTGTCTTTTACTCCGGGCCTCCCTTTAGTTATAATTTAAAGTATAAATAAAGGCAAAACTTTTTCTTTTTAGTTTTGGATAGAGTTTTGGATAGATTAGAACACTGGTCAGGTTTTTATTACTGTCCCTGTTGGGGAAATTCATGCTCTCTACTTCTCCTGTTTACCATTATCATTAAAAATTAAAGTAAAAGAAAATCCCAGATTTTTGGTTGTCCCCATAAAAGTAATAGGGGGGAAATGTTCCAATGGGGACACTAGTTCTGGTGATCCTCAAGGAATTCCTTTAATTTTCAGAGATTTCCTCTCATTTCCTATTTGGCTATGGGACGGGAAGTGAAGGGAAATCTCCGCAATGGCACACAGATGGCAAAAAAAAAAATCTAACAGGGGTTATTACCCTTCCTTACTCTATCCAAAATAAAAAAAAGTTTTGCCTATAGTTCTGCTTTAACTTTCCTTCCTTTGAATTTTTCAGAAGCATAAAATTTGCATGTAGCCTCTGACCAGAGCCAGATTGCAGCTTATTTATGATTGTTATCCATAAAGAAAAATCTTGTAAAGACATGACTGCTCTCATTCAGATCCCAGATGGTGCTCACCTTGGTCCTTTCTACAGAAAGTATTCTTATTTGCATACAGAGGGCTTGCCGGAACCCTTCCCTTTCCTATATTTGCATTCATTCAAATTCTGAAGGCCACCGTCCTTTTCTCTAAGAATGTTCTGTGGTCAGGTAGACGGAAGACAGACAAGGACTCGTGACTCAGAATAATGCTGCCATAATGTAGAACAATACTTATCTCAAATTGTATGTAAATATTTGATAACTGTTATGAATGGAGTCAAGACTGAACACGATGGACGGGGAATAGTCGGTGGATTTACTTTGATGGTGCTGAATCCATCCCAGAGGAAGCACCTTGTATGCTACATTCCTCATAAACACAGTTATGTGTGTGTAGTTGTGTCCTTCAAAGGCACTGAAATAGTTTCCTAATAGTTTTCCTTTTCAGGGATTTAAATGAAACCAACATTATAGGTTTGGAGAAACTCCTTTTAAGCTAGAACTAGCTTTAAAAATTCTTTTGGTTAGTCTTATGTTGCAGGGGATTTCCACTGCAAATGAAAATTAAAACGGAACTTCAGCAATTTTTTTGGGGGGGGGCTCAATCCCCCTCCCCCAGGTCCGCACTCACCCCTCCAGAGTTATGATGCAGTGGCTTCCCTGCCTTCTCCTCCCAACTAACCTGGTCTTCTTTACATGCTTTAATGGCCTCCAGGATGTCCGATGGGGAGGGATCCAAGGTGCCGCCAGAGCCCGGGTCAGTCTGAGTGCCGGTAGACATACTGGAAAGAGGAGGCCGCGTGTCCAAGATGGCCGCCGCGGGACCCGGAGGCCGTAAGGAACCCCCGGATGGTTTAGATCAGTGGTCCTCAACCCTGGTCCTCAGGGCCCACTAACAGGCCAGGTTTGCAAGATAACTGAAATACATCCCAGGTGATATATTTTGCTGCTCAGTGATTGCAGTACTCTAGTCTGCATCTATCCAAAGTAATTCTTAAAATCTGGCCTGTTAGTGGGCCCTGAGGACCGGAGTTGAGGACCACTGGTTTAGATGACCCCAGCTTCCCCGGTGACAGCGGAGGAGCCCGCGATGTCCCGCCCGTCATCCCGGAACCCAGGGTGAGGTTGAAGAGGGTGCCGAGAGGAGAGATGGATGCCGATGGAGAAGACAGGATAAGAGCAGGATCGGAGCTAGAGCCCAGTGCGTCCGCTCAGCTTCACATCCCGGCCACGCCCCCCAACCTGGTCTTCTTTAGATCCCCCTCCTGTCCTAATTGGCCAAGAGGGGAAGCCAGAAACCAATAGCGAATATATTGATTTACTAGTGTCACAGGTGGGTAGGTGGGTTTGGGGCTCAGGGCCTCAGGCTCTAATCATGTGCTTGAAAAAAACCTCAAAGAAGCCTATGAATCCGGCGCCCCACATGCAACCTAGGGGGGGGGGGGGGCGCCCCTGCACCCCTTATGGACCAGCAGCTCTAGTTGAAATATATAATCTGTGGATCTTACCTGGAAGAATTTTTAAGTTTGTTTGTTCAGTAAACCTTAAAAGGCAGCCAAATCCTTGACCATACGAAAGCTGAAAAGGATTAAAAGAGGTGCATGGAAGTCAGCCAGCCCCCAGTCTGATGTTCTCACCCTCCAGTCTGTCACCAACCAAGTAGACCTGTCTCATGATATATATAAAGAACAGGGGTTTAGTTGACAAACATTTGCAAATGCATGTGTAAGCTGCAGGGCCACTACACGGCACCCTGTGTTACCTGAAGTCCTAACACTTTCTATTTTAAGTGTCTCCACAATGGAAGCACATGGCTGCTAATGGATGGATGGGAGACAGGTGGGAGGGAGGCAGCCCAAACCTCCCCCAACCCACCCCCATCCATGACTGGTCTATTATATCAAAACTCAAATAGCGAAGTTGTAACGATGGAACAAACTGGAAAGTACCAGCTGAGAAGCATTACACCTCCATCCCCTTGGCGGATGCAGTATAAAACACAGATTGGGACTTTATATAAGTATCAAAAACGAAGAGATTTCCAGTCACAACTTACCAACCAGTCAGCACCAACCGAATTGACCTGTCTAACAGTATGCGTTAAAAACAGGGGTTTGGTTGCACACATTTGCAAATACATACGTAAGCTGCAGGCCCCGACAAGGCACCCTGTGATCTGCAGTCCCTAACTCTACAATTTAAGGAGTCTCTACAATGAGAGCACATGTATTTAATGGGATAGATGGAGGACAGGTGACTAGAGGGAGCCCACCCCTCCTTAAAGGCACAGGGTCACACTGAACACCCAGCACATCGCACAATGGCGGCAAAGGTGTCAGTGCGTTGCCTGGCTCAATATAGATCAATAATGCATAAAGTGGTCACTGCCTCCATCTATAACTGGTCTTAATGGTAAGAAGCACTGGAAGGGCGGATGCATATCAAAAACGAAGAGATTTCCAGTCACAACTTACCAACCAGTCAGCACCAACCGAATTGACCTGTCTAACAGTATGCGTTAAAGACAGGGGTTTGGTTGCACACATTTGCAAATACATACAAATACATGGGACTTTATATAAGACATGGCCTGTAAAGCATAGTGCCTCCATCCCTAATTTCATAAAATATTTGGGACTTTACATGAGACAAGCAGGTCATGCTATTGGTCTCCATCCCTGTATATGAAAAATCTTTTTTTCATGCCAAACAAATAAATAATTGCATATAAATATAAATATTAAATAAAGTCCATTAATTCATAAAGTGTAGTGCGGGTTCACACTGAAGCGATACGACTTCGGGGGCGACCTGTGAAGTTGCGTGCACCGCGACTTCGGCACGACTTGCACGGACTTCATAAAATTAATGTCTATGCAAGTCGCTCCAGGTCGCCCCGAAGTAGTACAGGACCCTTTTTCTAAGTCGGAGCGACTTGTGTCACTCCTATTAGAACGGTTCCTGTAGCAGTCAATGGACCGCGACGGTGCGTGACTTGTCAGGCTGACCAAGTTGCCTTAAGACTAAAGGACTAAGACTAAGACTGGAGACTAAAAATTCTTCCATTGCACAAAAATAGCATATAAATATTGAATAAAGTCCATTGATTCATTGAAAGTGGAAGAATTTTTGCACTTTATAATTTAATGGACTTTATTTAATATTTATATGCAATTATTTATTTGTTTGGCACCCAGCACTTGTAGTTTCGGTGCCTCAAATTGCTTTCTTTTTCATGTTTTTTGGATTAACCCAAAAACATTTATGGCAGCCACATTTACATATTTTATATCTTTTTATTATATGTAATAATCTAAATTTCACATCACTTTACTGGAAGGTGCCATTTTTCGTTTTTGTGTGTATTAAAATAATCAACGTTGATTGGGAGAGTGGATCACTCGGATCTCTTCGATGACCTGGATCACGCAAGTCATAAGAGTGAAGAATGTGGAATTTTGCTATCTATACTCTGCACAGAGCACAATGGAAAAAAAAGATGATGTGTTATTTGACATTATTCAGCATTCCAGCCTTAAACTGTTTTTCAGGCCCTGATTGCGGAATGAGCCGAGTTGGGAGTCTGGCAAGGTTTGGTTTTAAGGCACATCTAGAGCTGGTGGCTTCTTGCAGCTGTCACACGTATTTTGACTGCCACATGCTCGGCTGTTTTGTCCTCTCTCTCCGCGCGGAGAGTTTTGTTTTACAAGCACATTTTTTCCCACAAATTCAAGACCTGCCTTTGATCCCGTCTGCCTCCTCTGAGGAATGGGCACATTTTTTCACATAGGTAACAATTAGGAGTATATGATTTCTTTCAGCACAATTTGTGCCAACTGTGGTGCACAGATTCACAACCACGTGTTGATCTCACTTTACGGTTTTATTGACTTTCGCTGTATACAGTCCCAGATGGTGGGAAAGTGGCTACTGATCCCATGTAGCATCAGCATCATAAATGCATTGAAGAAGAAAAATATATAGAAAAATCTACCATGTTTTAGTAAATTATTGTCCTGGTATTATTCTTACAATTATTTTTAATTTAATAATTGCATTTTTTATAGTTCTAAATTTACAGGGATCCTCAAACTACGGCCCTCCAGCTGTTGGGGAACTACACATCCCATGAGGCATTGTAAAACTCTGACATTCACAGACAAGACTAGGCATGATGGGAATTGTAGTTCCTGAACAACTGGAGGGCCGTAGTTTGAAGACCCTGTAATATGAAAAGTTACATATAACCACGTCTTGTAGGTTGGGTCCTATGTAAAATTACGCAAACAGGAAAAGGTAAGAAAGTGGTTTGCCAGAGAAATAAACCTGTCTTTGTTTGTCTTAGATGTAACATATCTGACACTCCATTTGGTAGTTTAAAGTGTTACCAAACCCACAACAGTAAAATCAGTCTGTATATCAGTGGCGGCTGGGACTGGGGGGGCGGCAAAACCAACACCCAACCCCCCCAGCGTGACAGCCGGCCGGCCAGCAATCAATTCTAACACCCCCTCCAAGGACGGACGGCTGGCTGCCCAGCCGGACAGCCAGCATCCTTACCTGCTCCTTCCCCGAGCGGCTGTGATTCTCCTCCGGCCGTATGTCACTGCCCTCTTCCTCTTCCAATGGCCAGTAAAATCATTGGCTCTTTTCAGCCAATCAGGAAAGGGGTCTCACGACCCGCTTCCTGATTGGCTGGGAGGCAAATCAGTGTGATAATAGTGAATATTTATTCGCTATTGCCATACAACTGGGTGGGCTCGGGGCGCAGTGCTCTGCACCCCGAGCCCACCCTTTTTTTAAGCCTATTAGAGTATCTGGCTCTAATCACGTGCTTAAAAAAAAAAAAATCCCCTATTGGAATCCATGCGCATGGATAGGGGGGGGAGTGGCGCCCCTGCGCCCCCAATAGATGGACCACCACTGCTGTATATGCAGTAAACCATGCTTGTTCTACTCACTGTGGAACCTAAGGGGTAAATCTTCTGCATTGTTTAAAAAGACTGTTTGATCCTGTCTTCTCTGATGCTCCCCTTCTTCCACTGTCCCCAATCCATCTGCTGATAAGATAGAGCCTTTGGAGTCCCTCTGCACATGTCATCAGCACAGGCCCAATCAGCACTGTCCAGACAGAGGATCAGGGGTCCTGTATCCTGATAGGACAGTCAGTGCAGAATGCAAAATCCTCCTACAAGTTTTAACTAGACACTGATAGAAGAAACAAGACTGCTATATACTGCTGATGAGAAAATGTATTTAGCAGTTTATATTTACAAAAATATTTGCATTCCCATGTTGTGTGTATTGTGGGAGACCAGATATAGTGAATGCAGGGTCCTGTGTTTACTAACACTTTAAGGCCTCATTCACATGGGGCGCATGAATCTGTGCACCGTGTAAAAGACGTGTTTACCCACCCAGGGATGCTCACGTGTTCCGTGCATCCCGGTGAAGATAGTACCTTTAATGTCAATTGGGACACAGCGACTGCTCAGAAGCAGCTGTAGCTCCCAATGTGACATCTGTGTGGGTGCTGGGACAGTATTGAATTGGATTGACCAATGGTAATTCTGTATCACTAAATAAAATAAAAATATCCACGCTTAAAAGATAAAAAAGCAGCCACTTAGAAAACTGTGATCAGAAGTGGAAATCACCATCACCAGCCACCACCAACATGCTCCTCTTACCGAATTTCCAAGACCATTCTAAGCGTATCTGACCATTATAATTTATGGTCATGGAATTCGGTAAGAGGCGCATGTTGGTGGTGGCTGGTGATGGTGATTTCCACTTTTGATCTTCAATCATATCACATTGCTAATATTGAATTTCACCAATTCATTGGACTTTATATGGATTTGCACTTTTTATATATTTTTTTAGTGTTTTGCACATTGTTCATCACCCAATTTCCAATTATCAATTAGCGCGTTGTGAGCGTGTCAGCGCTGCTTTATTTTTTTTCACATAATCCTGTATCACTGATCACCGTTCCAAGTGCCTGATTCCAAGTCCCAGATTTTTTTTACGTTTTTTTGCTGTCTGCCTCCATACTGTGGGGACTTACCCTATTTGTCCTGGTGGCCATTGTCAAACTGATGGCAAATCCAACATTTTTAGTTTCTTACCAGAAAAGGAAGTGAAGGAAATCTTGTTTTCTGCATATTTCTTTTGAGAGAATCTTCTCTTACTTCCTCTTACATAGTTACTTAGTTACATAGTAGGTGAGGTTGAATAAAGACAATAGTCCATCCAGTTCAACCTGTGTAGGTGTGTGTGGCCGTAATCATCTCACATAGCCCTGAATGTTCTGATCCTTGAGATGTACGTCCAAGAGTTTTTTGAAAGCAACCATACTTCCGGCAGAAACCACCTCCTGTGGTAGAGAATTCCACAATCCTGTAGCCCTAACAGTAAAAAAACCCCTGTGTTGCCTGTGGTTAAAACGCTTCTACTCTAATCGCATTCTATGCCCTCGAGTCCTCATGCAATCCTTTTGACTGAATAGCTTTTTTTTTCTATGCTGAGATCACCATTGAGGTATTTATAAATTGCTATCATGTCCCCTCTCAAAGACTCTTGTGTTTGGAAAAATCATCTCCCTGATGGGACACAGCAGACAAAAAAACAGTGCTTCTTATCATTCCGCACTCTATACAAAAGTGAAAAAAACAGAAAATTGAATAGCCAATACTAAATTTTCCTTTCCTGACAAGCTCCATGTCAGCCTACCACTGGCTTTGCCCCGTTCACACACCCTCCTGCAGGACCTAACTCATAAATTTTTCTCCCTTCCTCAGGCTGGCATTCTAAAACTATATTTCGGGAACTAGATGGGATTCTGTGCTGACATGGAGCTCGTCAGAAAAAGAAAAATTACAGTAAATATTTGATATTCAAGTTTCCATTTTCTTGACAGCTCCATGTCAGGCTACCACTGGGAATTACCTAGCTAACCACGGTTGGATAATGCGGAAACAAGATAGGGTTAATTATAGCCTACGGGTAATGGGATAACCGTTTTGCCTTAATTGACAGTTGTCAGAAATGATGGATCTATGCGATAATGAGAAATATATGTATGTATGGATGACCATGCATATTAACTCCATTGACTCCACTCTACAGGCGGCTGCTCAGAAGGTTGAGACGCTTCCTGTGGAGTGCGCCGTTATTCCTTCTGCAAGGGCCAACCCCTATCCTTATATGAGAGGGAGATCACTTTCACAATCCAAGAAGCAATCATTCTGTTTGAAGCCCCTTGCATGAGTAGGAAAAGAAAGGAACGGCTTGAGCGAGGAAGTCAAATTTATGTGTTAGGTCCTGCAGGTAGGGGTATGGGCTGGGCCTACCCAGTGGTAGGTATGGGCAGGGCATACCCAGTGGTAGGTATGGGCAGGGCATACCTAGTGGTAGGCTGACATGGAGCTGTCAGGAAATCACAAGTTTTGCCCTTACATACACTTCAAAGCCTTTTGCACATGGCACATGAGGCTGTATAGCAGGGATCTCCAAACTACGGCCCTCCAGCTGTTGCGGAACTACACATCACATGAGGCATTGTAAAACTCAGACTCCTGACTAGGCATGATGGGAATAATAGTTCCTGAATGACTGGAGGGCAATAGTTTGAAGACCCCTGTTCTAGACCCTAGAGCAGGGATATGCAAACTGTGGCCCTCCAGCTGTTGCAAAACTACAAGTCCCATCATACCTCTGCCTCTGGGTGTCATGCTTGTGGCCGTCAGAGTCTTGCTATGCCTCATGGGACTTGTAGTTCTGCAACATCTGGAGGGCCACAGTTTGCATATCCCTGCTGTACAGCGTAGATTTCCATGCCCGGACTACACAGCTCAAAGCATTTATCGCCAGCACACTATGGATCTTCAAAATATCATCTAAAAATATATCAAAGCGATTACATCACAGCAGTAAATTGCGAAGTTTCGAGGCCACGCAGCACCGCCTCATCATCACATGCCTGATGAAAGAGTTCTGTATGGTTTCAAATCAGTGCAATTTACTGTTGTGATATAATCACTTTAATACATTTTTGGATGCTCTTCTGAAGATGCTTTGACTTGTGCTGATACCAGTTTCAGGCAAATACCAGCTCGAAAACCGATATCAACACAAGTCAAAGTATATAACGCCAGTGCACCATGGTCTTAAAAATAGCATCCAAAATTTTACCAAAGCGATCACAAGTTTCGGGTTCATGCTGCACCCCTTCATCATCACATGCATTTTATTTATTTATTTATTTCAGGTACTTATATAGCGCTGTCAATTTACGCAGCGCTTTACATATACATTACACATTCACATCAGTCCCTGCCCTCAAGGAGCTTACAATCTAAGGTCCCTAACTCACATGATGAAATGTTCCTGCGTGGCCCCCAAAATTGTGACAATTTAATGCCGTGATTGCATGAATACATTTTTGGATGCCCTTTTGAAGATCTGTGAGGTGCTGGTGATTTTGGAGCTGGTATTTGCCACAGCATCCACTTGCTTCAAGCCATTGGCAGGAATGTGCAGGTATTTGCCACAGCATCCACTTGCTTCAAGCCATTGGCAGGAATGTGCAGGTATTTGCCACAGCATCCTCTTGCCTCAAGCCATTGGCAGGAATATGCAGGTATTTGCCACAGCATCCACTTGCTTCAAGCCTTTGGCAGGAATGTGCAGGTATTTGCCACAGCATCCACTTGCTTCATGCCATTGCCAGGAATGTGCAGGTATTTGCCACAGCATCCACTTGCCTCAAGCCATTGGCAGGAATGTGCAGGTATTTGCCACAGCATCCACTTGCCTCAAGCCATTGGCAGGAATGTGCAGGTATTTGCCACAGCATCCACTTGCCTCAAGCCATTGGCAGGAATATGCAGGTATTTGGCAGAGCATCCACTTGCCTCAAGCCATTGGCAGGAATGTGCAGGTATTTGCCACAGCATCCACTTGCCTCAAGCCATTGGCAGGAATGTGCAGGTATTTGCCACAGCATCCACTTGCCTCAAGCCATTGGCAGGAATGTGCAGGTATTTGCCACAGCATCCACTTGCCTCAAGCCATTGGCAGGAATGGGCAGGTATTTGCCACAGCATCCACTTGCTTCAAGCCATTGGAAGGAATGTGCAGGTATTTGCCACAGCATCCACTTGCCTCAAGCCATTGGCAGGAATGTGCAGGTATTTGCCACAGCATCCACTTGCCTCAAGCCATTGGCAGGAATGTGCAGGTATTTGCCACAGCATCCACTTGCCTCAAGCCATTGGCAGGAATGGGCAGGTATTTGCCACAGCATCCACTTGCTTCAAGCCATTGGAAGGAATGTGCAGGTATTTGCCACAGCATCCACTTGCCTCAAGCCATTGGCAGGAATGTGCAGGTATTTGCCACAGCATCCACTTGCTTCAAGCCATTGGCAGGAATGTGCAGGTATTTGCCACAGCATCCACTTGCTTCAAGCCATTGGCAGGAATGTGCAGGTATTTGCCACAGCATCCTCTTGCCTCAAGCCATTGGCAGGAATGTGCAGGTATTTGCCACAGCATCCACTTGCCTCAAGCCATTGGCAGGAATATGCAGGTATTTGCCACAGCATCCACTTGCTTCAAGCCATTGGCAGGAATGTGCAGGTATTTGCCACAGCATCCACTTGCTTCAAGCCATTGGCAGGAATGTGCAGGTATTTGCCACAGCATTCACTTGCCTCAAGCCATTGGCAGGAATATGCAGGTATTTGCCACAGCATCCACTTGCTTCAAGCCATTGGCAGGAATGTACACAATGGGACACTTCTAGCAGGGATACACAGCTGCTGCATACAGCGGGACATAAAGACTGGGCCACCCATGCTGAAATAGGACTGGGTGACCCAATCTCTGCTCAACAGGACTTCCTAACCAAGCATCTCCAGCGCCTTGGGTTGAGCCATTGCCTAATTAATAACTATCGGCAGAAGGCAAGTCTACAGATCAAAAGAGATAGTGACGACGAGGGAAGTGCACATTGCTGGTAATGGCACTTAAGTCCAACATTTATCATTAGCGTAATTTGATTAAAGTAATAGCAGGCCGCGGACGTCTTACAAGTAACAAAGGAATGTCTGACACCACTTATGGAGTGTACATGTCTTCACCGGGCAGAGCGCGCCCTTTGCCGATGGCCATTATCCATAGATTGGAATTATTAAACCCAGACAGGATGTCAGCTTGTCCTCTTCAACATGTTGAGGGCACTTTTACTGATGAAAACGGAGACAGGCAAAATGATACTAATTTGGCCAATTCTGGAACCCCTTTCCTTCATCCTAGTAAAGGCGCTCTAAAAATAAACAACCGTGGGGTCCGCAAAATTGAGACGATTCATGTTTGGCGGCCTCTGAAGGCGACCTAAAAATGGACATTTCCTTTTTTTTCGTGACCTTTGCTGCCTACAGAGGGAGGCTGGTTTAAAAAAGAAAGCTCTGTTGTGCAAAAGAAAAAGAGAAAAAGCCAGTCTTCAACATTTGACCTGCAGTTGTTATGTTACTTAGATTAGTTTAAGTGCAACCAGCAGAGGTGTGTTGAGTGCAGCTCATTATCCGGGGCCCCCTCGGACATCTGCTTGTTATTTGCTGGTGTCTGGCTGCTGGTATGCGGCGGCAAGTCTCAGAACAAACACAAGAGGATTGTGTTCCTGGCACATAAGCCCAAAGCGACTCCACGAGGTGTGCGCGGGATTGCAAATACAAAAGAGAGGGCCTGCGCCTACCAGCTCCAATTCATTTATTAGACGGGAATAATAGAGCACACGTTACCTGTTACAGCTTTCTAAGCTCCGGCCCTCCTGTAATTCGCTGATTAAATCCAGGAGCGAGCGCGGGCCTTTTACTGGAGCCGGAGCTGGGATTATTGTCGAGGAAATGTTTCCAAACCTATTTTGTAGGCAAGGCTTTGTGAGACGCACAAGGTGGTAAAAGCTGAACAACATTGAAGCATTATAACCAGCCTGGGCCTCTCCCGTGAATGAAGCATAAGGGGGTCTTCATATCAAGAGGCTGAAAACTTCAATCGGGTTTACAACTTCTTGGTTAGTTTCAAGTTTTATGGGTTGGAAACTAGAGAAACAACTTTTGAGATTCACACTTGTCTTGCATTTTTGTGCATTTTTTGTGTGTTTATTGATGTATTTTTCCTGTAGTCCCATAATAGGTGTGAGCAGCCTATTGCATTAGAGTGTGCACCCCAAAGCTCAAACTCACACGCCTTTCTCTGCAGCCTCAGCGGCACTGGACAGTGATTGAATGGGAAGTGCTCTGTGCTGAGCAGCACTGGACAGTGAATGAATGGGAAGTGCTCTGCGCTGAGCGGCACTGGACAGTGAATAAATGGGAAGTGCTCTGCGCTGAGCGGCACTGGACAGTGAATGAATGGGAAGTGCTCTGTGCTGAGTGGCACTGGACAGTGAATGAATGGGAAGTGCTCTGTGCTGAGCGGCACTGGACAGTGAATGAATGGGAAGTGCTCTGTGCTGAGCGGCACTGGACAGTGAATGAATGGGAATTGCTCTGCGCTGAGCGGCACTGGACAGTGAATGAATGGGAAGTGCTCTGTGCTGAGCAGCACTGGACAGTGATTGAATGGGAAGTGCTCTGTGCTGAGCGGCACTGGACAGTGATTGAATGGGAAGTGCTCTGTGGTGAGTGGCACTGGACAGTGATTGAATGGGAAGTGCTCTGTGCTGAGCTGCACTGGACAGTGAATGAATGGCAAGTGCTCTGCGCTGAGTGGCACTGGACAGTGATTGAATGGGAAGTGCTCTGTACTGAGCGGCACTGGACAGTGAATGAATGGGAAGTGCTCTGTGCTGAGCGGCACTGGACAGTGAATGAATGGGAAGTGCTCTGTGCTGAGCGGCACTGGACAGTGATTGAATGGGAAGTGCTCTGTGCTGAGCGGCACTGGACAGTGATTGAATGGGAAGTGCTCTGTGCTGAGTGGCACTGGACAGTGAATGAATGGGAAGTGCTTTGCGCTGAGCAACACTGGATAGTGAATGAATGGGAAGTGCTCAGTGCTGAGCGGCACTGGACAGTGAATGAATGGGAAGTGCTCTGCACTGAGCAGCACTGGACAGTGAATTAATGGGAAGTGCTCTGGGTTGAGCGGCACTGGACAGTGAATGAATGGGAAGTGTTCTGTGCTGAGCGGCACTGGACAGTGAATGAATGGAAGTGCTCTGTGCTAAGCGGCACTGGACAGTGAATGAATGGGAATTGCTCTGTGCTGAGCAGCACTGGACAGTGAATGAATGGGAAGTGCTCTGCGCTGAGCGGCACTGGACAGTGAATGAATGGGAAGTGCTCTGTGCTGAGAGTCACTGGACAGTGATTGAATGGGAAGTGCTCTGTGCTGAGTGGCACTGGACAGTGAATGAATGGGAAGTGCTCTATGCTGAGCGGCACTGGACAGTGATTGAATGGGAAGTGCTCTGTGCTGAGTGGCACTGGACAGTGCATGAATGGCAAGTGCTCTGCACTGAGCGGCATGGACAGTGAATGAATGGGAAGTGCCCTGCGCTGAGCGGCATGGACAGTGAATGAATGGGAAGTGCTCTGCGCTGAGCGGCTTCCTGCTCTTTCACAAATTGAAGCATAGTAAACACAGTTTGTTATCCTTCCGTTATGAATGAATGCAGTGAGTGTGTTCACTGTGTACATTTAGAAAAGGAAGGGGCTGGTCAATGACATATTGACTAGTCCCCTTCCCCCGTCCTGAAACATCCCTGCAGCAGCCAGGGGGAGAGAAGCCAACAGCACTGCGGGTGGGGGGAAGATCGGGCAGTAGGGTGAAATTACACCAAACTTAGTGATTAGGGTGTGCCCAAGCACACCTGGCACACCCCATGTGCATGCCTATTGAAATGTCACACCAAAAAAAAGCTCCATAGAAAATAATAGTAATCCTGTGACATTGTCACCGACAGCCATGGACTCAAAGGGGTTGATTTACTAAAACTGGAGTGTGCAAAATCTGGTGCAGTTGTGCATTATACCCAATCAGCTTCCGATTTCAGCATTTCATCAATTAAGCTTTGACAAAAAAAAAAAAAGCCTGAAAGCTGATTGGTTTCTATGCAGAGCTGCACCAGATTCTGCACACACCAGTTTTAGTAAATCGACCCCAAAGTGTATTTAAAGGGTAACTCCCCCTTTGTGGGGAAAAAAAAATAGCAAATAAAGAAAAAACAATATAGCGTATACAATTGCGACACAAATCATATTGTAATTGAATGTTATTAAAAATTCCCTTTCCTTTTCAATCTGCAGCTGTTGTATTTTTCTGAAAATGCAATGCAATATGGCTACCTGGAGGTGTTCTGTACACAGAATGTATACTGACCACACCCCAGAAACATCATTTCCTGCTTGTGTGATTGGCTCACTGATTTTCCCAGAAGTCTGCTTAAGATACAAGTCAGATTTCTGTCATCCCCTACAATACAAATGTCATTTTTCCTCTCAATAGGAAATCACGTCTAACGGGATGCAGGCCCAGCAGCTTTCCTCATTAGAGCTCTGCAGCTGCCACAGCTGATAGATAATTATGAAACCACTCCCATTTGACCCACTCAGCACAGAGGCAAAGAGGAACAAACAATAATTTCTTCAGAATAACAAACGGTAGGAATCTGCAACAAAGTTTGTTATGATCCTTGCAATGTACAGAGATCACCCAGAGGGGAATGTTTTTTTCTCAACAAAAATGGAGTTATGCTTTAAATCAGGAACAAAAATGTTAAATATCGCAGCTTACCTTTACCACTCTTTAGATGTTTTGGCTGCATTAAAGCATACGCGAACCCTCACCCTGTAAAACAAACCATTTCGTTTAAAATAAAAATATAAAGGCAAAACATTTGTGTATATACAAACATGTTATAAATACTTTTTTTTATAAGTGATCACATGACTTCTGTTCCCGGATGCATAAGGGGCTTAGAGAAGTGGAGGTTGAGAAAAAGCAGTACACTGATCTTCCCAGTGAATGGCTGTGAAGGGGGAGGGGTATCAGTACAAGCCTTAGCCACTGGAGGACAGGCAGGCTGTTCTACCAGCACATCCAGAAAACTGACCACGCTGAGATGAATGTGCTATCATGCCTAGTGTGGCCAGTTTGATAAAGGAAAGCAGAGGGACTGGCAGGAATACCAGGGATTTCACACAAAGGAAGCAATACAAAGAGAATAGAAGACTTTTTCATACAAGCACATGGTACAGAAGTACGTTAAAACTGCAACTCAGCTGCCTGCTTTTACCACCCTTTGGCTGTCTATATGAACGAGCCCTAACAGCTAGGAAGTAGACTTGTCATATTGGCCATCTCACAATAAACATTAAAGGGAAAAAATACAAAGTGGGGGAAAGTCAGGCTGCAGAAAGAAAGAGAAACTTAGTGCTTCATGTACACTGGCCTACATTTACCGAGGTCGTGGCAAAAGGAAAAAACACAGTAAAATCGCGGCAAAAATATGGCATGTTTTGCCGTGGTTTTGCTATGTTTTTGCCGTCTTTTGCCTTTTCCCGTGGCCGGTGGTCAAAACGTTCCTATCCTGAACGCGATTCTTCTGCGTTCAGGAGAGGGCGAATGAACTTCACCTAAACGCGGCAGCTCCTAAACTCTGCTAAAAGCCTATGTTGTACATTGACACAACTCTGCTAAAAGCCTATGTTGTACATTGACACAACTCTGCTAAAAGCCTATGTTGTACATTGACACAGGATTTTATGGAGTTGAGTTTAGGAGCTTTGGCAAAAAAACCCGCCAAAAGTCAGTGTAGGCTAGTGTGTACACGAAGCCTTAAACTGGTTGTAAACCATTACATATGCCCAGTGAAGTGACTGGCCTCAGGTGATACACAGAGATGATACAAATCCTCCTACATAAGTTGTACCTGTTTATCTTTAGCATTCTCTTCTCTATATCTGTTCAAAGTCCATCATTTATAAAGCTTGTCTGAGCTGTCAGAAAAAAGGGGGCAGAGAACTGAAGTTACACTCTGCAGAGCTCAGTAAGGAGAGCTAAGAGCTGATTGGAGAGAAGGGACACACCCCCCTTCACACAGCACACAGGAACAGAGCTGAGGCTGTCAATCAGCTGTAAGTCCCTCCTCTGTCACCATTTTTCTCTTGGTGTCAGGAAAACATGTCCGAAGTGAATGAATGAAGCAGCAGACAGAAATGAAACTTAAATGAACACAGGGATAGGTTTTGTTCGTATTTCATGCCTGTAGTTTACAACCACTTTAATTTAAACTCCAGGATAAGTAAATATTGTCTAAATACAAGAGGGATGGGTGTGCAAAATTATCATAAAAAAGTTGCAAATGTGACAAATAATCTATTACTTTGCAATGACCGTACTTTATGAGTCCTAAGCCCCCTAATGCTTGGCACACTGATGTTCTCGGTCTATATGCCCAATGTGCATGCAATCTTTTGAGTCATAAGTTGCACAAATGAAGACATTTCTGAGAAATGTGGAAATTCAGGATTTTCTGATAAACATTTCACATTCAACAGGAACATGCATTGCAAATCATTCTTTATTTGTTGCCAGACATCCCAACCTGCAAAAACTCATTTCAGGAGGGTGGCACACCCCCCCCCCCCTCCACAAATTTAACACAACTAGAGGAGGATGAAATGAAATGGAATCCGTATACGGAGGTTTACTTCTTCTGGGAGATATTAAAGGAACACTCTACCCACCATGACCACTTGTGATTTGAAGTGGTGATGGTGGTAGGAGTCAGAAACACTGCACATGCTGGGATATTTACAGGTACTGTATGTGCTGGGGGCTGGTTGCACCCCTAGCGTATGTGACCTTAAGCAGCCAGAAAATGTCATGTCCTTATTCATCATACATGTATGAACAACATCTTATTATGACAGAACACAACTAGTTAAAAAACACATTGCAACAATTTACACACGCTAATGCACGTATCGTTTCTGCTTATTTTGCAGACTGCTGGTGGGTACTGCTGGCTGTTACTGCTGTGGGTACTGCTGGCAGGTACTTATGGTGGGTACTGATGGTGCGGTTAGTGCTGGCGGGTACTGCTGGAGGGTAATGCTGGTGAGTACTGAAGTTGGGTACTGCTAGTGGGTACTGCTGGTGGGTAATGCTGGCGGGTAACATTGCGCAAACAAAATCGCGGGTCGCATGATGCCCCAAAGAAGCTCTTGTACCTTTTTTGGGCGTCATGCAACCCGTGATTTTGTTTGCGTGATGTTACCGCAATTCGGCAGGCAACATCGCACAGCGTTTGGGGTGCTATTGCAAACGCAACGCACAGGCGTCCTGCAATTTGCAATGATTTCCGGATCGCGGGCAGAATCGAGGTGATTCTGCCGCAGTCCGCTATGCTAATATGTGAACGTAGTCTAATGGACATTAACCACTTGCCGACCGCCGCACGACTATATACTGCGGCGGTCAGCCCCTCACAGGCAGAGCAACGTAGTACTACGTCACTAGCCTGTGAGGGTCTAGGGAGCGAGCGCGCGCCCCCGGAGGTGCGCTCCCGCTCCCGAGTGGTCACGGACCCCCCCGCGCGTGTGACCGGCAGACCCGATGTCCGCCGGTCACTCGGCGATCGTCGGTGCAGAGGGAGAAAGGCAGGCGGCTAATGTAAACAAGCCTCCTGTCATTCTCCCCTGTGTATGAATGGTGATCATAAGGTTCTACTATGTAGGACCGTTGATCACTGTTCCTACACCTCAAGCCACAGCCAATCACAGTTAGAATCACGCCCCTAGGGACACACATAACCCCTCCCTCTCAAAAAAAGTTAACCCCTTCACTACCAGTGTCAATTTACAGTAACAGTGCATATGTATAGCACTGATTACTGTAGTAATGTCACTGGTAACCCCAAAAGTGTCAAAAATGTCAGTCAAGGGTCCGATCTGTCCGCCGCAATGTCGCAGTACCGCAAAAAAAATCGCAGATCGCCGCTAGTAGGTGTTAAAAAAAAAACAACAAAAATGACAAAAATCTTTCCCTTTGTTAGTAAACGCGATAACTTTTGCGCAAACCAATCAAAATACGCTTTTTGCGATTTTTTTAACCAAACACATGTAGCATAAAACAAATTGGCTGAAAATTTTAAAAAATTTTGATTTTTTTGGGGGTAATTTCATATAAAAAAATGTGGAAAATATTGTTATTTTTGCAAAATTGACGCTCTTTTTTTGTTTATAGCGCATGATCAAAAAATCGCGCAGGTGATCAAATACCACCAAAAGAAAGCTCTGTTTGTGGGAAAAAAAGGACATCAAATTAGATTGGGTACAGCTTTGCACGATCGCGCAATTGTCCGTTAAAGTCACGCAGTGCCGAATCGCAAAATAGGCCCTGGTCAGGAAGGGGGTAAAATCTTCCGGGGCTTAAGTGGTTAAAAACGAAAAAAAAAGTATCAATGTGTGTTAAAATGCAAGTCAGCGCACATAGGAAATGCACGATGCGTTTAAAAAAAATGCACTTTTGCGCACACATATAGATCCGAATTGGCCCTTAAAATAAGTTCTGGAATCGTCCCTCCGGTGGAGAGCCGGATTCTATACATAGCAATGTATCAGTGTCTTTCCTGCAGAACACGTATCAGCGGTCATAGAATTACCACATGGGGCTGCTAGCTTCTCCTTCTCAATGAGAATGTTCTCTTTGCTCTTTGTTCCTCCAAGTTTTTTTTTTTTTTTTTTCTTTAACAAGAAAACCCATCTGTCACAGGATCGCCTTGAGGTTTCTGAAAATGCAGCTTTACAAGTTTGGAAGAATAGCTAAGCTCATTCATAAAACGAGGGAGAAAAATGTTCACGTTGCTTGCTTGCCACACAGTCATCCCAAGTATGTGCGGAAAAGAGAGCTGCATGCACAGACCACCCCCACATGGGTATGAATGGGAAGAGCAGTGCGCACAGATGTCCTCAACATGTGTGCAATCATATCTGTGAGCGCACGTCTCCTGCTCGCGTCTGCTCTCCATTTTGTGTCTACGCCCATCTGAGCGCCACTTGCCCTAATTGAGAACAGCAAACAGCTAAATATACAAATGAAATACATATATGGGTACTGTTTTATCTGCCAGAAGATGCTGCAGATCTGGTCTAGTCTTGTGATAATTGGTACCCCTGCCAGACAGCATAGCCAGGTCCTGGACCTCCATGCAAACTGCACTGCAGTAAAGAAAATGCAGCCTGGTCCAGGACCCACTCCAGCCTGTGACTGGGCAATGAAGGGGATGCATAGCACAGATGAGGCTACTGTGCTCTCCCCTCCTGTAAGCAGGTTTTCTTTGTTAGACAGACAGCACTGTGTAGACCGATAGAGGGTTGATTGGCTCAGAACACTGCCCTGTCTGTCTATGTATTGCTTTACAGGGGAATAAACTGACTTTCAATGCTTCTCAGGCTTCAACCTTTATACCAGCCTTTGTCAACCTTTGTAATGAAATAATGAAATAATTTTCAGGTCCCAGGGAACCCCCCTCTGTATATTCTATCCACAGTTCTCAGTATATTAGCGTGATCAAGAGGTTGCACAGAGTTTTTAATGAAGCAATTACAGAATGGCATGTGCTTAATCCGACAGCTCTATATGACTAAATAAGTCATAGGAAATAGTCATAAACTGAAAAAGATATCAATCAAGGCCAAAAAAACCCACAGGCAAAAAACATTGTAGAGGCACTGTACATTGGTGGTTAGTAGAGAAGTGACCCCCTTACATTGGTGGTCAGTGGAGAAGTGATGCCTTACATTGGTGGTCAGTAGGGAAGTGACCCTAACATAGGTGGTTAGCGTAATAGTGAGCCCTTCGTTTGGTGGTCAATGTAAAATTGAGCCATTAGATTGGTGGTCAGTATAGCTGTGAGCCCTGGGGTTGGTAGTCAATGAAGATGTGAGCCCTTACATTTGTGGTCAGTAGGGAAGTGGACCTTACATTGGTGGTTAGTGTAATAGTGACCCCTGAGATTGGTGGTCAGTGTAGATGTGAGCCCTTAGATTGTTGGTTAGTTTAGAAGTGCCCTTTTACATTTGTGGTCAATATAGAGGTGCAACCTTACATTGGTGGTTAGTGGAGAAGTGACCCCTTACATTGGTGATCAGTAGAGGAGTGACAACTTACATTAATGGTAATGGAAAAATTACCCCTTACATTGGTGGTCAGTGTAGATGTGAGACCTTAGACTGGTGGTCAGTGTAGATGTGAGCCCTTAGATTGGCGGTCGGTGTAGAAGTTCCCCTTTTACATTGGTGGTCAATGTAGAGGTGAAACCTTACATTGGTGGTTAGTGGAGAAGTGACCCCTTACATTGGTGGTCAGTGTAGATGTGAACCCTTAGATTAGTAGTCAGTGTAGATGTGAGCCCTTAGATTGGTGGTCAGTGTAGCTGTGAGCCCTTAGATTGGTGGTCAGTGTAGCTGTGAGCTCTTAGATTGGTGGTCAGTGTAGATGTGAGCTGTTAGATTGGTGGTCAGTGTAGATGTGAGCTCTTAGATTGGTGGTCAGTGTAGATGTGAGCTCTTAGATTGGTGGTCAGTGTAGATGTGAGCTCTTAGATTGGTGGTCAGTGTAGCTGTGAGCTCTTAGATTGGTGGTCAGTGTAGATGTGAGCTCTTAGATTGGTGGTCAGTGTAGATGTGAGCTCTTAGATTGGTGGTCAGTGTAGATGTGAGCCCTTAGATTGGTGGTCAGTGTAGATGTGGGCCCTTAGATTGGTGGTCAGTGTAGATGTGAGCCCTTAGATTGGTGGTCAGTGTAGCTGTGAGCTCTTAGATTGGTGGTCAGTGTAGATGTGAGCTGTTAGATTGGTGGTCAGTGTAGATGTGAGCTCTTAGATTGGTGGTCAGTGTAGATGTGAGCTCTTAGATTGGTGGTCAGTGTAGATGTGGGCCCTTAGATTGGTGGTCAGTGTAGATGTGAGCCCTTAGATTAGTAGTCAGTGTAGATGTGAGACTTTAGATTGGTGGTCAGTGTAGATGTGGGCCCTTAGATTGGTGGTCAGTGTAGATGTGAGGTCTTAGATTGGTGGTCAGTGTAGATGTGAGCCCTTAGATTGGTGGTCAGTGTAGATGTGAATTCTTAGATTGGTGGTCAGTGTAGATGTGGGCCCTTAGATTGGTGGTCAGTGTAGATGTGAGCTGTTAGATTGGTGGTCAGTGTAGATGTGAGCTCTTAGATTGGTGGTCAGTGTAGATGTGAGCTCTTAGATTGGTGGTCAGTGTAGATGTGAGCTCTTAGATTGGTGGTCAGTGTAGATGTGGGCCTTTAGATTGGTGGTCAGTGTAGATGTGGGCCCTTAGATTGGTGGTCAGTGTAGATGTGAGCTCTTAGATTGGTGGTCAGTGTAGATGTGAGCCCTTAGATTGGTGGTCAGTGTGGATGTGAATTCTTAGATTGGTGGTCAGTGTAGATGTGGGCTCTTAGATTGGTGGTCAGTGTAAATGTGAGCTCTTAGATTGGTGGTCAGTGTAGATGTGAGCTCTTAGATTGGTGGTCAGTGTAGATGTGAGCTCTTAGATTGGTGGTCAGTGTAGATGTGAATTCTTAGATTGGTGGTCAGTGTAGATGTGGGCCATTAGATTGGTGGTCAGTGTAGATGTGAGCTCTTAGATTGGTGGTCAGTGTAGATGTGAGCCCTTAGATTGGTGGTCAGTGTAGATGTGAGCCCTTAGATTGGTGGTCAGTGTAGATGTGAATTCTTAGATTGGTGGTCAGTGTAGATGTGGGCCCTTAGATTGGTGGTCAGTGTAGATGTGGGCTCTTAGATTGGTGGTCAGTGTAGATGTGAACCCTTAGATTAGTGGTCAGTGTAAATATGAGCCCTTAGATTGGTGGTCAGTGTAGATGTGAGCTCTTAGATTGGTGGTCAATGTAGAGGTGAAACCTTACATTGGTGGTTAATGGAGAAGTGACTCCTTACATTGGTGGCCAGTAGAGAAGTGACCCCATATGTTGGTGGTTAATGGAGAAGTGACCCCTTACATTGGTAGTCAGTGGAGAAGTGATGCCTTACATAGGTGCTCAGTAGGCAAGTGACCCTTGGATTGGTGGCCAATGTAGAAGTGACCCTTTATGTTGGTGGACAGTGGGTAAGTGACCTTTACATTGGTAGTCAATGGAGAAGTGATCCCTTACATTGCTAGTCAGTGTAATAGTGACCCCCTTAGATTGGTGGTCAGTGTAGCTGTGACCCCTTACATTGGTGGTCAGTGTGGAAGTAACACCTTAGATTGGTGGTCAGTGTATTCCCTGCTGCAACCAATTTTGTGACTTGCTACAAAGTTGCAGTGTTGCAGTCTGATCACTTTGGGGAGCGGAAATTCCTCCAACTCCCTGCAGCAGACTGATGAAATCATCTCAGCCTAGGCAAACTCACTGCACTGAAGCTTAAGAATTGCTTTTTACTGATAAAAAGTGAAAATGAAGCATTTATGTTGCCTTATATTTGGAAACGTGTGGAATTATTATTGCAGACTGGTAATGCTACTGAAAGGTCCACTTTATTAGAAAAAGAATGATAGCTGGCAATTCCATATAGAACTATTGTATAATGTATTGTCATGTGTATTCTTTTTGAATCTTGATGTGTTTTGTGTATTTCTTCTCTGTGCAGGAGCTTCCTGTTATCAAGACCTGTCACTGCTTCTCTGTCTCCTTCTGCAGGGTGACTGGTCTGGTCTCCGCCCCCTCCTGTAGTTTTCTGCAGGCAGCCTGTAGTGGGTGGAGCCTACTGGACCCCTCCTACAGCTCTGCTTTCTGCTTAGGTCATGTCAGTGCTGTATCTTGGCCTAGGCCAACAAGGCCCAGGCCTAGGGAAGCACTTTGTAGGGGGGGGGGGCAGCAAAAAATTTGGACTTGTTTTTGCTGCCACTGATTATTTCACTTATTTGTATAAGGACTATGGACTTTCTATTTATTATACAAATAAGTTACATAATCCTAGGATTACAATCAATGGCAGCAACCACAAGTTCAAATATCTTAAAAGAACTGATGGGGCTGCACTGATATGGCAGCACTGATATGCTGCACTAATGGTCGCTAATATGCAGCACTGATGGGCACTAATATACTGCTCTGATGGCCACTAATGAGTTGCCAATGGTGGGTACTGATAAACTGCACTGATGGGCACTAATGAGGCTGCATTGATGAGGCTGCACTGATGGGCACGAGGCGGCACTGATAAGTTTCACTGATTGGGCTTGACTGATATGGTGCCCTGATGGGTACTGATATGTTGCACTGATGGGCACTAATAGGATGCACTGATGGCCACTGATGAGGCGGCACTGATAAGCTGTACTGATGGGCTCTGATATGATGCACTGATGGCCACTGATGAGGCTGTACTGATATGCTGCACTGATGGGCACTGATAAGGCGGCACTGATGGGCTCTGTGGTTGTGGTTTGTGATTAACAAATGCCAGGGCGGGTCATATTTCAATTAGGGGGTGCACAAGTTTAGTCGGGCCTAGGGCAGCAAAAAACCTATATACACCCCTGGGTCATGTACAGAGCAATGATGGTGTCACTGCTACTTTTACAATGTACTATCTGGGTTTACCAAGACATTTGTTGCACACAAGGCAGATTTATGACTATAGAGGAATAGATGTAAATTCATTTTTTAGTTGAGTTCAGCCTTAAAATAAGTTGAAGATGTAGGAATAGCAAGGTTTCTTTTTTCTTTGATTGATCCCGAGCTCTCCATTACCATGCGCCTGTCACAGGTCATTGAGGAGTGAATGTACTGCGCCCTTCTATAGACGCACACAGAAGTACACATTCAATAACAGGCTACTGCATGCCACACGGAGTCTGTACATGAACTCAGACTGCCTTTATTTGAAGGAGCGCTTATCCCAGGGCTCTCACATATTGTCACCTAATCCTTTTTTTCCTCCCCTGCCATGTGTGGTTTTCCCTTCTCCCTCCTCTCCTCTCTTTTCTTCCTGTTCCTCGGCTGCCCTCTGCACATTCCAGGCTGAGTCCTTGCAGCGGTGGGATTTTGCACTGTGAGGGGATTAGACATGCAGGAGACAGGCGCGGGTTCATTGTAACACTATGCACTGAGAAAAGGGGGCGAAGGTGGGTGTGAAAGAAACCATTGGGGCCGATATTCCTAAATCCCCTTTCCCTCCGGAAATTAAGTTTGGATCTGAGGGATGTAGTTGGGGTTTATATCTTCTGCGCTTTTTGATGTTATCTCACGCCGCGGTCAGCCTATCCAGAACCGGCTAAACTGCTTTTAAGCGCGAACGATCATTCCTTTTTTTTTTGGGAGCTGACAAGGCCCTCTATTATATTTAAAATGTACATTTCAGCCTTCCCTTCAGTTCTACGGGCTCCTCTTCTGTACTGAAATAGCTTTCTATGATATTTACCGCACACTGTGAGTTTCTCACAGCATGCATTATAAGCTGCTGCATGTCAGACAGAATCCGCCTCAATTCCTGGTTGGAGGACATCCAGTATTGTCTAACCATAGGTATGCACAGCCTATTGCATTAGGATGTGCACCTCAAAGCTAAGAAATACATACATATACATACATACATAGACACACAGACACAGACACACACAAACACACACAGACACTCTTAAAGAGGTTGTAAACCCAAATAATTTTTTTTTCAACCTGAAAGAGAAACCCTCATTATGAAATACTTACCTTAGAACGAGCCCCCGCCGTGCCGCCCGCTTACCTCTATGAAGTCGCCCGTCTTCCGGGATCGCGGCATCCGGCCATCTGATTGACCGGAGCTGCAGTGACATCAGTCGCGTGCAGGCGCCGTTCCTTCAGAGTGCATGCGCCAGTGATGTCACTGGCTGCATGTAAGGTGCATGTTTAGGAGATATTTACAGTACCTATAGGTAAGCCTTATTATCTAGGCTTACCTATAGGTACAACTTGCAGAGGAGGGTTTACTTCCTCTTTAAGCAGCCCATAGATTATACAATTTTCTTTTCTTCCACCACAAGTAGAGGGAAAGAAAATCACTTGATTCATCACAGTCAGTGTTGATGGGGGAATCCCTCCTGCTGCGCTTTTGTATTCTGACAGTGGGAGGTTTCCCCACCGTCAGATTACAATGATCACTGCTGGCTGCTATAGTTGCAGACAATGATCGACTACAGTGCCTGCCCATGGATGGATTGAAATTTGACCGCTTCAGCAGAGAGAGAGAGAGAGAAAGAAAGGGAGAGAAAAAGAGAAAGAGGGGGAGAAAGAGAGAGAGAAAGAGAGAGAGAGAGAAAGAAAGGAGAGAGAAAAAGAGAGAGATGGAGAGAAAGAGAGAGAGAGCGAGAGAAAGAAATAAAGAAAGAAGGAAAGGAGGAGAGAGAGAGAGAGAAAGAAAAAAGAGTGGGAGAGAGAAAGAAAGAAAGAAAGAAAGAAAGAAAGAAAGAAAGAAAGAAAGAAAGAAAGAAAGAAAGAAAGAAAGAAAGAAAGAAAGAAAGAAAGAAGGAAAGGAGGAGAGAGAGAGAAAGAAAGAAAAAAGAGTGGGAGAGAGAAAGAAAGAAAGAAAGAAAGAAAGAAAGAAAGAAAGAAAGAAAGAAAGAAAGAAAGAAAGAAAGAAAGAAAGAAAGAAAGAAAGAAAGGAGGAGAGAGAGAGAAAGAAAGAAAAAAGAGAGGGAGAGAGAAAGAAAGAAAGAAAGAAAGAAAGAAAGAAAGAAAGAAAGAAAGAAAGAAAGAAAGAAAGAAAGAAAGAAAGAGAGAAAGGAAACAAGACTCCATAACATACCTAGGCATCCAACTCCCCTCCAAACTACATGACTTATATTCACAAAATAGTATTCACAAGAAAGAAAGGAGGAGAGAGAAAGAAAAAAGAGAGGGAGAGAGAGAGAGAGAAAAAGAAAGAAAGAAAGAAAGAAAGAAAGAAAGAAAGAAAGAAAGAAAGAAAGAAAGAAAGAAAGAAAGAAAGAAAGAAAGAAAAAAGAGAGGGAGAAAGAAAGAAAGAAAGAAAGAAAGAAAGAAAGAAAGAAAGAAAGAAAGAAAGAAAGAAAGAAAGAAAGAAAGAAAGAGAGAAAGAAAGAAAGAAAGAAAGAAAGAAAGAAAGAAAGAAAGAAAGAAAGAAAGAAAGGAGGAGAGAGAGAGAAAGAAAGAAAGAAAATAGAGAGGGAGAGAGAGAGAGAAAGAAAGAAAGAAAGAAAGAAAGAAAGAAAGAAAGAAAGAAAGAAAGAAAGAAAGAAAGAAAGAAAGAAAGAAAGAAAGAACGGAAACAAGACTCCATAACATACCTAGGCATCCAACTCCCCTCCAAACTACATAACTTATATTCACAACATGATCTACTCATCCTGAATAAATTGAATGACCCAAAAACTGGAATAAACCTATCTTCTCCTGGTTTGGAAGGGCGGCAATTTTAAAAATGAATGCGCTCCCATGACTGCTCTACCTTCTACATACCATACCAATCTGCCTTCCTTCATCTTTTTTCAAAACTTTCAACATATTTCTTTGGGGAGGTCGCAAACCAAGGATTAGTTATGCACAACTCACCCTTCCAAAACACCGGGGAGGGATAGGTTTACCAGACCTTCAAAATGATTACAGAGCCTGTCACCTTTCCAGGATAATTGACTGGAATGTTCACAACACCCTCAAAGACTGGGTCAATTTAGAAGCTTAATTTTCAACTATACCCCTTAACACCCTACTGTGGTTAAGTGAATGTCATACACCCCTTGAAATACACACTCATCCATTTATCGGACCCATACTACCATGCTTCCGAACAGCAAACAAAACAACATCTATATTCACTACACCAGGCCTGCTTACCCCGATTCAAATGAATCCTGACTTCCCTCTAGGCATCCACCACTACTTCTTAACTGAACATTGGTCTCATGAGCAGGTTCTAACCCACCATGTCTATGACCGTGGTGAGTTTCTGTCAAATTCACACATCTCCTCTCAAATGAAAAGAACACCCATCCCTCCCTGGACATACCTCCTCCTCACGCATTATCTATGTTCCCTAAATAAAAAATCCTCTTGTTCCAGATCACTTACTCCTTTTGAGATGCTATGCTTGCAAAAGACCCCTCAACGCCATCTCATATCCACCGTTCACTCATTACTTTTTGCAGACATCCCTTCTAAAAGTAATAAGGCATGCTTGATATGGGAGAAGGACCTGTCAATATCTCTTTGACAAGAAGACTGGGAACAAATATATCTAAACATTTACAAGGGATCAATAAATGTCTCTACTCTCTACAGGAGAATGGGTACAAAATTCAAACATGATGGTACTGGACCCCTACTCTCTTACATAAATTTAAACCAGAAATTCCAGATACTTGCTGGAGATGTAAAATCGAACGAGGCACCCTACTGCACATTTGGTGGTCATGCTAATCCACATAGTGCATGACACACCTACAAAATATGGGACCAAATGGGCCTGTTGGATACATCATCAGTCGACACTGGAATACTCCCAACTACACAGTTCACCATCTAATCAAAGGATTGCATTTTCAAGAGACACAAGTTACTTTACTAGTATTATACACAAAGTCACACCAAATTTTCAACCTGTAATTCTCCTCTCTATACTGGTTATCTTCCTCCGCCATTCTCCCACTTGTTTACATATTCCTTCCACAACATCTGGGAGGGAAGTAAGAGATTGTATTCCCACTCTCTGGTGCCTCCCCCTGCTTCTGAAAAGTTGGAGAACATTCTGGAAGCTGGAGGGCGGAGGCTAGGAGGGTTGTTCTGCATATTTAGGGGAGCTTAGCCAATCCCCAGGAGGTGGGTCTGGCAGAAGACTAAGTTAACCCCTAAATATGGATGAGTCATGCCAGCATGAGAGTTGGTGGAAGATGGAGATGGAGTGCTGAGGGGACTGTCGGTAGCCCTTGAGGCAAACCCCCTAGTCTGTGGAGGGGGAGGGGGGTGCTCTGCCTCGGGCCGGGGCATAGGTAATGGCCTGGGAGGATCCTGACAACAGGAAAAGCTTGGAAGAAATCTTCTCTGAGAGGCAGCGGAGCAAGGAGTACAGTGTGAGTACTATAGCACGGTGCAGGGACCTACATATAGCAGGTCTCTCTGGAAGATAGCTTAAATCTTTCCTAACTTTGCCCTGGAGATCTCCAGTACAGTCAGTCGGATAGACTGGTGAAGAAGCAGCCAGGTGGACTGGTGGAGAAGGAGCCAGGTGGGCTGATGGAGAAGCAGCAAGGTGGGCTAGCATTTTCCTGCAGTTAGTAGAGCTGGCACCAGGATGCAGTTCAAAACACATTATGCTACTTTCTAAAGGGACTGAGAGTTCCTTGTTCCGTAAGGGGCTTTCGCTTTACTAACAGAGGCTGTTAGTTTCCAAAAGAGGAATCAATCAGAGCTGTACAAACTAAAGAAGAGGAACCAATCAAAATAATATGGAGTAAAGGAGAAGAATTCGTACATAGGGAGGAAGTTGTTCCTGGTTTTGTCGCTATCATATAAAAAACTGTGTGAAGTCGTCTGATACCCAATACTTAAGTGTTCAAATCAACCTGCTGCCCCTTTAAATGTGAAAAAAAAAAACAGGAAAATACTAGTTAAAAGTAGGCGCTGATTGGTGATAACTGTGTACTAAAAGTGAAATGTCCCAATCCAGTAAAACGAACCGAATATGTATGTGAAAATATGTCTGGATATTTCATAAACCTGTTTTTTAAAAAGTACTAACGTGCATAAGTTAATGTAGCCATGGAAATGAAAAACCCATATAATTAAATCCCATCTATTATAAAGTGCTAAGTGCATCCATTAGCATATAATCAAGAATCATATTGCACCAAACATCCTATTAAAACGTTCTCAAGTGCATAAATAAGTGAATTCACACAAATACATAATCAATACATAATATCAAACAAGCAAACTCATACAGTAAACCCCCCTCCATTGCAGGGGTTACGTTCCGGACCCAGCCGCGAAAAGTGAAATTCCGCGAAATAGAAAAACCCTATTAAAATGCATTGTAGGCATGATTTTTTTACTGTCACTGTACGTGTAAAAGCATTTTAAGGTCTTTAAACACACTTTTAAAACAATAGAAACTCATTTAAACACATAAAAGATACTGAGAGATGGAGCAAGAGCTATGAAAAACACAAAAATCTTTCATTTTTAATGATTTATATAGTAAAATAACATTACAAAAAAAAACGTGAATTACTGGGACCGCAAAAACTGAACCGGGATGTAGCGGGGGATTACTGTATATTATTTGTATAATGAAGAGAAAAAGTACCATGCTAATGAAAAATAATAAAGGCTGCAGCCTCCCTCAAATATAACCCAAAGGTTATATGAATATAGAAAAGAAGAGGAGAGGGATATGGCGCTGCCTAGGAGAGAAGGTGTAATATCCAATCAGGTGCACAGAAAGTGGGAACCAAAATAGGTAAATTGATGGTAAATGATGACTATACCTCAAGGAGGTAAAATGAGTGACTGTGACTAAGCACAACAATAAATAAATACATTAATAAACAAATTAATAAATAGTGACTTAAATATATAAATACATATATATCATAATACATATCATAACATGCACAAAAAACACTTATAAAGTGACTCTGTGCAAGATAAGGTGCCAAAGTTTCCACACATATTTTTTGGCAGGAAGTCAACCCATGGCCACCAGGGATGGCAATGAGGGCTCAGGGACCCTTTCAGTGCCCGCCCCATCAGAGTTGCCCATGATTGCCATCTATCAGTGCTGCCCACCAGTGCCCATCATTGCAATATATCAGTGCCGCCCACCAGTGCCCGTTATTGTCCACCAGTGCCGCCTATCAGTGCCCATCAATGCCGCCTATCAGTGCCCATCAGTGCTGCCTATCAGTGCCCATCAGTGCTGCCTATCAGTGCCCATCAGTGCCGCCTATCAGTGCCCATCATTGCTGCCTATCAGTGTCCACCAATGCTGCATAAAAGTGCTACCTATCAGTGCCACATATCAGTCCCCTTAAGTGCTGCATATCAGTGCCGCCTATCAGTGCCCATCAGTGCTGCATATTATGGCACTTTTCCACTGCAAGTACCGGCTCGGCTCTACTCGGCCCTGCTTGGCCCGGTTTGCTTTTCCACTGCTGGTACCGCATGGTACGGTGTTGGAACGGTTCGGTACGGTACGGTATGGTTTGCTTTTCCACTAAAGTAGTACTAAAGTTAAGTGGGTGGGATAACAACGGGGTGGGTGGGATTCTCTGACCAATCAGTGGCTAGTAGTGACTGCATGCAAAGGATTGTGGGATATGGTACCGGGTATGGTAACTCTTGGAATCACAATACTGTTTTTGAGAGCCGTACCGTTCGGTTCCATGCAGTGGAAAAGTGCCGTCGTACCGTACCGAACCGTTCCTACACCGTACCATGCGGTACCAGCAGTGGAAAAGCACAAAAGCGAGCCGAACCGTTCGGTTCCATGCAGTGGAAAAGCACCATTAGTGCCACCCCATCAGAGCCTGTCAGTGCGGCCTCATCAGTGCTCATCAGAAAAAACTTTAAAACAAAAAAAAAAAAATTGTAACATAAACAGAAAAACTTTTTTTTTTTTCAAACTTTTCGGTCTGTCTTTATTTGTGTAGCAAAAAAGAAAAAAACTTGCGGTGATCAATTACCACCAAAAGAAAGCTCTATTTGTGGGGAAAAAAATGACATAAATTTGGTTTAGGTACAGTGTTGCATGACCGTGCAATTGTCATTCAAAATGCAACAGCGCTACTAAAAGCTGAGAATTGGCCTGGGCAGGAAGGGGGTGAAAGTGCCCAGTATTGAAGTGGTTAAAGAAAAAATCAAATGACTTTTGTATTTAGGAAACATTTGCTTATCCCGGGGTTCAGCTTTAATTCCTGGTTGTCATGCGGCTCTGCCTGGTCTATGTATAGGTTCAATAACAGCCTTTAAATTGCGGGGACTGTATTGTTCTCTGAGCACAGATGAATTATTTGTCCACATGGCACCTGAGTGAAATGAATCCAGAAAATGTAATGTATAGACTCCAATTACATGGAGAACCGCAGCTACCTATTAATGTTCTACAATTCACGTCATTCCTCTCCTATCTCTCCCCCTAAATCAGCAGAAATCTGTAGACGGCTGAATGTAGCAATAATGAGAGTAAAGGCGGAATAATTCATATAATGTATAGGTTAAAAGAGTGGAATGTTTATTGCCTAATGGAAGAGATTTTTACTGGAAGCTTTCAAGGCAATTCAGGGTCATTCGGATGTATTGTCATGCCTGATAGCAAGACCTTAGTTGGCCTTAAAGTGATATTAGACCCACAATTTCTTATCAATTTCAGCTGCTGGGATGGACATTTACCTTGTATGCTGCATCCTCATCTTATAAAGTAGAAGTTTACTTTTGAAAAATAAAAATCAGTTTTCATGTATGTTATAACGCTGGTACCTGGATCTTTCAGTACCGCAAAGTTCCAGATTTGTCAACTTTTCCTCAATCCTAGGGTAAGTTTACGAAACTTTTACAGAACTATTCAGCATATTAAACTGCACATGCATTCATGACTAGGGGATTAAAAATGATTTGTCTCCATTCTGCTCTGACCATCACTCTCCTCCTCCATTATAAATAACCACATGACCACAGGTATGGTCATAGCAGCCTTTTATTAACAAACTGTATACATAACAGGTAAATAACAAGTTAAACCCAGTTTTTTACTGGAGCCTCAAGGTCCTGGTAGGCATCAAAGAAGGAGGTACCTGCGTCCGACTTAATTAGGCCTCCAGCCGCCACAGCACCGGCTCGGAGACAACCAGTCGCAGGTACCAACATACCAACTACTGGGAGCCGTACCTCAGATGGGTCCCTACCAAGTATAAGTTTGCACCATCTGCAAGCCGTACCTCAGACGGGTCCCTACCAAGTATAAGTTTGAACCATCTTGGAGTCGTACCTCAGACGGGTCCCTACCAAGTATAAGTTTGAACCATCTGGGAGCCGTACCTCAGACGCGTCCCTACCAATTATAAGTTTGCACCATCTGCAAGCCGTACCTCAGACGGGTCCCTACCAAGTATAATTTTGAACCATCTTGGAGTCGTACCTCAGACGGGTCCCTACCAAGTATAAGTTTGATCCATCTTGGAGTCGTACATCAGACGGGTCCCTACCAAGTATAAGTTTGCACCATCTGCGAGCCGTACCTCAGACGGGTCCCTACCAAGTATAAGTTTGTACCATCTGCGAGTCGTACCTCAGATGGTTCCCTACCAAGTATAAGTTTGCACCATCTGCGAGCCGTACCTCAGACGGGTCCCTACCAAGTATAAGTTTGAACCATCTTGGAGTCGTACCTCAGACGGGTCCCTACCAAGTATAAGTTTGAACCATCTGGGAGCCGTACCTCAGACGGGTCCCTACCAATTATAAGTTTGCACCATCTGCAAGCCGTACCTCAGACAGGTCCCTACCAAGTATAAGTTTGAACCATCTTGGAGTCATACCTCAGACGGGTCCCTACCAAGTATAAGTTTGAACCATCTTGGAGTCGTACCTCAGACAGGTCCCTACCAAGTATAAGTTTGCACCATTTGCGAGTGCGAGCTGTCCCTCAGACGGTTCCCTACCAAGTATAAGTTTGCACCATCTGCAAGCCGTACCTCAGACGGGTCCCTACCAAGTATAAGTTTGAACCATCTTGGAGTCGTACCTCAAACGGGTCCCTACCAAGTATAAGTTTGAACCATCTCGGAGTCGTACCTCAGACGGGTCCCTACCAAGTATAGGTTTGAACCATCTTGGAGTCGTACCTCAGACGGGTCCCTACTAAGTATAAGTTTGAACCATCTTGGAGTCGTACCTCAGACGGGTCCCTACCAAGTATACGTTTGCACCATCTGCGAGCCATACCTCAGACGGGTCCCTACCAAGTATAAGTTTGAACCATCTTGGAGTCGTACCTCAGACGGGTCCCTACCAAGTATAAGTTTGAACCATCTTGGAGTCGTACCTCAGACGGGTCCCTACCAAGTATACGTTTGCACCATCTGCGAGCCATACCTCAAACGGGTCCCTACCAAGTATAAGTTTGAACCATCTTGGAGTCGTACCTCAGACGGGTCCCTACCAAGTATAAGTTTGAACCATCTTGGAGTCGTACCTCAGACGGGTCCCTACCAAGTATAAGTTTGAACCATCTTGGAGACGTACCTCAGACGGGTCCCTACCAAGTATAAGTTTGAACCATCTTGGAGTCATACCACAGACGGGTCCCTACCAAATATAAGTTTTTACCATCTGTGAGTCGTACCTCAGAGGGGTCCCTACCAAGTATAAGTTTGCACCATCTGGGAGCCGTACCTCAGACGGGTCCCTACCAAGTATAAGTTTTTACCATCTGTGAGACGTACCTCAGACGGGTCCCTACCAAGTACAAGTTTGCACCATCTGGGAGCCGTACCTCAGACGGGTCCCTACCAAGTATCCACCATACTAACCTACCAGGACCTTGTACCCCGCTTGCTGCCATGACAAAGAACCACCCCAAAAGAAGAAAGCCTCTGTTAAAACCAAAAACAAGGGCGGTGGACCGCACAACCAAAAGTCAGAAAAAACAAGAAAGTACAAGAAAATGGGAGGGAGGATGGGAAATATTCTCCAATGCAGCTTTCCTCCGGCTGAAGACTTCCTGAGCCCTCTAGCTTGATTTATCCCTGTAGCCCCACCCCTTTCTGGCCAAAACACCAATTAAAAGTCCCACCACTTATATTTTCTATCGTACTGGGCTGAAAACTCCTCCTTGTCCCAAACCCCTTTAACCCCTGTCATGCCGGCCCTCTGTCCATGTCTCTTCTCTCCTTCACTCTGGG
Organism: Pelophylax lessonae; assembly: GCF_965119305.1. Classification (NCBI taxonomy): domain Eukaryota; kingdom Metazoa; phylum Chordata; class Amphibia; order Anura; family Ranidae; genus Pelophylax; species Pelophylax lessonae. Next base: position 40,625,193 of record NC_138777.1, on the reverse strand, counting down.
CCTCTCTTTCTTTAGGAATGGGGGCAAAAATCAAATGTTACTAGGGTGTTTTCTCTCCAGGTCGAATGTTATTTATTTTTGCAGAATAGAATAAAGGCAAGTTCACACCACATGCATTCAGTGCTTTTTTTTTTTTTTTTCTGCATCCAAAACGCATAGAAAGTAGGTCACATGGATTTTAGTGTCAAACTTCACACCAGTGCTTGCAGTTTCAGTGCGGTCTGGTTGCAGAAAAAAAAAGTAGACCATGTTAAACTTTTCCTGCACAGAACTGTACTAGAACGCATAAACAACGCACCTACACACATCAAAAAATGCACCAGACCCAGGTACAGTGAAAAAAAAAAGCATCGGGAACGCATCAGGAAATGCATTAAAAACATGTCAGAAACGTGCATGCAAAAATGCATCTGGAACAGATTTAGAGGACATTTTTGTGGTGTGAACTAGCTCTGAATCAGGAAAATGCTGCTATATGGCCATTAGATGGAGCAATGATCCTAAGAAATAAACACATATTCACTATTATCTTAAACTCCATCTAGTGCTCATATTGTGGTATTTTCCAAAACCACTCTTTTTTTTTTTTTTAACAATGTAATTAACATAGTAAAGCATGCCTCTTCTCCTCCACCTTTTAGTGAATGACAGTGGCTCATATGGGGCACACAATAAGACATGCCTCTGCTCTTTTCCTCCAAGTTAGTGACAGTGGCTTGCATGGGGCACACAGTAAGACACACCTCTCTTCTCCTCTAAGTCAATGATGATGGCTCCCATGAGGCACACAGTAAGACACACCTCTCTTCTCCTCTAAGTCAATGATGATGGCTGACATGGGGCACACAGTAAGACATGCCTCTGCTCTTCTCCTCCAAGTCAATGATGATGGCTCACATGGGCCAAATAGTAAGACATGCCTCTGCTCTTCTCCTCCAAGTCAATAATGATGGCTCCCATGAGGCACATAGTAAAACATGCCTCTACCCTTCTCCAAGTCAATGATGATGACTCCCATGAGGCACATAATAAAGCACACCTCTACTCTTCTCCAAGTCAATGATGATGGCTCCCATGGGTAAAATAGTAAGACACAGCTTATATGGGGCACACAATAAGACACACCTCTGCTCTTCTCCTCCAAGCGAATAACAGTGGTTTGCATGTGGCATGCATGCATGCATGATGGTGCTATGAATTATGGGACATGTAGTCCCAAGGAGAGGGATCAGGTTAGCTTAAATGAAGTTATGCACACTCCCCTACCAGAAGTCTAAGGGTATGCTGTGGCTGTACTAATTTAAATATGTAAGTGTTTCTGGACTTTGTGGGAAGGAATAATTTATTGTCCTGTACTGAATTAAGCTGTACCAATGTCTTTGTGGAAAAAGAACAGAGCCTTTTTTACTACTTTAAAGTCTGTAAATTTAAATTACACAGGCAAGATACTAAAACCTATAGAAGGACTGTTAAACCACAATGCACTCGGGAGTCAATACCCATGGCAACAAAGTAAGGCCAATGCCACACGGGCTATTTGGCTGCTGGTGGCATATTACCAAGAAGAAACTTCCAATGCCCCTGCACTCTGTTCATTATATACATCTGACCCCTGCACTATGTACATTGCATACACCTGACCCCTGTATTCTTTACATTATATAAACCTGACCCTTGCACTCTGTACATTACATAAACCTGACCCCTGAACTCTGTACATTACATAAACCTGACCCCTGCACTCTGTACATTACATACAACTGACCCGTGCACTCAGTACATTATTTAAACCTAAATCCTACACTCTGTACATTACATAATCCTGACCCCTGCACTCTGCACATTACATAAACCTGACCCCTGCACTCTGTACATTACATACAACTGACCCATGCACTCAGTACATTACATAAACCTAAATCCTATACTATGTACACTACATAACCCTGACCCATGCACTCTGTACACTACATAACTCTGACCCCTGCATTCTGTACATTAGATAAATATGACCCATGCACTCTGTGCATTACATACACCTGACCCCTGCACTCTGTACATTACATACACCTGACCCCTGCACTATGTACATTACATACACCGAACCCATGCACTCTGTACATTACATACACCTGACCCCTGCACTATGTACATTAGATACACCGAACCCATGCACTCTGCACATTACATACACCTGACCCCTGCACTATGTACATTACATACACCGAACCCATGCACTCTGTACATTACATACACCTGACCCCTGCACTATGTACATTAGATACACCGAACCCATGCACTCTGCACATTACATACACCTGACCCCTGCATTATGTACATTACAAACTCCTGACACCTGCACTCTGTACAATACATAATCCTGACACCAGAACTTTGGACATATTATACAGTATTTCTGTCCTTTGAACTCTGACCTTTGCACGTAAGCTCAAGATTTAGGCTCATATCGTTGCTAATGTAATTTTGCCACACCCACACCTTACCATGCCGTGCTGAGTGCACCACCTTTATTTTTTCTCCTCAAGGTGCCCTGGGTGCCTCTAAATCCTATAATTTGGGAAAGTTGAACCCCATTCTGGAAAAAAAAAAACATTGTCTACTGGGGCAAGCCTGAAGGTAAGGCTGGAGTTCAGCTTTTATCCTCACCTGATGCCAAACTTGAAAACCTACGAAGTCCAAAAATTCCTCTGGCAATGTCAGATACCTGATCCCCCTCCACATTCTGTGGCTCTGCCTGACTTCTGTTACACCACTATAATACATGGATGGAACCACAGAAGGTAGCAGGGGGACCGGACATACAACGCACCAAGGAGCATGTCAGATGCAGAAGATGTTTGCTGGTTTAGCGCTGCAACAGAGCGAAGGTTGGCGATGTGTGCGACGGGAGAGGTAAGCATTAACTCTTTTCTTTACAAGTGGGCCTTATTTTTGGAAAAATGTAACCTATTGACAATCACTTTAAATCCCCCTTTCATAGTATCCACAGCTTGTCTTTGACTCTCTGAGCCATACTGTGGAAACATTTTACATGTTTGTCCGTCTGTCTAGAGCGTCTCATGTAACTTTGGCAAACTGCACAGCGTAAGCCTGAAATCTGGATGCGGTTTGAGGAAAGGTGTTAGTTGCTCTGAAATAATGTTTATTCATCTCAGGGCAAGATGTGCAAGATCACTAATAAACGCAGCCTCCTGTGCCTCGAAAATATAGAATGGCGAGAAGTATAGATTAACACGTGTCTACAGCGAGGCGAACCCAGCGCAGGATCGTACTTATTCCTGAGACGATGCGAGGAACAGATCAATGGTGCCTTTTGCTACATGACTGGTTGATGTCTAGTATTAGGATGTACATGAATAGCTTCTCTGTCTTATTATGTATGGGAATGCATATATTACCAGGATATGTAAAGATTTATCATGGCGCAGATTTAAACCATTTTCTAGTTCTATATTGGCTGGTGTGAAAATGTAACCGCTTGCCGACCCCAGCACGACTATTTACTGCGGCAGTCAGCCCCCTACAGGCAAACCGACGTAGGGCTACATCGCTCACCTACGAGCCTCCAGGGGGCGAGCGCGCGCCGCCGTGGGCGCACTCCCGCCCCCGCTTGTTCACTAACATCCCCGCACAAGTGACCGGCAGCTCCGATGTCCGCCGGTCACACGCGATCTCCCGCTGGAGAGGGAGAAAGGCAGGCGGCTGATGTAAACAAAGCCGCCTGTCATTCTCCCTGGTGTAACTGCAGAGATCATACGATCCTGCTATGTAGGATCGTATGTCTCTGTGGTTACATCACAAGCCACGCCCCACCCCACAGTTAGAATCACGCCCCTAGGGATACATTCAACCCACTGATCACCAATAAAGTTAACCCCTTTCCTGCCAGTTTCATTATTACAGTAACAGTGCATATGTATAGCACTGATTACTGTAGTAATGTCACTGGTACCCCCAAAAGTGTCAAAAATGTCAGTCAAGGGTCCGATCTGTCCGCTGCAATGTCGCAGTCCCGCAAAAAAAATCGCAGATCGCCGTCATTACTAGTAAAAAAAAAAAAAATGACATAAATCTATCCCGTAGTTAGTAGACGCAATAACTTTTGCACAAACCAATCAAAATACGCTTATTGCGATTTTTTTTTACCAAACATATGTAGCAGAAAACAAATTGACCTAAAATGCTAAAAAATTTAGATTTTTACATTTTTTTTTCATATAAACAAATTTGAAAAATATTGTTATTTTTTCAAAATTGTCGCTCTTTTTTGTTTATAGCGCAAAAAGTAAAAATCGCACAGGTGATCAAATACCACCAAAAGAAAGCTCTGTTTGTGGGAAAAAAAAGGACGTCAATTTCATTTGGGTACAGCGCCGCACGACCGCGCAATTGTCTGTTAAATTCACGGAGTGCCGAATCGCAAAATAGGCCCTGGTCTTTGAGCAGCCAAATCCTCCGGGGGTTAAGTGGTTAAACTGGGACTCCAGGAATTATCTTTTTTTCCCTACTTATATTGGTCCAGTATGGCTTGATGTAAGTTTTCAAATAGGATATCCAAACGGGCTGTGGGGGATTCTAACAATCACTGGGGCGCATATGATGTCAAATCTCCCACTCATCCAATCAGAGAACGCCTTGCATTCATTGAAAAGAAAAAATACAAGTCATTCTCTGACTGGTGGAAGGATAGAGTGAGTGACCCCCTATAGTCAGTGTGCAGAGGAGAAGCTGCTGGTGGAGCACCTGAAAGATCACCGCTATCACTGTATGTAGTGCAGATCAACACAATGATTTTCTGAATCCTCAGTGGCCTTCTGGATATTACTTATGGATATTTACATCGAGCCAAGCTGGCCAATGTAAGACTGCATAAATGATAATACCCAGAGTTCCACTTTAACCATTTCAGCTCCCCCCATTCGTGACCAGATCATTTATTGCGATGCGGCACTGCGTTACTTACTAACTTTTATGACGCTGTGCCCAAATAAAATGTATGTGTATGAGCTTTCTTTTGGTGGTTTTCCATCTGCAGTTTTTATTTTTTGCTCTATAAACAAAAAAAAGACCGACAATTAAAAAAAAAAAAAATTTGCCAGTAACTGCCACTTTCTGTCCTAAGAATTTTAAAGCATATGTAAAGCCAATCAACTGAAATCCCCTATGTTTGAATGTGTTAAAATACTTTTTTAAGTCATTTTCAATACTTTTTAAATCAGCAGGTTTCAATGAAATGATACTTAACTACTTGCCGCCCGCCCGCCGTCAATTGACGGCGGAGCGCTGCGACCATTATCCTGGGAAGACGTCATATGACGTGATCCCAGGAAACAGGGCGGGCGCGCGATCGCGTGCGCGCCGCCCTGCACTGCCGGTGTCGGGGTGTCCCCGGGACACCCCCCGTCACCGGCAGGGGGGAAACAGCCAATGGGCGTGGCTGTTTCCCACGCGATCGGCTGTGTTCCAATGACACAGCCGATCACAATGGAGGCGCCCGGGAGATGACCGCGCATGCGCGATCGGGAGCGCGCAGCGCGGTCATGTCGGTGGCACACACAGCTGTCACCGGCAGTAGTAAACAGTCACTGACAGTGACTGTTTACTATGTGATCGGCTGTGAATCCATTCACAGCCGATCACAAAATGTAAACAAAGAGCAGTAACTCACTGTTACTAGCTCTTCTCTCCTCATACAGATTCCAGTATGAGGGGAGAAGAGCTAGAAACAGTGAGTTACTGCTCTGTGTACCTGTCAAAGTAAAATCACAGTAAAATCACACTAATAAAGGTACCCACACAGTCCTCAGCCCCCCCCAATGTCACCTGTCACCCAACAGTCACCTCATCAGTGCCCAGAAATTGACACCCATAACGTTCACATGTGAGCGCAGCGATCGCGGGCAGAATCACCGCGATTCTGCCCGCGATCCGGAAATCGTTGCAAATTGCGGGACGCCTGTGCGTTGCCCGTGATTTGCAATAGCACCCCAAACACTGTGCGATGTTGCCGCCATTTCCGCCTGCCGAATCGCGGTAACATCGCGCAAACAACGCATGACGCCCAAAAAAGGTACAAGAGTTTCTTTGGGGCGTCATGCATTGTTTGCGCGATGTTACCTCGATTCGGCAGGCGGAAATCGCAGCAACATCGCACAGCGTTTGGGGTGCTATTGCAAAAAACGAGCAACGCACAGGCGTCCCGCGATTTGCAATGATTTCTGGATCGCGGGCAGAATCGCAGTGATTCTGCCTGCGATCGCTACGCTCACATGTGAACGTAGCCTAAAGTTCACCTGTCACCAGAGACTGCCATCAGTACCGCCGTGCACCATCGCCCGTCACCTGTCACCCATCAGTGACCATCACCTGTCACCCCATCAATCACCGTCACCTGTCACCCCATCAATCACCGTCACCTGTCACCCCATCAATCATCGTCACTTGTCACCCCATTAGTGATCGTCACTTGTCACCCCATCAATCATCGTCACTTGACACCCCATCAGTGATCGTCACTTGTCACCCCATCAATCATCGTCACATGTCACCCCGTCAGTGATTGTCATCTGTCACCCCATCAATCATCGTCACTTGTCACCTCATCAATCATCGTCACCTGTCACCTCATCAATCATCACCTGTCACCCCATCAGTCATCGTCACCTGTCACCCCATCAGTCATCGTCACCTGTCACCCCATCAGTCATCGTCACTTGTCACCCCATCAGTGATCGTCACTTGTCACCCCATCAATCATCGTCACTTGTCACCCCATTAGTGATCGTCACTTGTCACCCCATCAATCATCGTCACATGTCACCCCGTCAGTGATTGTCATCTGTCACCCCATCAATCATCGTCACTTGTCACCTCATCAATCATCGTCACCTGTCACCTCATCAATCATCACCTGTCACCTCATCAATCATCGTCACCTGTCACCCCATCAGTCATCGTCACCTGTCACCCCATCAGTCATCGTCACCTGTCACCCCATCAGTCATCGTCACCTGTTTGCCATATACATGCAATCACTTACTGACTGCCTAACGACTATATGCGTCGGCCATTAAAAGCTAAATACTGGGGTTATGGCAGCAGATAGCCCCCATAACCCCGGTATTTTTTGAAACGGCGGGCGGTCGGCTTTCAGATAAGGGTGGTCCCAGTGGCGGATTCGCCGCGGAATTACCCTTACGGTGCAGGGGAAGAGGTGCACCCCCCCCCCCCTCCTGCCGCGTCCCAGACGTTTTCCCAGCTTACCGGAACCGCCGGCAGCGGGGAAAACTATCCGGTCCCGGATCCTCAGAGACAGGAAGTCGAGTGAGGGCAAGATGGCCCTCACTTGACTCTATGGTCTTGGAGGACCGGAGCTACGTCAAAAGACGTTGCCTAGCAACCGGTTTAAAGGGCCGCTTTTTTTTTTTTTCTTTTTTTTTTTTCCTCTTTCAACAATTTTTTTTTTTTCTTTTTTAGTGTAGTTGTGAGGAGTGAGGTCTTTTTGACCCCAGATCTCACAATAAAGAGGACCTGTCATGCCTATTTCTATTACAGGGGATGTTTACATTCCTTGTAATGGGAATAAAAATGATCAAAACATTTTTTTTTTTAAACTGTGTAAAAATAAAAAAATAATAAATAAAATAAATAGGAAAAAAAAAAATGAAAGCACCCTGTCCCCGTTAGCTCGCGCGCAGAAGCAAACGCATACGCAAGTCCCGCCCACATATGTAAACAGTGTTCAAACCATACATGTGAGGTATCGCCGCGATCGTTAGAGCGAGAGCAATAATTTGAGCCCTAGACCTCCTCTGTAACTCTAAGCTAGTAACCTGCAGAAATTTTTAAAATGTTGCCTATGGGGATTTTTAAGTACCAATGTTTGGCGCCATTCTGTGAGCATGCGCAATTTTGAAGCATGACATGTTGGGTATCTAATTACTCGGCGTAACATTATCTTTCACATTATGGAAAAAAAATGGGCTAAATTTACTGTTTTTTTGTTAAAAAAAGTGAATTTTTTTCAAAAAAATTGCATTTGGAAGACTGCTGCGCAAATATGGTGTGATAAAAAATATTGCAACGATCTCCATTTTATTCTCTAGGGTCTCTGTTAAAAAAATATATATAATGTTTGGGGGTTGCAAGTAGTTTTCTAGCAAAAAAAATTATTTTAGCTTGTAAACACCAAGTGTCAAAAATAGGCCCAGTCTTAAAGTGGATAAATGGACAACTTTGTGTAAAGCGCTACTTGGATGTTAGGCCTATGTATGTGGCCAGGCTGTGAAAAAGTGTTATACATGTGGTATCGTCATACTCAGGAGGAATAGCAGAATGTATTTTGGGGTGCAATTTTTGCTATGTACATGCTATGTGTTAGAAATATTGCATAAATGGACAGCTTTGTGTAAAAAAAATGTGTTTTCATTTTCTTTCCACATTTTCCAAAAACTTGTGGAAAAAAATGACATATTCAAAAGACTCATTATGCCTCAAAAATTATACGTTGGGCTGTTTGCTTTCCAAAATGGGGTCATTTTATGGGGGTTTCCATTGTCCTGGTGCTCCAGGGCCTTCAAAAGTACGATAGGTTGTCAGGAAATGATATGTGTAATTTGTGCTCCTAGAATGCCGGACGCTGCTACTTGGATGTTAGGCCTCTGTATGTGGCCAGGCTGTGAAAAAGTCTCACACATGTGGTATCGCCATACTCAGGAGGAGTAGTAGAATGTGTTTTGGGGTGTAGTTGCAAGTATACATGTGCTGTGTGAGAGAAATAACCTGTTAATACGGCAATTTGTAAAAAAAAAAAAAAAAAAAAATCTTCATTTTGCAAAGCATTGTGGGAAAAAATTACAACTTCAAAAAACTCACCATGCCCTTTATTAAATACCTTGGAATGTCTACTTTCCAAAAAGGGGTCATTTGGGGGGTATTTGTACTTTCCTGACTTTTTAGTGTCTCAAGAAATGAGATAGGCCTTCAGTACATCAGGTGTGATCAAGTGTGATCAATTTTCAATGATTCGCACCATAACATGTGGACTCTATAACTTTCACAAAGACCAAAAAATACACATACTTGGGTTATTTTTACCAAAGATAAGTAGCAGTATAAATTTTGGCCAAAATCTCTGCTATCTACATGAGTCACTTCTGACAAGTATCCCTGACACCAAGAGAAAAGGGGTGACAGGGGAGGGACCTCTAGCTCCCAACTTGTGATTGACAGCCTAGCTCTGTTTTTTGTGTGCTGTGTGAAGGTGATGTGTTTTTTTCTTCCAATCAGCTCTCAGAGCTCTCCACACTGAGCTCTGCAGTGTGTAACTTCAGCGCTCACCCCCCTTTTTTTGGAGAAGTTCAGACATGCTTTATAAATTCTGAATGGATGTAGAGAAGAGAAGACTGCAGGTTAACAGGTACAACTTATATAAGAAGGATTTATTTAACCTGTTCCGGACCATCCGCCGCAGATATACTGCAGCAGACAGCCCCTCATGCGCAAACCGACCTAGCCCTACATCGGTCGCGCACCTGCTGCTTGGCAGCGGGGACTCAGATGCCTGGGGCAGGCGGCTCCGTTTGCCGCCGACCACCCGCGATCGCTCCCCGCTGAGAGAGAAGGACGGTCAGATGTTGTAAATACAGCCGACCATTCTTCTCCCTGGAATGATCACAGAGCGCCTCTGATCCTTCTATATAGGATCACAGGTCTCTACGATCATTTCAAAAGCCCCTCCACCCACAGTTAGAATCACTCCCCTAGGCTTACATTTAACCCCTTGATCACCCACTGTGTTACCCCCTTCGCTGCCAGTGTCATTATTACAGTAACAGTGCATTTTTTTAGCACTGATTACTGTAGTAATGTCACTGGTCCCCCCAAAAGTGTCAAAAATGTCAGTTAGGGGTCTGATCTGTCCGCCGCAATGTCGCAGTCCCCCAAAAAATCGCAGATCGCCGCCATTACTAGTAAAAAAAAAAAATAAATAAATAAAAATAAAATAAATCTTTCCCCTAGTTTGTAGACGTGATAACTTTTGCGCAAACCAATCAAAATACGCTTATTTCGGGGGTTTTTTTTAACCAAAAATATGTATCAGAATACATATTGGCCTGAAATGTTAAAACATTTTGATTTTTAAATTTTTTTTGGGGAATGTCATATAGCAGAATGTGAAAAATTTATTTTTTTTCTTTTCAGAATTTTCGCTCTTTTTTTGTTTATAGCGCAAAAAATAAAAATTGCAGAGGTGATCAAATACCACCAAAAGAAAGCTCTATCTGTGGGGAAAAAAGGACATCAATGTTTATTGGGTACAGCTTTGCACGACCGCGCAATTGTCCGTTAAATTAAGTGCTGAATCGCAAAAATGGCCTGGTCATTAAGGGAGCAAATGCTTTCGATCCAGAACTGGTTAATCTCTGTGTATCACCTAAGGCCAGTCACTTCACTGGGTATATGTAAGGCTGGGTTCACACTGATGCAAATTTGAAGAAGGTTTCCCTGCATTCAATTCGCATGATAGGAGACTGTGACCAGCTCTCAATGGAGGCGGTTCACACATCGCCGGGACGACCAAGGAGCGCATTGCACAAGGGTCTTGTCCCTCTTTGGCTCTGTTTCAGGTCTGAATTTAGATAAAAATTTGGGTGTGATTCGTCCCTGAAACTGAGAACAGGAACGCACCAGACCACCTACTGTGAGCTGCGTCCGCACAAAGTGTGAATCCAGCCTAAGGGTTTGCAACCACCTTGCTGGTCCTGCCATGAGGGTCATTGTTTAGGTACTTCCTCTTATGGGGTGACAATCAGGGCCGGGCCTACCATGGGTCCCGATGGGACCCAGGCGGCACTTAGAGAGGGGCGGCCCACGGCCAGCTCTTCTCTTCTTCGGCTATTACTTGATTTAAAAAAAAAAAGGTCCGCGGCCGGCCTGACATGCACACTGTGCATGCGCCGCCGCTCGGGAAAACCTGGGAATTCCAGGAATAGCCGAATATTTACGGGCTTTCCCGAGCGTCGGCGGCGCATGTGCGGTGACGTGTTGGTGCCGGGCAGCGCCATTTTTAAATCCTAAGGAAAAGGTAAGTGAGACTGCTCCACAGCCACACTACCTGCCATTATGCGGGGCTGCAGGCATACTACAGAAGATGCAGTGCTGCGGGCATGCCCGCAGCCCCGCATTCTCCTGTACCATGCCTACAGCCCTGCATTCTCCTGTACCATTCCCGCAGCCCCGCATTCTCCTGTACCATGTCCGCAGCCCCGTATTCTCCTGCACCATGCCCACAGCCCCACATTCTCCTGCACCATGCCCACAGCCCCACATTCTCCTGTACCATACCCGCAGCCCCGCATTCTCCTGTACCATGCCCACAGCCCCGCATTCTCCTGTACCATGCCCGCAGCCCCGCATTCTCCTGTACCATGCCCGAAGCCCCGCATTCTCCTGTACAATGCCCACAGCCCCGCATTCTCCCGTACAATGCCCACAGCCCCGCATTCTCCCGTACCATGCCCACAGCCCCGCATTCTCCTGTACCATGCCCGCAGCCCTGCATTCTCCCGTACCATGCCCGCAGCCCTGCATTCTCCTGTACCATGCCCGCAGCCCTGCATTCTCCTGTACCATGCCCGCAGCCCTGCATTCTCCTGTACCATGCCCCCAGTCCTGCATTCTCCTGTACCATGCCCACAGATCCGCATTCTCCTGTACCATGCCCGCAGCCCCGCATTCTCTTGTACCATGCCCGCAGCCCTGCATTCTCCTGTACCATGCCCGCAGCCCTGCATTCTTCTGTTTTATGCCCGCAGCACTGCATTCTCCTGTACCATGCCTGCAGCCCTGCATTCTCCTGTTCCATGCCAGCAGCCCTGCATTCTCTTGTACCATGCCCACAGCCCTGCACAGGGGAGGGCAGGCAGCCTTAGGCCTGGGGGGCAAGTCCAGTCAAGTGGCCCATTGAATCATTGAATCAGCTCACCATCCATGCCCACCTGATTTTATAAAGGATATTGATTTTATGAAGCAAGATAAACATGATGCAATGTGGTAACTCGTACTCTGCACATTCATACCGCTCCGCTGCCGCTTTGCAAATATAACATTGTGTAGCTGCGACCAGCAGCTGTATACAGTGTCTGGCCCCTACAATAATCCAGCCCTGAGTGCTGCCTTTTTACCCGGCATCAGAGTGGCCCGGGGGGCAATTGCCACCCTGCCCCCCTTCCCAGTCCTCCCCTGGCCCTGCATTCTCCTGTACCATGCCTACAGCCCTGCATTCTTCTGTTTTATGCCTGCAGCACTGCATTCTCCTGTACTATGCCCGCAGCCCTGCATTCTCCTGTACCATGCCCGCAGTCCTGCATTCTCCTGTACCATGCCCGCAGCAATGCAGGGCACTGTGGAACTATAGACAGTAGAAAGCCTGGTGCGCTCATCTGCCCAGTGTCTACTGTTCTGTCCTGCTCCTGCTGTCACTCCGTACACTTTCACACCCCTCTGACTGCTTTCATAGTCCTATAGAATGTGAAGGCCTCTTGGAGGGCATGAATTTTTTTTTTAGGGGGGGGGGGGCAGCATTTCATTCTTGGACCCAGGCAGCACAATGTCTTGGGCCAGCCCTGGTGACAATGCTCTGTCCTTCTCTTCCAGTTGCACTCCTGTATTGTCACCTTGTCACATTTTCTGGCAAAAACTACAAGTGGGCATTTAAAATCACCCTACACAGACATCTTCCACTGCTAAGTGCATGTAGACAGGACAGGACTGCAAAGAGGCTGTAGGTGTAGGAGGTCAGCACCCCGGAGATGACACAAAGATGACAAACAGGTGAACATCAGTGTTTAATTTTCAAAATTGGTTGTTTGTGAGACACGGAGCGTTAGCATACTATGTTGTAAATGTAAGATTTTGCATCTACTTTTGGCACCCCTGGCTCCTTGTTCTTATTGTTTAAGCAGCTTGTAAAAAAAAGAGTTGCTATTAAATATATATAGGATGTTGTTGAGTCTTGGATTTATTTTCCTTTTTCTCCAAATTGCTTCCATGGGTGGAGCACACAATCCATTCCATCATTACATACATACCTGGAAGGCTTTCCGATGTGGCATGTACTTGCTGCACTCTGGCAGAAAGAAATATGTAGGCTTGTCATCCTTTCAACCCGGAACATTACATTGGCTCCTAAGCATGCGCTTCTCTGGGTGTATACATTATTTACACCCATTATTCCCATATGTGATTGAAGGCAATTCTGAAATGTCAGAAGAGAAATGATAATCCCTTTCTAGCTAGAGGGGTTACTAAATGACATGCCAAACTCACAATCCTATAATATCTACTGGTTGTCATTAAGGTGAAAGGGAAGTGTCCCATGTTGCGGAGAGTTCAAGTCTAGCTGTAAAGACTTTAACTATGTACAGAGCTCTGAGACACACCTCACGGGGATAAAAACTCTTTGCCGATTACAAGAATTCCATTGTTACATACAAGAGAGACAGTGATGGAATATTGTGTAAAGTGTAACTAGACTTAAAAAAAGGTTTTTGAAAAGTTGCCATAGACATTATAGCTCTTTCACACTGAGACACTTTTTAAGCGCTTTGGCGCAAAAAAAAGTGCCTGAAAAGCTCAAGAAAACCTATTTCCATTAAAACCAATAAATGCTTTTACACTGGGGTGGTGCGCTGGCAGGGAGGTAAAGAAACTGCGCAAGCAGCATCTTTGGAGCGCTAAAAAAGCATCCCTCTCCATTGAATTGAATAGAAAGCGCATCAAAAGCGCCTGAAAAGCGCTTTAAAAGTGCCTCCAAATGGTTCTTGAAGCAGTTTTTGAGTCACGTGACCTTCAAAAAAGTACACCGCTAACACCTCACAAGCGCTCAGAGTTTTATGGGCAGTTTTCAAGCGTCTCAGTGTGAAAGGGCTCTAAGATGGCATGCCATAGCTATAGTACTAATTGTTCCCCATTTGGAGGGACTGACCTTCTTTTGGAACCATATCCCTGTGTCCCTCCTTCTTAGTCCAATTTTTTGCTTTGATGTACAGACTTCTATATATACCATACTCAGTAAAGTGGTAGTAAACTTTATTTTACCACTTATACCTACAGATAAGCTATAATAAGGCTCACTTGTAGGTATCTCCTTGCACTGTTTAGGAGATATTCAGAGTACATGCTCTCTGAAGTTTTATAATTCCAGGTACTTATATAGCGCTGTCAATTTACGCAGTGCTTTACATGTACATTGTAAATTCACATCAGTCCCTGCCCTCAAGGAGCTTACAATCTAAGGTCCCTAACTCACATTCATACATACTAGGGCAAATTTAGACAGGATCCAAGGATCCAATTACCCTACCAGCATGGCTTTGGAGTGTGGGAGAAGGAAACCCATGCAGGCATATGGAGAACATGCAAACTCCAGGCAGGTAAGGTCGTTGTTGGGATTTGAACCAGTGACCCTTTTGCTGCTAGGTGAAAGTACTAACTACTATATCACTAAACTCCAGCATACCATCCTGGACCTTCAGAGCCTGTGCCGTAAACAGCAGCTCCTGCACAGGAGTGGCATTATTGCGCCTCTGGCCACTCGTGTAGCTGGAGCCCGCGTACCCAGAAGGAAGACCAGGTGACAATGGAAGCCCTTTCAGGGGTGATAGGGCGCCGCTGGATGGCTTAGTTTTAAGGTAAGTCTCTGATACTGTGCCAGTATGGGATGCATATTAGCTAATTATGACATTGTCTTGCAGAGGATTTTTAATTTTTTCTTCAACTGCAGTTTAGTACCACTCTACCTGCCAAAATGATGTTAGTACTGTAAAGTTTCCATAGACATTAGATGGTATTCATACTGCATCTATCAACGTTTCCTCACTTTGAGAGAGTGACCCTCTTTTACAACCAAATCCCTGTGTCCCACCTTCTCAGTTGTCCCTCTTTTTGTTTTTGTTTTGCTGTAAAGCTTTATATATATATATATATATATATATATATATATATATATAATGTACTAATCAACTACTAAAACTATATTAGCATTAGACATTAAATGGCAGTACATAGCTATCAACCTTTCCTCATTTTCAGGGACCGAGGCCCTTGGAACCAAATCTCTGTCTCTCTTTTATATTTGGCTCTCTTTTTTTGGTTTGATGTATAGACCTCTACATATAATGTACTCATTAACTACCAAAACAATGTTTGCATCATAAAAGGTGCCATAGACATTAGATGGGCATTGCAAAGCAATCAACTGTTCCTCATTTGAAAGGACTGTCTTCTTTTGGAACCAAATCCCTTTGTCCCTCCTTCTCAGTTGTCACACTTTTTGGTTTGATGTATAGACCTCTATATATAATGTACCCCTCAACTACTAAAACTATGTTAGCATTGTAAAGGTGCCATAGACATTCAATGGTATTATATAGCTATCAACAACTGTTACTCATTTTGAAGTACTGTCTGATTTTGGAACCAACTCCCTGTGTCCCTCCTTTTCAGAATTATCTTTCTTTTTTTGGTTTGACATAGAATGTACCCATTAAATACAAAGCAATTATACAGTATTAAACCATTATTCCAGTTTCCAATGGATTCTAATTGAAATTTTAAAAACCAGTATAAAGAAATAGTAGTTGTGAAGAGGGGCTCACAAGGGCCTAGTGGTTAGCATTTATGCCTTGCATTGGTTGGTTCCTTGGTTTGAATCCTAAAAAAGATGTGAACAATGAAAGCAGAAGTTTATAATAATCCCAGTACAAATTTAGCAGTCTTGATAAAAAATTGGAAGCTATAGTCAACACATTTCGGGGGAATCTCCACTGCAAGGAAAGAATTAAATTCTCATTGGAGGTGGGCTTTAACCGACCAAACAAAACTATGTTAATATCATAAATGTCATAGTCATTAGATGGCTTTACATAGCTATCAAGTTTTTCCTCATTTTGAGGGACTGACTCTGTTGGAACCAAATCTCTGTGGCTCTCTGTTTTCCCTCTTTTTGGTTTGCTGTATAGACCTCTATATATAATGTACCCATTAACTACCAAAGCTTTGTTAGCATTGTAAAGTTGCAATAGACATTGGATGGAATTACCGTATTTTCCTGCGTATAAGACGACCCCCCTAATTTTCAAGTTAAAAGATAGGTTTTGGGCTATACTCGCCGTATAAGACGACCCCCCTTCCGAAGCAAGGCAACACCATTGAAAAACATCAGATTTCTCATAGATCTCCAAGGTACCCTAGTACTGTAATACATGTAATCTCTCATAATATCTCCAAGGTACCCTAAGTATAAGTATTACCGGTAGATGTAATCTCAAGACGCTGGCTGTGCGGGAATCCTGTACCGGTATACCGTATGTACTGTAGCTTCGACTGCATACAGTATACCGCGCTGAGCCAATCACAGTGAGCAATGTATTCTATTATTGAATGCAAAGCCTGCTCGGATTGGCAGAGTCAGAGAGGCGGGCTGATGTTACTCCGCCAATCCGAGCAGGCTTTGCATTCAATAATAGAATACATCGCTCTCCCTGATTGGCTCAGCGCGGTATACTGTATGTAGCCGAAGCTACAGTACATACGGTATACAGGATTTCCACACAGCCAGCGTTTCGAGAGATTACATCTACCGGTAATACTTATACTTAGGTTACCTTGGAGATATTATTCTCGGCGTACAAGACGACCCCCCATTTTTGGGGGATATTTTTGAGGTTCAAAAGTAGTCTTATACGCCAGAAAATACAGTACATAGCTATCAACTGTTTCTCATTTGGAAGGACAGTCCTCTTTTGGAGCCAAATTCCTGTGTCCCTCCTTCTCAGTAGCCTTTCTTTTTGGTTTGATGTTTAGCTCTCTATATTTAACGTACCCATTAAATACCAAACAATTATACAGCATTAAACCTTTCTCTGAATGAATGAACCAAGGTAAAAGAGGAGAGTGCAAATGTTGGTCTGAAAGTGAACATTAAGAAAACAAAGATCGTGGCAACCGGCCCCATCAGTCCTTGGCAAATAGAAGAAGAAGAAATGGAAACAGTGACAGATTTTATCTTCCTAGGCCTCAAGATCATGGCAGACGGTGACTGTAGCCATGAAATTAAGAGACCCTTGCTTCTTGGGAGGAAAGCAATGGAAAACCTAGACACCATTATAAAAAACAGAGATATTACCCTACCATCCAATTGCCCGTATAGTCAAAGCTATGGTATTTCCAGTAGTAACCTATGGCTGTGAAAGCTGAACCATAAGGAAGGCTGAACACCGGAGAATTGATTCTTTTGAACTATGGTGTTGGAGAAGACTCTTGAAAGTCCCTTGAACTGCGAGAAGATCAAACCAGTCAATCTTGAAGGAAATCAACCCTAAATATTTACTGGAAGGACAGATTCTGAAGCTGAAACTCAAATACTTTGGCCACCTAATGCGAAGTGAGGACTCATTGGAAAAGACCCTGATGCTGGGAAACATGGAAGGAAAAAGGAGAAGAGGAGGACAGAAAACAAGATGGATAGATAGCATCATCGAAACAATGAACATGACGTTAGGCAAGCCCCGGGAGGCAGTGGAGGACAGAAAAGCCTGGCACGCTATGGTCCATGAGGTCATGAAGAGTCAGACATGACTAAACGACTGAACAACAACAAAACCTTTCTTCCAGTTTCTAAATTAGCCTGCTAGAAATTTTGAAAACCAGTATAAAGTAAAAGTAGTGTAGAGGAGGGGAATCACTGGGACTTAGTGGTTACCCTCTATGCCATGGGTGTCCAACCTTTTGGCTTCTCTGGGCCACATTGAGTGTAGAGAAATTTTCTCGGGCCGCATATAAAATATATACTACAGTTAAGGTATATGAGCAATAAAACGCCGCCGCGCCCTTCCTGCATGCCCATCCAATGCAGCTTCACCAGTGAGTGCCCAGCCAATGCAGCCTGATCAGTGCCTATCCAATGCAGCCTGATCAGTGCCCATCCAATGCAGCCTCACAAGTGCATGCCCATCCAATGCAGCCTCACCAGTGCGTGCCCATCCAATGCAGCCTGATCAGTGCCCATCCAATGCAGCCTCACAAGTGCATGCCCATCCAATGCAGCCTCACCAGTGCGTGCCCATCCAATGAAGAGAGAGGAGAGCCACTGGATTACACAGAGCAGGGATCTCCCACTTACCCGGTGACCACTGTCATACGAAGTACTGCCTCCTGGACCGACTCCTATGATAGACTTCACCAATGTGCTGTCTACCATTGACAGAGGCTCCTAGGCAGCCTCTGCCTACAGTTAGTTGGAAGCTGCTGTGGCCGTGCCCCCGACTCGACTTCCTTCCTCCCCAGCAAAAAAATAATAATTGTCAGGGGGCAGTGGGCCGCATTGCCTGTGGTTCTGGGGTGCATGCGGCCCTCGGGCTGCAGGTTGGACATGCCTGCTCTATGCCTTGCATTGGTGGGGGTCTTTGGTTTAATGCTAAAAAAGATGTGAAGGATGAAAGTGCCACAAGTTTATAGTTATCCCAGTACCAATTAGTTAGTTAATCAGAAGGTACAGTCTACACCTTTCGGGTATCTTCAATGCAAGGGAGGAATTTATTTTTCCCTGGAGTTGGTCTTGAATAGACGAAAAGGCAGCAAGTAACAAAAGTTCATACTTAGGGTATAGATACGGTTTAATACAGCTTTAAGAAAATAGAGGCGCTGAGTCTCGCTGTCACTATAACAGGTCCTCTTGAAGTGTCCGTCGTAACTGCCTGATTAGGGTTAGTTAATTAGAAAGGGTAAAACATGCTTTTCTCTTTACAAAGCAATTATTGCACATTGTAATTTCCATTTGCATAGTGCCCGGAACCTTTCTTCCTTGCCATAGCATGTGAAACCATCTTTCTTTTTTTATTGGTAGTAAATACTCTCTGTGATCTGGCTTGACATCCGGGAGAGTGTCGTTAACACAAGCTGCTTGGGGCAGGGAGGTCAGATTGCTGCACACAAATAAAATCACTCCAAGTTGTTGGGGGTGGGCCCTTTTTATCCTTCCATGTGCCATTGTGCAATTTATCCTCCTTAATTAAAATGTAATTGTGGGCATTACATCCAAAGAGCATTAGAGAGCTTTACACCGCTCGCAGATTTTTCTGTGCGGTTTAGCTAATTGCTGGTAGTCAGTAGGTTGTGGAAAATCTTACCCTTTACCAGCACAAGTGAAATGTTTGCCTTGAGAGCTTGTTTGCAGCAAAAGGTCAATTTTTGTTGCAGGCATGTTGCTGTTGGCATGAATTAAAGCTAAATTGCAAGCAATAATTAATGCAGCTGTGTATGGTTTAAATATATAATATTAAATATATATTTTGCATGCAAGCACTATTGGCTCGTTTCCACTGAGCTTTCTGGTTCGGTTCGGTACGGTACGCTATTTATGCCGTTTCCATTATGAATGGTACCCTAATTCCGAACCGTACTGTACCACATTTTGGTACCCTTTCGTTGGGGTACCAAGCACATTAGTACCGTACCAACAGGGTGGAGCTACACTCTGCAGATTTTTGATTGGTTGACAGAGAATCGTCTATCACAGCTTTCCTGCTACACCACGCCTATCATGAAAGGGTACTATTGGCAGTGGAAACGCAATGTGTACCGTTCCGAACCGTACCGTACTGAACCGAACCGTACCGTACCACTCAGTGGAAACGAGGCATATAAGTACTTGAATTGGACTTGGTTTCAGTCTATTGCAATCTGCTGTACAGTAGAGCTCAGACCGGGGGAGGGAGAAGCAGCACAAGGAGCCAATCAGGTAGGCTGCACTGCTAACAAGGGGCATGCTGGTAGCAGTAGACAGGGAGGAGTGACAGATGCTTCATGGCCATACATTTTTTAACTTGGAGTGCAGAGTTTGACAGGTGGCACCACCTGTCAAACCCACCTACCCACCAATGTGGCCCCACCGCAACCTCGATCCGAACGCTCACCTTGCAGTTGCGGCACGGTCCTGCAATATAAAATTGCCATTCAGCAATTTGAAAATAAATATCAACCCCCTCCCCCAAACAAAAAGTGTTCAGGAAGTGGATGTAGCGCCCCCTGTATGCCTGTCAGCTGCTGCTATACTGCCATCTAAAAAATTATCCGTGTTGGAGGGAGGTAAGCAGCATCACTAATGTAATAGAATCCAAAGTGCTAGAGATGCACTCTGGGAAAAAAAAAAAATTATGGACATTTGCAATGCGAGAATAAGTTACCAGTAGTGCTGTTTGCCAAATGTGTGGCTGCTGTTTTATTCACAACTGTACAATACAGTATGTGGCCTGCAACTTACAGTTCCTCCTGGGGTACAGCTCTCTTAGCAGGCACCTACTCCATTGGTAAAGCGTCTTGAATTCTTTTCACTTAATGCAAGTCACTCTGTTATTGGAGAAGGGGTGGATGGACTTCACAATCTCCCCTCCTTCATTCATAAAACACCCTATATTATTTTCACTGGATGCAAAGTCTTCTGTGATTTTAGGAGGGGAGATTATGACATTCATCCATCCCTCATCCAATCAAAGAATTGGAAATTTAAGTACCACACCACTGCGAAGCGGTCCAGATACAACTTTAATCCAGTAAAAGTCAAGAGAACAATCCTGGTGTTGTTTTTAATTGTCCACCTGACTTTTTTGGGAACCATTTACATCAACATCAATACTTTAAAGTGATGTTGAAGGCAAGTTTAAAAAGCAAAACAAAAAACAAACATGTCATACTTACCTGCTCTGTGTAATGGTTTTGCACAGAGCAGCCCAGATCCTCCTTTTCTCAGGTCCCCCTCTGGCGCTCCTGGGCCCTCCCTCCTGCCAAGTGCCCCCAGAGCAAACAACTTGCTATGGGGTCACTTGCTTCCAAGCCACTGCTCTGTGCGTCAATTCACACACAGAGCCGCGGCTTGGCCCTGCCCCTTCTCTCTTCTCATTAGCTCACTGGCCAATGGCTCCCGCTGCTGTCTCAGCCAATGAGGAAGGAGTATCCCTGGAGAGCCAAGGCTCTCGTGAACATTGCTGGATTGAAGAATTAGGAGTGGCTGCCCCCTGAGGACACACATTGGTGGCAAACCTGTTGGACGGAGCTGTACACGTGACGTCACGTCTCCACGTTGCTCTCCTAGGTCATGGTGTTCTAATACTGTATGAGTGCACAAGCTATGCTGTTTGTGTATATGGCGGAACGTTACTGTTTTATGTATCACTTTGTAGCTGCAATTTATTTGTCTCAAAAAATACTGCACTATATTATTATTATTACAGTATTATACAGGATTTATATAGCGCCAACAGTTTGCGCAGCGCTTAACAAAATGAAGGCAGACATTACAGTTACAATACAATTTGGAACAAAATATGACTTTTATCATCTTGGTCATGTGGTGGTATTATTCTAACTGAGAGAGTGGCATGGTGTCCCCTAAAGAAGAAAAAGAGAAAAAAAAAGAATAAAGAGAGAAGTGATGAATCGTGTGAATTAGAGGTTTGATTTCGGCTTACATTCATTTTATTGAGCAAGTCAGCTGTATATCATATGGCAGCACAATATCTGTGGTGAGGGCGCATTGCATATGGGTGGAGGATCTTTTGTACACATGTCCGACATGTGTGCACTAAGTGATATTACTTTCTTTCATGCTTTTAAAATATTTTTTGTAAGAATTACTACACTATATGATGCTTTAATTGTTTTATGGCAACCCACTGTGATATATCGAGGATAAAAGAACTCATCCAGGGATTGCATTGAGAGGATACTCCTGGATGAGTCAATGAAAAGCGTGATTGCTGGGCTCTTGGTTGGGACAGCATTGAGTTCTGGTGAGTTGTCACATTGTCCATTATGGTTTGTGAAGAGACATTGCTCTAAATTAATTAATGGACATTTAGAGGAACTGTTATCACTTGGAAAATTCATGAAAGTTTGATTGGATTGATTGAACTTTGTTTACCTCTCATGTACACTATATTGTGAAAAGTATTGGGACGCCTGCCTTTACATACACATGAACTTTAATGGCATCCCAGTCTTAGTCCGTAGGGTTCAATATTGAGTTGGCCCACCCTTTGCAGCTATAACAGCTTCAACTCTTCTGGGAAGGCTGTCCACAAGGTTTAGGAGTGTGTCTATGGGAATGTTTGACCATTCTTCCAGAAGCGCATTTGTGAGGTCAGGCCCTGATGTTGGATGCTCTAATTAGTCTTAAAGGTGTTCTATCAGGTTGAGGTCAGAACTCTATGCAGGTCAGTCAAGTTCATCCACCCCAAACTCGCTCATCCATGTCTTTATGGACCTTGCTTTGTGCATTGGTCCAAATCATTTGGTGGAGGGGGGATTATGGAATGGGGCTGTTTTTCAGTGGGTGGGGTTATTTTAAGGTTAGTTCCAGTGATGGGAACTTCTAAACCCCCGAACACACGATCAGATTATTGAACGATCTGTCGTCCGTTTTTTGTGGCATGTTAGTCTGATGTGGAAAGTGAAGAGGTTATTTTCATACGAATTTTTCCGTACGACAGAATTCAACTTCAGAAGCGATTTCATGTGTTGGATTGCTTTCTATGTGTTCTTTCGTCTCTGAGCATGCCTAGTCTTGCTCTTAAGATTTTTTTCCGTCGAAATCTGTACTAATGAGATGAAAATCGGACGTTGTATTACAGACGACAAAAATTTTATAGCCTGCACATCAGGATTTTGTCAGCCGAAAAGTCGGAGTTGGCTGTCGAAAGCACCATACTAACAATCCGAAAATCGTCAGATCGGTCGTCGGACGAATTTTCCCTACAGATTTTCATATCGTGTGTACGGGCCTTAAGACATCAGCGTACCAAGACATTTTGGACAATTTCATGCTCCCAACTTTGTGGGAACAGTTTGGGGATGGCCCCTTCCTGTCCCAACATGACTGCGCACCAGTGCATAAAGCAAGGTCCATAAAGACAAGGATGAGTGAGTTTGGGGTGGAAGAACTTGACTGGCCTGACCTCAACCCGATAGAACGCCTTTGGGATGAATTAGAGTGGAGACTGTGACCCAGGCCTGTCTTCCCATAGACACACTTCTAAACCTTGCAGACAGCCTTCCCAGAAGAGTTGAAGCTGTTATAGCTGCAAAGGGTGGGCCAACTTAATATTGAACCCTACGGACTAAGACTGGGATGCAATTAAAATTCATGTGTGTGTAAAGGCAGGTGTCCCAATACTTTTGACAATATAGTGTTTGTATTTCATCTGTATATTTAGCTGTTTGTATGGAGTTCAGTTTTAAAGGACTGAAAACCTGACATACGAATTACAGCTGAAGTTAAAGGGGTTATAAATACCATCTGTCCATATGCATGAACACGTTTTAGAAGCTTATCAGATCTTAGAATGTTTGAAATCGCTCTGTGATTGGTGGGGAGACATTTTTGTGATATGGAACTGACGTGGTGTCTCGGAATCCAAAGGACAGCATCAGAGCGTCATCTCTCATCAGCTCCTCCCCAGTCTGAAGTGCCCGAAAGCATAAAAAAACAAATTACATGCCACAAGCCTTAATACAATGTAGAATATCTTAAATTCTTTCAAGGTATGAGGATGGTTACATTCTGTTTTTATGAATGGTATTATCACTTTTAGATGTATAAATATTGATAGGCATGTCTTGGGATACGTGATCCACTGTGTCGCAAAGCATTTGCATACATTTTGGTGCATTGCAATGTATTGCAGCATGTCGGATAGCACTATATGCCCTGTTTCTTTCAGCACACACCAACATTGGTGTGAACTGAAGCCATAATACATAAGGCTAATGCTCAATAATGATGTAAATCAAAGATCTCCAAACTTTCTAGACATAGAATCAGTTTACTGTTCTTCAGACATTAGGTGGGGAAGTGCATCAGGCTTGGTGGTCAATGAGAGAAAAAAAAAACCCATGATGGGTGTTAGTGGTTGGAATATTCACCCCATCATTGGTGTCAGTGGAAGGAGTAATGCCCCATTGCTGTTGTCAGTGCGAGGAATTGTGCACCATCATTGGTATCAGTGGAAGGAAAAGTGTTCCATCATTTATATCAGTGGGAAGAAATTTGCCCCATAGTGGGTATCAGAGGCAGGAATAATGCCCCATCAATGGTATTAGTGGGAGGAATAATGCCCTATTGTTGGTGTCAGTGGAAGGAATTATTCCTGCTGCTGATGACATTGGAAGAAATAGTACGACATTGTTGGTGTCCTTGGAAGGAATGGTGCCTCATCATTGGTGTCAGTGGGAAAAACATTGGTTATACATTATCAGTGGAAGAAATTATGCCCCATTGTTGGTGTCAGTGGAAAGAATTTTGTTCTATTGTTTATACCATTGAGAGGAATTATGCCCCACTGTTGGTGTCAGTGGGAGGAATAGTGCCTCAAGGGCAAGCAAAGGGAAGCATCCAGCCCACAGGCCACAATTTGGAGGTCACTGGTGTAAATTACCCCTTAAGCCTCGTACACACGCAACGATTATCGGCCGTCTTTTGTCCAGTGTTGTTGTGTTGGTTGAAATGTGCTCTAGACTGCACACAAATTTTCTCGGCCAACAAAAACCAACTTCAGAAGTGATGTCATGTGCTGGTTTACTTTCCGTGTGTTTTTTCTTCTCTGAGCATGCCCAGTCTTGCTCATCTGATTTTTGTCTGCCGAAATCTGTACTGACTGACGAACAATCGGCCGTTCTGTTGACGGCCCACAAAAATTTTATAGCATGCACACCAGATTTTGTTCGGCCGAAAAGTCGGAGTCGGTTGTCGGAAGCATCATACTAACAAGCCAAAAATCGGCCGATCGGCTGAAAATTCACGGCCAACTATTGTTGCGTGTGTACGAGGCTTTACACAAGATTTCCTTTCACTTTCAGTGGCTGATTGGAGCATTGGGGTTGTGAAAAGAAAGTAAGGATCAGTTGCTGGGGACATCTGTATTGAAGTAGAACTTTTGCTTCATCCTGCATGGGTAAAGCACAGGTTGACTTTAAGGCTATATTTCCAAAAGAGCTGGATTCAGAGGAAGAACATTCAACACCCATGGTCTCTCAACAATGCATGGAGGAGGATATCAGGGTGAATGTGGGGGTGTAAGTATACACTAAGCCATTAGGTCCAGTGTCCTCTGTTGGATTTGATGTTTTGGCCATGCCTTTTGGGGGTTCTAAATGCTTTCCAAGTTCTGTCCTCTTGGAGCCCATTGAGACTGGCCTTTAACTGGTCCATCAACTGGTCTTTAAGAGAAACTGTTTTCCATTTTAAAAAATAAAAGCCCTGTCTAAGAACAAACACCATAGCAAGTCAGCGTTAACCTTTATTAACCAGAAAGGCTCATCTGTGCCCCTCTCCGATTCAGTTTCACTTTGTTGTTGGGATCTAACTTTCCCTGAATTAATGGCTATGGCCTGCCAACTCCTATTCCAATGTCCCATGGTCACCAATAAATTTAAATACCAGCCACTGGAGCAGGCTGTATGACTAAACACACATTCACACTTCAGTATATTTGGTGTCTCCAAACCCTGTGGAGTTGGGCCACATAGACACCCTAAGTGCCGGTTCACACTAACGCGGCACGACTTCGGGGGCGACCTGTGAAGTTGCGTGCACCGCGACTTCGGCACGACTTGCACGGACTTCATATAATGAATGTCAATGCAAGTCGATCCGATGTCGCCCCGAAGTAGTGCAGGAACTATTTTCTAAGTTGGAGCGTCTTGAGTCGCTCCTATTAGAACAGTTCCCATAGCACTGCATGGACTGCAACATGTCAGGCTGACCAGTCGCCTGACAAGTTGCGGTAGTGTGAATGGGCACTAAAATGTATTGACTTTTAGTGAATGTTAAAATATTTAAACTATATCTGGTCCTGAATATCAGACAGGATCTCATTTCTCTACACTTTTGGATAAATTGGTATAGCATGGTAGACATGGCTCTCATATGGGGCCAACATACCCAACTTGGACAACAACTTACATCCAGGAACCTAGGGCTCCACAACAACACCATTTATCTTAATGAGGGCTCTCATTGGACAGGGGAATGGCAGATGTTGGAGCTTACAAATTTATTAAGGCTAAATTTGTTTCAAAAACTCCTAGATATGCAGATGGCAGGAGACTGATCTACATAGCAGACACCTCCATGGATAAGGTCTTCCATAGAGAGATTCTATTTTTTTCATATTACATTTGTAAATTAGAGCGGTTTTTGGGAATGCTGGAAGCTATGAAGGGAACTTGACCACACACAGTCATAACAACCCTTGCTGGTTTGCTCAGTCGGTCATTGTAGTACGGTAACAATCAAACCACATACTTGAGCAGTCCCAAGACGTTAGCATGTAGAGGTCATGGTCCTAGACTGACCAGTGCATTGTCCAGGCATTGTTCAGTAGTTTGTCTGATTGGTGAATGAAAAGAAAAGTATGTTAAAAAAAATCCCAAGAATTCAGGATGGAACATTTATTAATTCCCTGGAAAATGCTGGAAAAATGTCAAAAGTGCCCAGTGCTGAACGGACCATCACTCCCATGTCCAGAGAACCAACACTGTGTCAGATATAAACTGTAACAAATATTATAGGCAGGGCCAGATATGAGTTCTGTGTACCCCATGCTGCTTCTAATTTTCCCCCAAATACGATCACTGATCTTTATATATACTTCCAACCTTATCAAATATAAAAGAGACTATTTAGATTTATATGTTGCATTGCAGTGCATTAGCAAATGAATGTTATCTTGCATGATGGCATACATTGTGCCAAGGCAGCCAGTTCTTTTGACTGGGCAGCCAATGCACCACAATGCAGCCTTGCATCATTTTCTTTTTTTTTTTACCAAAGCATATAATCTGTGCGTTATAGTGTGTTAGGGTGCATAGACAGATGCATCATATTAGTACGTTGGGGTTCAATTAAAAATGAACAGCATCGCAGCACAACATGCCATGCTACACACACCACTGCCATGCACATACCATCCCTACAGTCAAGCATGGAGGTGGAAACATTATGCTATGGGGTTGTATCTCTACTAAAGGTACAGACCAACTTTGCCACATTGAGGGGCCAATAGACGGGGCCATGAGTTGTAAAATCTTGGATGAGAACCTTCTTCCCTCAGCTAGAACACTGAAGATGGGTAATGGATGGGTCTTCCAGCATGACAATGACTCAAAACATACCGCCAAGGCAACAAATGGCGCTTTTCCACTGCATGGAACCGAACGGTTTGGCTCGCTTTTGCGCTTTTCCTCTGCATGTGTTAGAACGGTCCGGTATGGTACGGCTCGGTACGGCTCGCTTAAACAGTACCACCTCAGTTGGGGTTTCAAGCGGGCCATACCGATACCATATCCCACAATCCTTTGCATGCAGCATTGAAAAAGTCACGTGTTTGTGACGCAACGCGTCGGGACGCCGTGGTGACGTCACTTCCTGGTCGACGGCCGTGACCGGAAGTAGGAAGTCATTCGTGAGAACGAGTGCTGTGACCGCATCGGCGGTTTTTAAAGATTATACAGAAGGCGCTGTTTGTTTTAACCTGATGTAAGTGCAACCTTTATTTTACCTAATTAAATTGTGTGAAATAATACACCATGAGTTCTTCTCCCTGATTGTTTTTGGCATATGAGCATCTACACTCGGGTAGCAAGTATTCCCTATCTGAATTACATATGGTGACTGGGACTGCGAGACCCCTAGGACCTGGAGGAGATACCTTTAAAAGTATGCAGGTTGACAAGCAATACCTGAAACGCTCTTAAGAGTGTTAGTGGAGGTGAGCGGCCATTGCACTCCTTTCGTTTGGATATCTTAGCTCACCAATAGAATCGCACTGGGAATCACCGGAAATATTGATTTTTACACCGATTACTATTCTGTTTGGGATATTTTTTGGACTTTTTATGTATTTTGCAGTGCATGGTTCACTTTTGTTTATTTACACTTCTGGAACTGTATTGAAGAGCTGACAGCGGTTCACTCTTCAGAGGACATTTTTTCTGCTTTATTGCATTTCTTTGATTTTGATATATCACTTTTTGATACTTTTCACCTATATTATTGTATCACTCTAATTTCTATTTCACATAAGGAAGTACATTGGTTCACCCTTCAGAGGGCACTTTCACTTTTTGAATAATTTGTCTATTCTTCACTTTTTTGGACACCATCCGCAGTGTCTTTTTGAGTGTATATTTGTACACTTTATATTTTTCACCACTGTTTGCACTTCCTATCCCCAACCTATTATTGGGTGCACTTCCACCATCATCTTTTATTAACCGTATATACCTATTATGTTATTTTGATTGATATTATTGTCTAAGTGAGCTACTTAGAGTGATGGTTCACCGTTCCTAGAGCACCTGCGCTGATATTTATGCTTTATAATAGCATTGATTTTTTGTCACTACTAGCCACTGATTGGTCAGAGAATCGTTGTAATCCCACCCACTTACTACTAGTACTACAACAGTGGAAAAGCAAACCGAGCCGAGTAGAGCCTATACAGTGCTGAAACATGCCGACTCGTATCACACAGTGGAAAAGCAAACTGTGCCCAGCTGGGGCAAGCAGTGCCGAGTGGAGCCGAGCCGGTACTCGCAGTGGAAAAGTGCCAAAAGTAGTGGCTCTAGAAGAAGCACATTAAGGTAATGGAGTGGCCTAGCCAGTCTCCAGACCTTAATCCTATAGAAAATGTATGGAGGGAAATTAAACTTCGAGTTGCGGGTGACAGCCAAGAAACCTTAAGGATTTAGAGAAGATCTGTAAAGAAGAGTGGACCAAAATACCCCCTGAGATGTGTGCAAACCTGGTAACCAACTACAAGAAACATCTTACCTCTGTGCTTGCCAACAAGGGTTTCTCCACCAAGTACTAAGTCATGTTTTGCATGGGGATCCAATACTTATTTTACTCACTGAACTGCAACTCATTTGATAACATTTGTATTGTGTTTTTTTCTGGATTTTTGGTTGATATTCCGTCTCTATCAATTAAAATACACCTATGATAAAAATGATAGACCCTTCATTTCTTTGTAAGTGGGCAAACTTACAAAATTTTCAGAGGATCAAATAATTATTTTCCCCACTGTAGATCTGAATACTTTTCACTCTATTTGAAAGACATATAGAGAAAATAAAAAGCAGGGAGTAGTACTTTGAACCCTTTAAACTATTTTTTACAATCTGAGTCTGAATAAATATTGTTTACGCATTGCTATTTTTAATATTGCTGGCATGAAATTGCACAGGGTCAATACACCCAGAACTGGTATTTCCCTTACGGAAGGATGCTCGGGGGTATTCAGGCAAATAAAAAGATTGACTTTTAGTCTGTTTAGGTGATCATTTGAACATCATTATATGCATTCTTTAAATAGTTTTAGTACAATTATCTGCAATGTAACTTTAGTTTAAAGTGTTAGTTCACCTTTATAGAAAAAATGTAACTAACACTGTACCCCCCCCCCCCCAACTCTTCTCCACTGTACTAACCTCCGGGGATGCTGAGCTCAGTGCCGGGACAAGGTCAACCAGAGCCCAGGGCAAGGATGCCAAACTGCGCCCCCCCTGCCTTAGGGTTAGGGTAAAGGCACCCCCCCAAACCATTGCGCCTAGGGCAACCGTCCCTCCTGCCCACCCCTTTTCCCAGCCCTGGCTGCGCTATCAGTGCCCAAGCAGCCGGTCTAGGAGTTGAAATCCCGCTCTTCTCCGTGCAGCACTCCTGGGACAGATCAGAGCGATGCCGATGGTCAGCAGGGCTGCTGTTAGAAATCACGGGGGCCCCGTACAGCCTACCTGACAGGGCCCCCCACCCCCTGAATTTATCAAGACAATATTTTCACCAAAAAAAACACTAAAATCAGTATTAGCGGACACAAACATAACAGAGAACAGGTGTTCATTAGCCAATTTTAAGTGTTTTTTACATTTAAAAAATTAAATAAAATGTATAACTTTTTTTAATGTTAAAAATATTTACAATTATTTTATTTTACTTTTTTTTTTTATTATTTATTACAATGTTTAATTATTAGTATTAGTTATTTACAATTTGTCATTTTTTATACAGAACAGGGAAGCCTGCAGCACTGAAGGAAGGGGGTGAAAGGGGGACACACAGGAAGGGGGGGGGGGCGGTGAAAGGGGGACACACAGGAAGGGGGGGGGTTCAAAAGCAGGCAGAACAGGGAGGGGGATCGGTGTCAGAGAAGCAATTACAGGAATGATGTCCTGTGTCTGTGTCTCTCCCTGCAGCAGGTTAAAGCTGACAAGAGGGGGAGAGATTGGATTTCAGCTGCTGCAGAGAGGCGCACAGGGCTTCCTTTTGTAATTGCCCCTCCGCCTGAATGCACCAATGCCCCGTGCTGTTGGAGCCCCCCTGTGTGCCCGGGCCCCCTACAGGAGGACTTGTGGTCCCTCTCCTTATCAGTGGCCCTGTTGGTCAGCGCTGTCACAGAGCATTGCTCTGATCCGTCCTGGCAGTGCTGCAGAGAAAAGAGGGAGAAGAGTTGTATTTCAAATTCCCAGACCGCTGGAGCGCCTGTGTGGGCACTGCAGCTCAGCACCCCTGGATCAAGGTAGGGGTCAGGGGGTTGGGAGGGTGTATGGTGTTAGTTCACTTTTTCATTTTTTTCTGTAAGGGCGAACTAACCCTTTAAATGCCTATTTAGGTCTGGGGGCTGCAAAAAGCAGTTTTACTTACCCAATTCTCCATTCACCATGAAGCTGGCACTTACCTATACTATCCTACACTCTGGCAACGACTGTCCCCCGGCATCCACATGTCTAGTTCAGGGCTATGGGTTGTTCTGCACTGGTCTGGATGATGTCAGAGGACGTACCATTGCCCGAGCATATTGGAGAAGAGGCTGCAGGAACCGGTCTTGTGTCTGGGGTACAGCTCCATTCACAATTGTTACGACTCCAAAGTTGCACAACTTTGAAGTGCAAATTTGATGCAACTTTGAATTGGTGCGACTTGGATATGACTTTGGTTTTGACCCATGATAATGGAGAACTGTTGTAGTGTATACCATTCAGGTACGACTTTCATGCAGCTTCTGAGGGTTAACCCTAAAGTCTAAGGCCCTCAAGTAGAGATGCACTGAATTTCGGCTGCCGAAAATCATTGGCTGAAAATAGGGTTACCAGCGTTTTGCCAAAATAGAAAAAGATGCTGATAATGGCGCTGAAAACGCACGCAATTTTATCACGATTTTGTCGCGATTTTACCACAATTTTACCATGCTTATAGTGTGTTTTTTTATAGGTCATGTCATTCAAAAACTGCATAAAAAATGTAACACGGGTGTGTTATTGATGCGTTCTTGCGACATTTTCAATGCATTTCAACGAGGAGGTGCGTTTTTGGTGCATTTTTTTTTAACTGACCCAAAATGCAGAAAGCAGGATACACTTTTCTTGTGCCAAATGTGCCGATAATTGATGACAATAATTTAATATACATTTAAATTCATGATATTAATTAAAAAGTCGAATATAACACAGTTATATATGAAAATATTTATTTTTTGAAAAACTGTCATTTTTGATTTCGCTTTCTGCCAAGTGCATCCTGAATTTTCGGTTTCGGCAACAAAATTTTCATTTCGGTGCACCTCTACTCTCACGTTGCATGAAAGTCGGAGCAAAGCAGTGCGTGAACTACTTGGAAGTTGCTGCAAAATTAAGGCGCACATACACTATATTGTCAAAAGTATTGGGACGTCTGCCTTTACATCACACATGAACTTTAATGGCACCCCAGTATTAGTCAGTAGGGTTCAATATTGAGTTGGCCCACCCTTTGCAGCTATAACAGCTTCAACTCTTCTGGGAAGGCTGTCCACAAGGTTTAGGAGTGTGTCTATGGAAATGTTTGACCATTCTTCCAGAAGCACATTTGTGAGGTCAGTCACTGATGTTGGACGAGAAGGCCTGGCTCACAGTCTGCACTCTAATTCATCCCAAAGGTTAACCAGAAGTGGTTAATAGGTTTCGGGCAGAAGCCATGGGTCTTTTTCTACAATTATTGAACAGATACAACAAAACACTTTCAATGGTTCATTTTTTTTTTTGGTTGTGTTAAGAAAGTAGTTAGTTAGGGATCAAAATGAAAAAAATAGTAATATACTAGAGTATGTGCTTATGACGAGATGAAGGTATTTTTGTATAGAGATAAATGATGATCACATATATATGTATTGATGGATGTACATAGATCTATTGTTATACTAGTCTATATATACAGTATGTGTCTGAGTTTTAATTATTGTCGATCCCCTGATGACGTCAGCGCGGACTGACGAAACATGCGTCGGGAACGTGAGACCGTAAACTTCCGGGTTGGAGGAACGCAGGCGTGGAGCGGCGTTCCTTATCCCCTGCAACTGTAAATTGATCTGAAGGCTTTTAACAATTGGATTTGAGTAAGTGCGTTTTTATCAAATAAATGTTTTATGATGAGAAATACTGCACCATGAGAGCCTGTTCTTTCTCCCTATCTATGGCTGGGTCTTGAAGCTTTCCATTGATGTGGCTACACGCTCTCACTGGTGAGAGAGTGGGACGTGCATGGTCGGATCAAGTGTGGATCAATTAAGCGTGTATGACCCCCCTATAATCAAGGGGTCCAGTGGTTCTGGTAAGCGGTACCTATATATATTACTGGGTGAATGTGTGGAGGTGGAGGCATTTTAGATTCCTATCAAGTCTGTGTTTCCATCATTGGCCATTGCTTATTTAACCTTCTTGACTGGGACACTAGAGACTTTGTTTTGCACGATCCATGGCACATTGAATATTTATGAATTAATTTACTTATACAGTGGGTACGGAAAGTATTCAGACCCCCTTAAATTTTTCACTCTTTGTTATATTGCAGCCATTTGCTAAAATCATTTAGGTTCATTCTTCTTCCTCATGAATGTACACATAGCACCCCATACTGACAGAAAAACACAGAATTGTTGACATTGTTGCAGATTTATTAAAAAAAGAAAAACTGAAATATCACATGGTCCTAAGTATTCAGACCCTTTGCTCAGTATTTAGTAGAAGCCCCTTTTGATCTAATACAGCCAGGAGTCTTTTTGGGAAAGATGCAACAAGTCTTTCACACCTGGATTTGGGGATCCTCTGCCATTCCTCCTTGCAGATCCTCTCCAGTTCTGTCAGGTTGGATGGTAAACGTTGGTGGACAGCCATTTTTAGGTCTCTCCAGAGATGCTCAATTGGGTTTAAGTCAGGGCTCTGGCTGGGCCATTCAAGAACAGTCACGGAGTTGTTGTGAAGCCACTCCTTCGTTATTTTAGCTGTGTGCTTAGGGTCATTGTCTTGTTGGAAGGTAAACCTTCGGCCCAGTCTGAGGTCCAGAGCACTCTGGAGAAGGTTTTTGTCCAGGATATCCCTGTACTTGGCCGCATTCATCTTTCCCTCGATTGCAACCAGTCGTCCTGTCCCTGCAGCTGAAAAACACCCAGACAGCATGATGCTGCCACCACCATGCTTCACTGTTGGGACTGTATTGGACAGGTGATGAGCAGTGCCTGGTTTTCTCCACACATACCGCATAGAATTAAGGCCAAAAAGTTCTATTTTGGTCTCATCAGACCAGAGAATCTTATTTCTCACCATCTTGGAGTCCTTCAGGTGTTTTTTAGCAAACTCCATGCGGGCTTTCATGTGTCTTACACTGAGGAGAGGCTTCCGTCGGGCCACTCTGCCATAAAGCCCCGACTGGTGGAGGGCTGCAGTGATGGTTGACTTTCTACAACTTTCTCCCATCTCCTGACTGCATCTCTGGAGCTCAGCCACAGTGATCTTTGGGTTCTTCTTTACCTCTCTCACCAAGGCTCTTCTCCCCCGATAGCTCAGTTTGGCCGGACGGCCAGCTCTAGGAAGGGTTCTGGTCGTCCCAAACGTCTTCCATTTGAGGATTATGGAGGCCACTGTGCTCTTAGGAACCTTAAGTGCAGCAGAAATCTTTTTGTAACCTTGGCCAGATCTGTGCCTTGCCACAATTCTGTCTCTGAGCTCTTCAGGCAGTTCCTTTGACCTCATGATTCTCATTTGCTCTGACATGCATTGTGATCTGGAAGGTCTTATATAGACAGGTGTGTGGCTTTCCTAATCAAGTCCAATCAGTATAATCAAACACAGCTGGACTCAAATGAAGGTGTAGAACCATCTCAAGGATGATCAGAAGAAATGGAAAGCACCTGAGTTAAATATATGAGTGTCACAGAAAAGGGTCTGAATACTTAGGACCATGTGATATTTCAGTTTTTCTTTTTTAATAAATCTGCAACAATGTCAACAATTCTGTGTTTTTCTGTCAGTATGGGGTGCTATGTGTACATTCATGAGGAAGAAGAATGAACTTAAATGATTTTAGCAAATGGCTGCAATATAACAAAGAGTGAAAAATTTAAAGGGGTCTGAATACTTTCCGTACCCACTGTATATGATGTATTGAACTGTTGAGCGCTACATTTTTCCACTTTTTTTCATTTAATTATTGTACCTATCTTGTTGTATTGTTAATTCTTTAACCACTTGCCGACCGCCGCAAGTACATATACATGCGGCGGTCAGCCCCGGCCAGGCAAAGTGACGTACCGGTACATCACTAGCCTGTCACTGACTTGTGAGCCAATAGCGGGCAAGTGCCCGCCCGCTGAGGCGCGCGCCCGCCCCGGCTCGTTCCCTAACAAGTCAGTGCGTGGTACTGGCGGACCCGATGTCCGCCGGTCACTCGCGATCATTCGACGGGAAGGGAGAAAGGCAGGCGGCTAATGTAAACAAGCCGCCTGTCATTCTCCCCTGTGTAAAAATGGAGATCAGACGGTTCTACTATGTAGGACCGTTGATCTCTGTTTTTACACTAGTAGCCATGTCCCATCACAGTTAGAAACACGCCCCTAGGACACACTTAACCCCTCCCTCTCCAATACAGTTAACCCCTTCCCTGCCAGTGTCATTTTTACAGTAACGGTGCATATGTATAGCAATGATTACTGCAGTAATGTCACTGGTAACCCCAAAGTGTCAAAAATCTCAGTCAAGGGTCCGATCTGTATGCCGCAATGTCGCAGTCCTGCAAAACAAATCACAGATCGCCGCCATTACTTGTTAAAAAAAAAAACACCAAAAATGACAAAAATCTTTCCCTTTGTTAGTAAACGCGATAACTTTTGCGCAAACCAATCAAAATACGCTTTTTTTTTACCTAACATATGTAGCATAAAACAAATTGGCCAAAAATGTTAAAAAATTTAGATTTTTACATTTTTTTTGGGGAATTTCATATAAAAAAATTTGAAAAATATTGTTATTTATGCAAAATTTACGCTATTTTTTGTTTTTAGCGCATGATCAAAAAATCGCACAGGTGATTAAATACCACCAAAAGAAAGCTCTGTTTGTAGAAAAAAAAGGACGGCAAATTCGTTTAGGTACAGCGTCGCACCGTGCCGAATCGCAAAAAGTGGCCTGGACGTAAGACAGCAAAATCCTCCGGTGGTAAAGTGGTTAATATTGTAAAGCGCTGCGTAAATTGCTGGCACTATAGAAATCCATAATAATAATAATAATAATAAAAATTATCTAATAGAAAAAAAAATAAATGGTTCATTGTTGGGGTGTACATTCTTTTTTTTTTACTAGGACTAGATGGACAGAAATACAAACCCCCCAGGCAGGGGTCAGCTGGGTATTTAGCGTCTTTTCTGACGTAAGGCTTTAAAACAGTGAAATCCATACTTGTTATTGCATTTTGTCTACCATTTCTGTAGACCATTGATGAAAGTATTATTACTGAGGCTTCCCGGTAATTTTGCGGTTCTTTCAAGGTAATGTGATCTACTTAAAAATTCTAATCAGAAGTGTTTTGGAGGAAGAGTTTTTTTTTTTTCTATTTTTTTCATCCTTATTTGCGGGAGACCTCCCAGCAGGCAGCTGACAGTCACATTGCCGCGTGCCACTTCCTTCCACATAGGACTCTCCATTCCAGCCCACTGAATAGCGTACATTATGATTTATGGAGGACAAACCATCCTCTGCTGCTCCACGCAGTCCCACGCTGAGATGAGAGGACCTGTTTGGTCATATGTTTTGCATAAATTATATCATAACTAATTCTCCCGAAGTTTCTGTTTATGGACCTCTTCTCAATGAACCCTTTGTGGTTTCCAACGGACTTCAAGGGCAACCTATATTCCTAGAGATGAAACAACACATATTCATCAAATGAAAGGAAAAGTTTGTTTTCAGTAAGTGCGATAAAAGGAGACGTTTGAACATTTTATTTGTGTGTCTTCGCTCTCGGATAATAGGAAATCTCGCTGAGTTTTGCCTACTCATCCCCTTTCCCGGCTGCCAAATTCATTTTTCCCTTTAATCAGCACACTGTAGGTGTTTTGGATCGGTTTGGGCTGAATTGAGATTTGAGTTTCTTTTAAAGGTTCAGCAAAAAAAAAAAATTGTTATGCTGTAGGTCAGTCTTGCCTAATCCAGTCTTCGGGGACCACAACAGAACACATTTTTTAAATATCTTCCCAAAATGAATGGCAGTGCACATTTGTTTCCAATAGATATTAGGCTAAACGGTGTTTCCCTTTGTTTTAAGGTCAGCGGCAGGGAATGTTTTCTAGTCTCCCGGGTATTGGAGCTTAAAGAGGAGTTCCGACTGGGGAAAAAAAAATTTAAAGTCATCAGCTTCAAATACTGTAGCTGCTGACTTTTAAAGCGGAGTTCCGCCTCCCCCTCCACCCCCTCCAAAAATTTAAAGTCAGCAGCTACACATACTGTAGCTACGGACTTACCTGTCCTGGAGTCCAGCGATGTCGGCATGTTTCCATCGGCTGTCAGGTGCTCCCGCCACCATTGCCGGTCATGGGACCCGAGAGTGAAGCCTTTGCGGCTTCACGGGTGGGTCACTACTGCGCATGCGCGAAGCGTGCTGCGCATTCCTACTGGCTCAGCGGTGGAGAAGGAAAGAGGGGGCCGAGCTTCCGAGGG
This sequence comes from Pelophylax lessonae, assembly GCF_965119305.1. NCBI lineage: Eukaryota > Metazoa > Chordata > Amphibia > Anura > Ranidae > Pelophylax > Pelophylax lessonae. The sequence goes on along the minus strand of NC_138777.1, from coordinate 40,588,098 downwards.
ACGGTGCCGCTGCGCCGTATCCCGGAAGTCCCATTCCCCCCTCCCCCCTGAAAGGTGCCAAATGTGGCACCGGAGGGGGGGGGAAACAAAAGAGCAGAAGTTCCACTTTTGGGTTTTAATATATAGGCACTTACCTGTCCAAGGAGCCCGCAATGTCGGCACCCCAGCTGATTTTCGGATTGGCTGTCAGGTGCTGCTGCCACCATTTGTCATAAGGGAACGCCGCTATTTGTCATAAGGGCTTCCTACTGCGCATGCGCGAAACGTGCTGCGCTTTCCGATTGGCCCAGCGGCGGGGGAAGGAGGAGGGGGGCCGAACATCCGCACCTCTGTCTCCTGGAAGTGGGGAAGGGTACCTGTCAAAAACAGGTACCTGTTCTCCCCTCCCCCCTGAAAGGTGCCAAATGTGGCGCCGGAGCGAGGGAGGAAACAAAAGAGCGGAAGTTCCACTTTTGGGTTTTAGTATATAGGCACTTACCTGTCCAGGGAGCCCGCAATGTCGGCACCCCAGCTGATTTTCGGAATGGCTGTCAGGTGCTGCTGCCACCATTTGTCATAAGGGAAAGCCGCTATTTGTCATAAGGGCTTCCTACTGCCCATGCGTGAAACGCGCTGCGCTTTCCGATTGGCCCAGCGGCGGGGGAAGGAGGAGGGGGGCCGAACATCCGCAGCGCTGTCTCCTGGAAGTGGGGAAGTGTACCTGTCAAAAACAGGTACCTGTTCTCCCCTTCCCCCTGAAAGGTGCCAAATGTGTCACCGGAGGGGGGGAGGAAGCAGATCAGTGGAAGTTCCACTTTTGGGTGGAACTCCGCTTTAAAGTGTTACTAAACCCACAACAGTAAAATCAGTCTGTATATGCAGTAAAGCATGCTTGTTATACTCATTGTGGAACCTAGGGGGGGTTAATCCTCCACATTGAGTAAAAAGGCTGTTTGATCCTGTCTTCTCTGATCCTACCCTTCTTATGCTGTCCCCACTCCATCTCCTGATAGTACAGAACCTTGGGGGCACTATGCACATGCTCAGTTTGGTGTGTATTGCTAGAGAATTTTTTATTTTTTTGGGAGAGTGCATGCAATTGGCACAGGGCCAATCAGCGCTGTTCAGACAGAGGGTCAGGGGTCCTGCAGCCTCATAGGACAGTCAGAGTGAAAACTCCTCCTACAAGCTTTAACCAGACACTCAATTGAAGTAAAAAAAAAACTGCTATACTGCTGATGAGAAAAGGTATTTAGCAGTTTATGATTATTAAAATAATTGCATTTCCATGTTCTGTGTACTGTGGGAGACCAGATATAGTGACTGCAGGCTCCTGGGTTAAGTAACAATTTAAGGAGATCCCCCAGGTCACCAGAATTGTGGCGCTTTTCCACTGCATAGAAGCGTAACGGCTCGGCACGCTTTTGTGCTTTTCCACTGCGGTACCGCATGGTATAGGGTCGGAACGGTTCGGTACGGTACGGTATAGGTTTGCTTTTCCACTGCATGGAACCGAACGGTACGGTACGGTACGGCTCTAAAAAAAAAGGGCCTACTCGATTGTGGTTCCAACAGGTACCAAACTGGTACCATATCCCACAATCCTTTGCATGCATTCACTACTAGCCACTGATTGGTCAGAGAATCACACCCACCCTGTTGTTATCCCACCCACTTAACTTTAGTACTACTTTAGTGGAAAAGCAAACCTATACCGTACCGTACCGAACCGTTCCGACACTATACCATGCGGTACCGCAGTGGAAAAGCAAACCGGGCCAAGCAGGGCCGAGTAGAGCCGAGCCGGTACTAGCCGGTACTTGCAGTGGAAAAGTGCTGTGTCCCTATTTCATGATTTCCCCTTTTCTCCTCCAAAATCTAGGATTGTCTTTTATTTTCACTGTCAATGAGTTCGGTCAAAAAAATAATAATAAAACAGCACTAGGGCCAGTATTCACATTCAGTGAGAAGTGTCCCATGTGTTGCTGTGTTGAAATCTGAGGTCCTCTGTCCGCTTTCCTCCCCACAAACCCCCCAACACCTGTGATCTTCCAATACTGTTATGCCCCTTTCACACAGGCGGACCGTTCAGATCCGCCTGTCAGTTTTTTTGGCAGATCTGAAAGGTCACCACATGCATCTCTATGGGGCATCGGTTGTCAGCGGAGACATGTCCATTGACACCCGATCCGATCCGTCAAATCTGGACGGATGGAAACCCTATTTTCCCTCCGTCCAGCGGATCGGATGAGAACGGACCGTCGGTCAGTTCCCATCCGATTCCCCCATAGAGATGCATGGGGACCTGGCAGCTGTGTCTCCGCACACAGCGCAGAGACACAGCTGTCATCCTCCTGCTCAGCGGGGGATCAGCAGATCGATCCCCAGCTGAGAAAAACTGAGTCCGCCGATGGACTCCCATGTGTGAAAGAGCCCTTAAGGTTATTAGAACCAGGAGACCTGTCATAGGTACTCCCTAAGAGCGTTGACTATTCCCACCCTTCCCGCCCCCCTCCTCCAAAGCACAAAGGAACAGAACTAAGGCTGTCAATCACAGGATTTGTGCTTGAGATCCTTTTCCTGTTACTGTTTTTCTCTTGGTGTCAGGAAAACTTGTCAGAAGTGACTCATGCTGATAGCAGAGGAAGGAAGCAGCAGACAGAAATTACACTTAGTGCTCTGGATTGAGACAAGTACACACTATAGAGGGATATGCTTTGTTCATATTTCATGTCTGGGGTTTACAACCACTTTAAGACTTTCTCCTAGGCCTCTTAGGACTGTAGTCACACCAGTCTCTCAAGGGTTACAGCTTCTATGAACAGATGAGGGGGAAGAAAAGGCGGTTATAGTTGGCACTATAGTTGGCAGTTGACGAGAGCCTACGCTAGGTTTCTTGGCTCGATTAAAGAGGAAGTAAACCCTCCTCAGGAAGTTGTACCTATAGGTAAGCCTATGATAAGGCTTACCTATAGGTACTGTAAATATCTCCTAAACATGTACGGTTTAGGAGATATTTACCTTTAATGCAGCCAGTGACGTCACTGGCGCATGCGCTCTGAAGGAACGGCTGATCGTGCCGTTCCTTCAGAGCCCCGTGCCGTGACCGTCGGCTCCCGCGCGCGTGCGCGGGAGTGACGTCACCGCGGCTCCGGCCAATCAGATGGCCGGATGCCGCGATCCCGGAAGACGGGCGACTGAACATGTCGCCCATCATACAGGTAAGAGAGCGGCACGGCGGGGGCTCGTTCTAAGGTAAGTATTTCATAATGAGCTAGTATGCGATGCATACTAGCTCATTATGTCTTTCTCTTGCAGGTTGTAAAAAAAAAAAAAAATTTCTGAACGAGTTTACAACCTCTTTAAGCTCCAAAGCTCAGGAAGACCACAGTTCGGGGGTGTGGGGGAGGGGGGAAGCAAAGGACTTTGGATCTCATCAAAAACAGCAGTCATCAGTAAAAACAGACACTTCTCATTGAATGTAAGTACTGTCCCCTGTAAAAAAATTTTTTAATCTTGACTAAACTTAAAGAAGCATACAGAATATACAGTTGAAGCTCATTTATGCATAAAGTTTTATCTTTCCAAAGATTTGTGATCCTGATCAGCCAGTTCTGTGATCTAGGCACCCCTACCATATCATAACCAGACCAGTGACTTCACTTTATCCTGCTTGACCACAACATATCCCCTAACTTGTAAAAAGGGAATGTCCCAGGTGTCGCACATCCAGCAAAACTCAGTGGTTTCTATGATAAAAGCAGCTCCAGCCCAGACTCTGTTCAGGCCATGACCCCTACGTGTTTCGTCCTGCCCAGTCATGGAGGTCAGGGATGTCCCCTAACTTGCTTGTTTGACAGTGAGGAAGTACTAAAGCCCATGTCACATCAGAAATCCTGTTGCTAATTTTGCCAGTGACATGATCGCAAGGCAGACACATATCTGCCATGTGTTGCTCCCTCACTGCAGAAAGTGTTGCAGAGTCCCTGGTGAGAGAGTGACATCTTGCTCCTCCAGCCAGGAAGAGAGCAACACATGCTAGAAGGTGAGTGTTATTACTCCCTGCTGTGTCCTCCATATAGATCCTGCCTATGGCAAAATTTCACCAGCAACAGGATCACCAGTGAAACATAGACCCCACAATAGGACTAGGTCATCATCTCTCCTTCTATCAGCAAGTTTTCAGTGCTAGCTTGTAGTTTTTAGTCACATTCAAATGGACTTGCCCTTTAATGTTGAAGATGTTTTGCTACTCATCTGAGTAGCGTCTTCAGTTCTAATGAGTGTCAGAAACATATCTCATACTCATAGCTACACAGGTAATCCAGTCACCTGGATCCATTTACCATGGAATGTTGATTGCCCAAAAACATGATGGGATTTGTAACAGTTCGTTCAAGAACAAGTCCTTGTGTTATTACAATGATAGCTCTGCAGTAAAGCCTGGCTGGCTCACAATACTTACTCTTCCTTTACCAAACTGAGCTCTGCATTTCGGTTGGCTGTAGGAAGCTGATAAAAATCCAAGCTCAAGTATTTATACTGGTTGCATTCAAAATTGCATGACACTCAACTTTTGTCCCTTCCGTAGCTGAACCCAAATAATGACTCAAACTGAGTAATGGTTTTAAATTGGCCATGGCAATCCTTTCTTCACAATTAAAAATTCTATAAAAAAAAACAAACAAATAACCCTATCAACATAAAATAATGTGACAACTGTCGGCAAGTGTTACCAGGGCGGGTCTAAAGCCTCGTACACACGTAACGATTATCGGCCGACCGATCGGCCGACTTTTGTCCAGTGTTGTTGTGTTGGTTGAAATGTGCTCTAGACTGCACAGGAATTTTCTCGGCCAACAAAAATCTACTTCAGAAGTGATGTCATGTGCTGGTTTACTTTCTGTGTGTTTTTTCTTCTCTGAGCATGCCCAGTCTTGCTCATCAGATTTTTGTCTGCCGAAATCTGTACTGACTGACGGAAAATCGGCCGTTGTGGTGACGGCCAACAAAAATTTTATAGCCTGCACACCAGATTTTATTCGGCCGAAAAGTCGGAGTCGGTTGTCGAAAGCATCATACTAACAAGCCGAAAATCGGCCGATCGGACGTTGGCCGAAAATTCACGGCCAACTATCGATGCGTGTGTACGAGGCATTAGTGTGTCCATTAGTCTGACGGTTTAACCAGGATCCCCTTTTCCCCAGCTTCTTTCCACTGGCTTGATGATAGTTCCAAATGTAGTATTTCTTACTATCTTCAAGGTAACAATCCCCCGGTAGAAACATTAACTAGAAAAGGAAAATGAAGCTCCATACTACCAGATGGGCACCCGTTTTAAAGCAAACCCAACTCTTCCACAGATCCCCAAAGGCCCCCTGTTTAGCTTCTGTGACCATCAAACTGCCACCCAATCCCTTAAAAAAGAAGGGGGGGGGGGGGGAGCCTGGGACGACTCTTCTCTCTCTGTCGACCAGAAATGATCTTCTCAACAGTCCCCAGCTCCACCCTACCACTCAGCAGTCAAACACCAATAAGGTAACACCTCAACCTCATCTTACAACCCCGACTCTTTGCACTTTTACGTTTTTAGGGCCTAAAATATGTTTGTAAGAACTATAAGAACTGACTACAAAACACTTTACAGGTGTTCTAATTCCCTTCCATTCTATCCAAAACTAAAAAAAAAAAAAAACTTTTGCCTTTAGTTATACTTTAGGAGTCCTTATTAATTTAGTGCTGATAAATCAGGACACATGAAAGAAAATAAATATTTAATGCATTTTGGAGCCCAACATCCCACCTTTATCAGGGCTTAAATTAGCAAAGACAAAGCTCTCTGTAGGACCCTAACTACCCGTGTTTCCCCGAAAATAAGACCGGGTCTTATATTAATTTTGGCTACAAAAAACACACTAGGGCTTATTTTCAGGGGATGTCTTATTTATTTACGGTACGTACAATAATTTACATTTATTCAAAAACAGTAATTTTGTCAAATTTCCTGTGTCCCCTGTCTTCTCTCCCCCTGTCAGCTCAGGAGTCAGCATTAGAATATTCTGTACTCCCAAAAATAAATCTTGGTAAAAAGATTATAGAATGTGCAGTGTGTCTCCTTTTGTAAGTTTATAGTGGAAAATACCCTATTTACAGCAGCTCACATGACCCACCAGAGCTCTTCTTCCCAGCTTTGAGTACTGCAGAATAAGGGGCCGCTGACGCCAACCGGGAGTAGAGCAGAAGATCTACGGCGGGTCATGTGAGCACCCATCGGCATTGTAAATAAGGTATATTCCACAATAAAGTTACAAAAGGAGACACACTGCATATTATATAATCTTTTTACAAAACGGATTGCATGTTTTTACAACGACTTTAGCCAGGGCTTATTTTCAGGGTAGGGCTTATATTGCAGCCATCCCCAAAATTAAAGCTAGGTCTTATTTTCAGGGCAGGGCTTATTTTCAGGGAAACAGGGTAAAAACCCCAAATTTTCAGAGAGGGGCATCGATTATAACAAAGAACATCTGTGAACGAATCGTGCAGTGCAAAACCATTATGATTGCATGATTCTTTTATAAACATTTTTTGTTATTAATGATGACCTTCTCCGAAGTTTCTTGGTTAGATTGCTACAGAACTATGTCATTGCTTATTTGAGCCTTGTTGAAGGGAGATTTTTAACACCCGAAATGTGTTGGCTACCCGTTATCTTTCATGTGCCTCAATTGTCTCTGCAATAGATAACATTGACTCTTAAGATGACTGGCTCTTTTTCGTTGATTTCACCCGGTTCAGTGGAGGCCATTGCTTTGTGGTAGAGTTGTTGAGGTCTAGACATCAAGCCCAAGCACTGCTGCCTGAATGAAGGTTCGATTCAGCCTCTCATACCAACTTCCTCTTAGAACTTCAAGCCAAATGATGGAGACACACACCTTCAGTTCCTTAGGAATGTTCAATAAAGTCTTTATTGGGGAATTCAGTAAGGCTGCATTCACACTTGAGCGTAGCGTTTTTACCGCGATTTTACCGCGATTTTTTCAGGCGTTTTTCATTGACATCTATCAAAAACGCTGGTAATCAGCCCAAAAAGAAGCTCATGTACTTTTTTAAGCTACAGGCGTTTTGCAAAACGCTCAGATGTGAACAGGGGCCATTTAAATTAATGGGTTTTTACTTGTTGGGCGTTTTGGAAGCGTTTCTTTTGAGCGTTTTTGGAGCTGAAAACGCCCAGGTGTGAATGGAGCCTTAGGAGATTGTGGCACTTAAGCCAGACATACATGGATCGAAATTTGGCCCAATGTCGATCCATGAATGGGCAGGGTGTTTTTACAGAAGTTGATCTACCAATTGTCTTCTCTACAATGCCTGGTTGGAAAATTTCCACTTGATCAGCCCCACTGGCTATAGCTGGTGACGCTGATCATTATATTCTGATGACGGGGAAGTCCCTCCCCCCCATTGTCAGAATACAATAGCTCAGCATTAAGGATTCCCTCATCCGTCTTGAATGTGTGGATGGGAGAATCTAGTCTTTTTTTTTCTTTTTTTTCAACAATTTGAGCAAAACAAAAAATGTAAATGTCTGTGGGCTGCCTTACTTCTACCCTTGTCAGTTTGAGGACATGGATATTCTGGACACTGGGATCTTAAGAAGCCATCAATTTGCTCCTCAACTGCCCATCCAGAGCTCCATTTGGCTTTTAGATTTCAATATTTTTATTGAGTTTATGGCAAGAAAAAGAAACACTCATGGTATAAACTGGCAATAACCACCATGAAAAATAACATACAGTCAGCAATGTGGAATACAGTTAACATATAAAGCCAAGAGTCTGGCAAACATAACAGAAGGAAAAAAAAGAAAAAAAAGACAGAAGAATAACAGGTCAGTGGCTCTTGTCGTGAGCCGGAGCCGGACCGGGCGCCGCCCCGCCCCGTCCAGCGCCCCCAGGGTAACACACTGCGCTACGAGGGAGGGAGCGACCACCCTATCTCCAACCCACTAAACAGTTTATATGCATTGAAAAGCTGCTCATCCAAAATAGATGGCACTAAATCACCGACCAGGCAAATTCTACAATAATCACAACAGGTGGTAGCAGGTGACAGCCCGAGGTAATCATATCAGCCTAAGTCACTACGTGGTAAAAGGAGAAAGAGACAGAAAAGAAGAAGAAATAAGGGAGAGGAGTAGAAGAAAAGAAAGAGGAAGAGTTAGAAAGTTGGCGTCCAAGCCCACTAAAGGAGGGCTCAGGCAGCCCCCACGGGCCACCCTGCCCCCCTTCCAGGGAGGGTGGTCTCCTTCATCCAGAACCTGCCAAGTACCGCACCCAGGGGCCCCAAGTTTTTTCGAAGAGGCATCCACCATCCAAGAGATGGCCACCATCCTCTCGTTGATCATGATCCAGGTCAGCTTAGCCTTAAGCAACTCGAATGGCACCACTGGAGATCTCCAGGAACGGGCTATAGCTATTTTGGCTGCGGTAAAAATAAATGTTACCAGGCGTTTCATGTGTGTTTTGAGGTATTTTTGATTGGTTTACCGAGAACTCCATTTGGCTTTTAACCCATTTGATCCATGTACATTAAATATTGTATATGAACCTATCTGGAAGAAGAGCAGCCTTTGGTAACTGGTTGCTGCTGCTGCATATTGGGTAGTTTTCGAGTGCCAGAAATACAGTCGGTACTGTCCGATAATAAAAAGTCAGACTAAAATTCATCCTCAAAAATGGCATTTGTGGAATAAAATTTCTTATCTGCTCTTTCTCTATGAGGCCCATAGTCCTTCTCTGTATGCATGAGGCTGATTGTGGTCCTAATGTGTATATATTACATGGAGCAGCTGAGCAATGCACTCCATTAGTGCCCTTAGGAAAACAGACCCCATAAGGCCTGCTGGAAGCATGCTCTCAGTATGGCACATGGAGGCCAGTTAGCAGCATGCCTTAAGATGGAGTCGCCTACCAGCAGGCCTTCACCTCATGTGGGCTTTCTTGTTTGGACAGGGCCCACTGCCACAGAGGCTGAATTCAGACGCTTTCTCAGCCTATTCTGCATGAATAGCCTCAAGGCCTTTGACAAGCATCTTAAAAGCCTCGCTGTGCCAAAGGCCTTTTCAAAGGTGCTTGCAGAGAGCCACACAGAGGCCTGTACCATTGACGGGACAAGGACCTTGTTCAGGGAAGCACGGTCACTAGACGAGTACAATGATGGGGAGGGGGGAGGAAGGAGTGACATCTTCATTAATTTACAAACTAGTGTCACTGTCTTCATTCTTTTTTTTTTTTTTTCCTGAAGTAGTAAACCCTAACTATATATATATATGTGTATATATATATATATATATATATATATATATATATATATATATATATATTTTTTTTTTTTTTTTTTTTTTTTAATACAGTTCCTGTTTTTTTCTTATTTTTACCCTGTGTTGCTGTTCTCCTGCAGCCCCCACAGCCATTCCTGTCTACCTGCACTCCAATGATCGATGCATGGCAAATCTCAGAGCAGGTTTCCTGATGGTGAAATCAGTGGACCTTGTATGTATGATGTATGAAACGGCCACATTCATGAGGTCCATATGAAGCCCATGTGATGGGAGACAGGGCAGACTGTTGTCACCTTCGTTGGAGGATCACCAGACATTGTTTTAATAAATGCTGGAAATTTAAAATGATTAAAATTGATGTTTAAAATTCAAAAAAGATGTAAAAAGTTATGTGTAGCACTGCCCCCTAGGGAGCCGCTGAGTGTGGATTCCCCTGGGTTACCCATAGCAACAGTCTGTAAAACGTATCACTTTAAGACTTGGCTCAGACAATGAACAGTCCAGGGGATTTGGTTTTTTGTGTTTTATTTTAGAACTTGGATGGGAGAAGGGATGAGTGGGATACTTTAACTTGAACTATGCACAATCTCTGAGGACACTGACTGTAATGAGTGCGGCAAGGCCGCTGCTTCACCTTGCCACTGAAGTGAAGTAGAAGATATATTCCTGACTGAATTTCTCCTCAGGGTCCTGACTTGGCACCCCCTTTCTCACTTCCCGTGCATGCTAGCCCTTTGTCCACTGACCCTCCACTGGAGCGGTCCCTTTCCTGGGCAGACCCCTGGCAAGCTTCCCGATACTCACGGACACTGTTTTTCCCCGCGTTGTTCTACCTTCAGCTCCACTCGTCAGTATCCTGGACCTCCTTGCTCAGCATTACACACTTGGTCCACTAGGCTGACCACCTGTGACCACCTTCCTTGCTTACAGGAGGAGAGACAGCAGTCACCCCCCTCCTGGGACCTGGCTTCCCGCCCAAAGACGACCTGTCACATGTGCCCTTGCCTTTTTTGACCTATCCCAGAATGCACCACTGTTGTACCAACCCACTGGGACAGCCACAAAAGCCTGTGTGTCACTGGCTGGGTTTCCTCCACTGTCCAACAGGCAGAGATGTATAGTAACTAAGTAGAACTACTTCACTACTGTACTTAAGTACCGAAAGGCGGTATCTGTACTTTCCTGGAGTATAATTTTTTTTTCCTACTTCCACTTTTACTTCACTACATTTTTTCGATGATTTCAATACTTCTACTCCGATATTTTTTTGTGCTGCATAGTTACTCGTTACAATTATAAAAATTACCACTGCTAGAACAGTAGATGGCAGGTTTCATGAAGCTCAAAACATGTGTATTATCAGCGCATACGAAAATAAATGCTACTGTATGTATAAATAAAAGCTGCATTTGAAATAATAAAACACAATATGATGTTCAAACTTTTGACTTCTTTCTTTAATAACTACATAACACAGTACTTGTACTTTTACTTTCAGTACTTGAGTAGCAATTTTTTTTTCAAAACTACTGGTACTTTTACTTTCAGTACTTGAGTAGCAAAATTTCAAATAAAAACTACTTGCAATACTTAAGTACAAAAAATGTTGAATACTTTAGTACTTCTACTCAAGTCACTTTTTGATCGAGCGCTTCCACTTCTACTCAAGTCACTTTTTGATCGAGCACTTGTACTTTTACTCAAGTATGGGTTTCGAGTACTTTATACAACTCTGCCAACAGGCTCTCCCATTGGATACAGTGGGGACACTCCCTCAGCCCAAATTAATCACACCCTAGACACATGCAACAGGCAGAACTAACAATCAGGCTCCCCAGATTAGCAGATAGAGCTGCTAAGCTTTTACCAACCTAGCACCTACCGTACAGTTAATCTAAAGCCACATTTTTCAGTGAAGTGAGAGGAACTATTTCTAAATTGAGAAACATTTCCCTTCTATTCCTTTTCCAGTGGCAACTGTAGTTATTTGGATTTTCCACCATTTTCCTTCCCATATGGACTATGCTCAGCAGGAAAAATAGAGAGAGGTATTCTGTTTAGTGGGGACACGACAGCATTAAAAACCTGACAGTGGCTCTAACCCTGGGTAGAAAAACCTCCTGCTAGCATTTGGTAGAAAAGGCCCTTGCTCGCCGTGTGAAAGCAGTGGTCTCTCTGAAGAGGTCTGATTTCTGCTGGCAAGTCAGAGCTAAATCCCAGCAACCAGCAAAGCTCATACTCCTTGTAATAGGTCTAGCTCAGCAGAAGGATGTTTAACCTCTGTAGAGAGACCACTTTTTTTCCAACAGAGAGCAATTGTTCTTTTCGGAAGCATGCCAGCAGGGAACATGCTTTTGTACTCAGGCTGTGGCTACTTTATAAAGAAAATGAGCTGTAAGACTTTGGACGCCTTTCGTTTTGATGCAGCTGGAATGTATTTAGTGGGTTTAAACTGAAAGTTCAACTGGATCAAA